>NC_083722.1:91396246-91724058 GCF_028564815.1 Eubalaena glacialis
TGACCCTTACCTAAGATGTCAGTGCCTTGCATTTGCCCCCCGTGTCACAATAATCGGTTTAGTAAACAATAAGGTCTTACTGTATAGCACAGGGAACTATATGCAATGTCCTGTGATAAACCATAATGGAAAAGAATATGAAAAAGAATATATATGTGTATAACTGAATCACTTTACTGTACAGCAGAAATTAACACAACACTGTAAATCAACTATACTTCAATAACATTAAAAAAAAACAAAACAACAAAAACAATAATTGGTTTAGTGATGAGTTCAAGTCTACCCAAGCAGGCCCAGTTCGAGCTAACCCAGTCTTATACCCAACTAACAAGTATATTGCTCCATTCCATGACAGCGAAACTTGAATGGATGTAAGGATTGAGCTACTATCTTGCCACCACATGGACCCTAAAAATAAAAATAAAATCCAGAAGAAAGCAGAGGCAAAAAGCAGAGAAAAACTGCATCTTGGAGCTATTGTTTGAAGCTCAATCAAGCTATAAACACAGCAGACTCTGCCTTCACAAGAGCCAGCATATGCTGCTTTTGCTCAAGACAAACTGGATGAGTTTCTGCCACTTGGAGAGAGACCTAAATAAAACGAGGAATTATATGAACAAATTTACAAAACCTCCATACCCTAAAGAAACCACAGGCTGGTTGCAGATTTATAGGCTGGTGACTAGGGAATGGAGCTGAAAAAAAAAAATTTTTTTTTTTCGGCCAAATTATAGAGGAGCAAAGGCCTGATTGTAGGGTTCCAATACCTTACTACTTCCAAAAAGGAAATAGGGGTGCTACTCAGTATTTTTAAAATCTATATACAGAAAGGTGATATTGTGATTTATCATAAGAAATATATATATTTGGTCTTTGTTCCCATTTCCGGCACAGAGCTCTCCAAACCTTTGGAATTTCCTAAGTGCTGAGAGTGATAAAGGTGTCCTTTATTATGCTAATAAGGTGACTTGTGGACTGTACATAGGATGGAACTGGTTGCTAGTGGAGCCAACCCTATGATCAGAGGGTCAGAATTTCCAGTCACATCCCCTAACCTCTGAGGAGGGGAGAAGGGCTGGAGATCGAGTTCAATTACCAATGGCCAGTGATTTAATCAATCATGGCTACATAATGAAGCCTCCATAAAAACCCCAAAGGATGGGGTTCAGAGAGCTTCTTGGTTGATGAATATGTGGAGGGGCTGGGAGCAGCTGGGAGAGGGCAAGGAAGCACCGACCCTTCCCCATACCTAACCCTAACCCTACACATCTCTTCCACCTGAATGTTCATCTGCATCCTTTATCATACCCTTTAACAAACTAATAAATGTAGGTAAGTGTTTCTCTGAGTTCTGAGAGCTGCTCTAGCAGATGAATCGAACCCAAGGAGAGGGCTGTTAGAACCTCCAACCTCTTGCCAGTTAGTCAAAATAACCTGGGCTTGCAACTGATGTCTGAGGTGTGCATGGGGGCAGCCAGGGGGCAGTCTGACCATACCTCTGGGAAAATTGTGTCAGAATGGCATTAATTTCATATACACACGACTATATATAAAACAGATAATCAACAAGCACCTACTGCACAGCACAGGGAACTCTACTCAACACTCGGTAATAACCTATATGGGAAAAGAATCTGAAAAAGAATAGACATATGTATATGTTTAACTGAATCAGGTTGCTGTACACCCCAAACAAACACAACATTGTAAATCAATTATATTCCAATATAAAATAAGAAGAAAAATTTTAAAAGAAAGTTAGGGAGGGAGGGAGGGAGAGAGGGAGGAAGGAAGGAAGGAAGGAAGGAAGGAAGGAAGGGAGGGAGGGAGGGAGGGAGGGAGGGAGGGAGGAAGGCCTACAGTATTCCCCTCAGGCCTCGGTGACCTGGGCTGGTGTCACATCCCGAAAGCCTGAGCGGGCTTGGGTTCCAAGGCTGGACTGTCATGGGGCAGAGGGAGCTGCCGAGGATGTGCCAGCAAATGAGCCCCCCTTGGACCTGGAGTGCCTGGTCCCCTGTGGATGGGACCACAATCTCCAGATCCAGGCGGGCCCTACTACAGCTAAAGCAAGCCTAGGGCACAGAAAAGACGGTGGATCCTCTGGGCTGGAAGAGCTCTGAAAGGTCCCCTGGTCTCCAAGTCTCCTGGTGGTGGGGTTCCCACGGGCAGCCTCCTTCCTCAGAGTCTCCCCACCTAAGTACAACGGCAAGCTCAGCATAGCGGTTTTGGCAGGGGTTGGGATTTCTCTCGGGGGTGAAAGGTAAGGGGTAAAAAGTAATGGAACACAAGCCCTTGGGTGCTTGTTCTGGCACATTCCACTCTCATTGACAACCCAAGGACAGCACTTTCTCTAAGGCCCTGGTAGCCCTAGCAACCCAAGTGGGGCAGGAAGAAATGCTGCCGCCTTGTGGCCGTTGCCCATAACAACAACTTTCAAACCAGTGCTTATGGGCATTTAATATTCACAAAGCCTGTGAGGCTGTAAATGACACCTGCCCTCAAGAAATGTCCTGGGGTAGGGAATCTAAAAAGAATTCAAAACAGGGCCAACTTTCAAGAATCCAATTTCAAGAGGAAAATTGTACTCATACTGTTTCAAAAAAAAAAAACCACAGGAAAAGATGCTCCACATCCACATCACCGGTCAGAATGGCCATCATTAGAAAGCTAACAAACAATCAATGCGGGAGAGGGCCTGGAGAAAAGGGAACCCTCCTCTGCCATTGGTGGGAATGTAAATTGCTGACAGGCACTAGGGAGGTTCCATAAAAAAAACTAAAAATAGAGCTACCAGAAGATCTGGCAATGCCACTCCCAGGCATATATCCGGAGAAAATCATCATTCTAAAAGACACATGCACCCCAACGTTCACTGCAGCACTATTTCTAATAGCCAAGACATGGAAGCAACCAAAATGTCCATCGACAGATGGATGGATAAAGAAGATGTGGTACGTATATACAATGGAATATTACTCAGTCACCAAAAAGAAAGAAAAAATGCCTTTTCCAGCAACATGGATGGACCTGGAGGTGATCATACTAAGTGAAGGAAGTCAGACAGAGAACAACAAATAGCCCATGATATATTTATAGGTGGAATCTAAAAATCGATACAAATGAACTCATTTACAAAACAGAAACAGACTCACAGACTTAGAAAACAAACTTATGGTTACCAAAGGGGAAAGGTGGGAGGGGGATAAATTAGGAGGGTGGGATTAACGTATACACACTACTATATATAAAATACATCATCAACAAGGACCCACCGTATAGCACAGGGAACTCTACTCCACACTCTATAATAACGTATATGGGAAAAGAATCTGAAGAAGAATAGATATATGTACATGCACAACTGAATCAGGTTGCTGTACACCCCAAACAAACACAACATTGCAAATAAACTATATTCCAATATAAAATAAAAATTAAATTTAAAAAGAAAAGAAACTGCCAACAATATTCCCCTCAGGCCTCGGTGACCTGGGCTGGTGTCACATCCCAGGAGCCGGAGCAGCCTTGGGTTCCAAGGCTAGACTGTCATGGGGCAGAGGGAGCTGCCAAGGATGTGCCAGCAAATGAGCCCCCCTTGAACCTGGAGTGCCTGGTCCCCTGCGGATGAGACCACAATCTCCAGATCCAGGCGAGCCCTCCTACAGCTAAAGCAAGCCTAGGGCACAGAAAGGACGGTGGACCCTCTGGGCTGGAAGAGCTCTGAAAGGTCCCCTGGTCTCCAAGTCTCCTGGTGGTGGGGTTCCCACGGGCAGCCTCCTTCCTCGGAGTCTCCCCACCTAAGTACGACAGCAAGCTCAGCATAGCGGTTTTGGGAGGGGTTGGGATTTGTCTGCCAGGGTGAAGGGTAAGGGGGAAGAAGTAAGGAGACACGAGCCCTGGGTTGTTTCTTCTGACACATTCCACTCAAATCTACAACCCAAGAACAAGACTTTCTCTAAGGCTCTGGTTGCCGGGGTAACCCTAGTGGGGCATGAGGAAATGCTGCCCCCTTGTGGAAATTTCCCGTAACAACAACTTTACAACAGGTGCTTATGGACACTTCATATTCGCAAGGCCTGCGGGGCTGTGAAGGACACCTGCCCTCAAGAAATGTCCTGGGGTAGGTAATCGAAAAAGAATTCAAAACAGGGAGGGCCTTCAAGAAGCCAATTTCAAGAGGTAAATTTAATGCACACTTTTTTTTTTTTTTAAAGCACATGAAAAGCTGCTCCCTATCGCTAATTATTAGAGAACTCCAAATCAAAACTACAACGAGGTATCACCTCTCACCAGTCAGAATGGCCATCATCAAAAAGACTACAAACAATAAATGTGGGAGAAGGCATGGAGAAAGGGAACCCTCCTACGCTGTTTTTGGGAATGTAAATTGGTTACAGCCACGATGGAGAACAGTATGGAGTCTCCTTAAAAAACTGAAAATAGAACTACCACATGATCTGTAAATCGCACTCCTCGCGTATACCCAGAAAAAATCATTCATGTGTACCCAGGTGTACACCTGAAACTAACACAACATTGTAAATCAACTATACTCCAATAAAAATAAAACTTAGAGAAAAGAATTGCATTAAATTGTAGGACACCCAGCTGGTGTCACAGAGAATTGCTCGATGTGGGGGAAAAACCTCCACACATTTGGTGACCAGAAGTGTCAGAAGTGAAGCATTCTCTTGAAGGTAAAGGAGACACACAGGAAAGAAAGACATAATAGGGAAGAACTGGGTTTTTCCTTAGATAGAAAGATAGAAAACTGTAAACGTATTCATTTACAAGAATAAAATCATCAACCTCTTTCCAGAAAAGCAGAACTAGTAAAATTAAGTTACACAAAATAAAATAGGACCAAGGAAAATAATAAAATATGCAAATTTAAATTTCCACATGGTTACTGCAATTAAGTTTAAACATGTCACTGAGTTTCCTGATAACCATTTTTCTTGCAGTCTTTGTTTTATTTTTAAAAGAAAGATGCACCTTGAAAATAGTTTACTCTCTGGGCTACAGGGAACGATCGAAGGGTTTTTCAACAGAGACATGTTAGGAGTATGTGATGGACAGAACAAAGCCATCCCCCCCTGCCCCACCCAACCCCCCAAGATGTCCACGTCCTAATTCTCAGAACCTGGCAAAGGGACTTTGCAAGTGTGACTAAGTTAATGATCTTGAAATGGGGAGATTATTCTGGATTCTTCTGGTAATCACAAGGGTCCTTGTAAGAGGGAGGCAGGAGCCTCAGAGTCAGAGACAAGGCAATGTGACAAGGGAAGCAGAGAGAGAAAAGGCAAAATGATGGGAGGACACACACCAAGGAATGAGGACAGCCTCTAATAGCTGGAAAGGGCAAAGAAATAAATTCTCCCCTAGAGCATCCAGAAGGAACCAGCCCTGCGGACACCTTGATTTTAGGACTTCTCACCTCTAGAGCTATAAAATGATACACTTGTGTTATTTTAGGCACTTAAGTTTGTGGTATAAAGCCCATTTTCTTAGACACACTCTATGTTAGTGTCACTTACAGAATCAAACCTTTAAACAAATGAAAGCATGGCATGGATTTTGTGAAAATCCAGTTTGGCTCATATGGAAAAAAGTGAGTCGGGGAGCGTCTAAGCAACCCGCCAAGCTCAGAAAGTGTGAGTTCTCGGCCTCCCAGTTCACATTCATCTCTGTAACAGGTTTGCTCCACAGGTGCTTTGAGTTCTCCAGGGCCTGGCACCAGAACGCAAAGGCTGCTTTTGAAGAATTTCATTAAGGCATGTTTGAAAGACTTGTCACAGCTTAAAGGGAGAAAGAAAAGGAAGTTCTTCTTCCAGGTGCATCTTCCACAAATTTAATGAGAACTGAAGCATGTGAAGAAATGAGTTGAGATCATTATTAACAAGATGTGGAATTGAAAATAAGGCTAAGGGCAGGACAAAGTCATGAGATCAAAATGATGGGACGTCAGCTTTGTCACCAAAGCCATGAGCGTGTGGCAAGTATTGAGGGGAAGAGAGCAGGTGCCACCCCTTCGATAGTTGCAGAGCTAATAGGGCTTGCAAGGGTCAAATGGTCACAGCTGCCTGGTACGAAAGAGCCCCCCATTAACTTGCATGACCTCAAGACCCCAGAGTCTCACAGCCAGATCTGCTCTGGATTTACATTCCAGGAAAGGTTACTCCCCTACCTTCCAAGGTCATGCGTTTTACTTTTACGGAGTTAGGAGATTTAATATATACTGTTTTCAGTTACTGTCGCTGGCATGTAGATTTCTAAGTGAAATTCACACCCATATCCTCACTGGCCAAAATATTAGCAAAAATTACCATTTTGCTGATGTATCCCTGTTTCATTCTGTCTTTGCCTAATTGACCATCCCTTGTGGCTCTGAATGAGCCCTAATCCCTGCGGATTTTGTGGCAACCTTTAGGGGGAATATGCAGGTTTAGGTTGAGGACCACTCTCATCTCTTTTCCACTGATGGCTGTTCAGTGGCTTATGTGAAAAGCTGGAATTAAGAACCTTCTTAGTTTATAAAGTTTCTCCAGTCACAACACCAACTGCAGTGGTGCTTTGCTTACTACAGTTATCTGTTGACGGCAGCATGAATGTGGCCCAGAAAGGCATTTTTTACCTGCTACGTATCTATCATGGCAATGCAATTAGGCAGAGTTTTATCACCACAATCTAGATCAGAGGTTGGCAAACTTTTTCTTAAGAGACCAAACAGTAAATATGTTAGGCTTTGAGGGCCAAGAAGCAGAATCAAGGCTATCATATCAATGCCTAAATAATCATTTGAAATATGACCATTTAAAAATGTAAAGAATATTCTTAGCTCATAGACCATACAGAAAGATGTAGTGGGCCAGAGTTAGCACAAGGGCCATACTTTGCCAACCTCTAATCTAGATAATTAAGAAAGCCTGTTCATAGGTGGGGGGGGGGTAAACCCTGGAATTTGAATTTTGAAGTGTTCCCTTAATCATTCAGATTCTTTACATAAAATCCATGTAGTATTTTTTTTCCTGGAGCCCAGAAATCAATGGTGTATATAAGATGCAAACCAGCCACTGAGAGCTTCAGGGTTTTTTGCAGGTAAATACAGTTAAGGAATATTGATACACACTTAGGTTCACAAGATTTTTCGAACTAACAGGGTAGGGATTACGTTATATTTTTACTCTATTGCAAAATGATAATAGTGGTATTAAGCAACACGGAAAGCTATTCTAATTGATATCGCCAGTTAGCTAACTTTTATATGCAGTTTAGCCTCCTCTAATTGACATTTTATAAATGGTATCTGCTTCTAAGCGTTCCATTTTGATTCACACCAATCTGTTGGCATTACACAGGAAATGGAAGAAAATATGGAGCCTTCTGCTTCAAGTATCCTCATTTACATGCTAAATCAGAAGGTCAAAATGAATCTTTGTCGTATTTAGAGCCCTGTACGTTGGCCCAGAAATAAAAGGCAGCATGTTGATTTTTTTTTCTTTTTTTGGTGGCAGGAAGGATAATTCCCCCCAAAAAAGCAGCAAGTCATAACTCAGTGTGAGTTTAGAACAACAAAATCTAGTACACTGGAAGATGAATACTGTGGAAAGTGTTTTGGCATGATGAGTATGGCTCTGTTGAAGTTGAAAATTCTTCTTCATTCTGATAGTAGTTGAGGAACACATGGCCTGAAGTCATCATAAATATGTGAGCCCTAGAAGTGTTCTGCATTGAATAGCAGCCAAAACACAACAGTGTCGAACTACACAGACCACAGAGAAAACCGTCTGACACCTATAGAAGAATGCGAAGCTTTCCCCCATACAGTATGATTTCTAAGCACAGAAGAACATCTGAGACACCACCTAGCCTTCCCACACAGCAGTAGTGCATAGAGCAGCCCCATTTTTGAAAGGCTCCGTGGTGACGAAGTTAGCCTTTCTTTCAATTAAATTACCACATTTTCGCGACACAGAACTTGAAATAGAACTTCAAGTGCTTTCTTCTTTGGAAACTTGCTGTCAAAATCGAAGCTTACTAGTACGATGAAGAGCTGTACATTGCAAAGGAGGACTCTAATAGGATGGTTTGCTTCAGCTTAAGTGTAACTTTCCACCCTTCTCTAGGCACTGTGATTTTTTTCCCCTTGTTCCTGTCTGCCTAACTGAGTACCTGAAATGCCACCCAAAGAGATCTTTATTGAAAATTCCCTTCACTGATGAATTATGAACGTAGCTCACTTTATATCTATGGCAACTACAGCCATAATATTTTGTAGTTATCAGGCTTCAATAAATAAATACACATGAGATCCATCCATTTGTTAATGCCTATTATGTGCTATGCTAGATAATGAGAAATACAGAGATGAATAGTTTACAGAGAGCAATACTCCTCTCCCTGTGTTGCTACAGAATTGGTTTGAAACTACTGCCTTCTCACACTCAGTCCTCCAAATGGGAAAAGGAGGAACTGATTTGATTGGTGAAATAATGAGAATCCAATATCCCTGGGTCCATCATTCGGTCCTGGGCAAGGTTGATTTATTCACAATTGCTCTGCTGACCAAGACCATGGTCCACCACGATGCTGCACGTGGGTTGCTGGATAACTGTCTGCCACTTAACTGACTACAGTACAGTGTAAACATAACTTTTATATGTGCTGGGAAACCAAAAAATTAGTGTGACTCGCTTTATTGCAATATTTTCTTTATTGCGGTGGTCTGGAATCAAACCTACATTATCCCTGAGGTATGCCCGTATTCTGTTCTAATATGATGATCGCGGTGGATTTGAACATTTTAAAGTACAATCAAAACCCTGAAAGCACAGTGGATCAGTATGAATCACAGCCAGTAGTGTCTCTTTTGGATTGCCTGTTTGTGAACTCAGTTTACCAATGCAATGAAATTCTAGTACAACAAAACAATTTGGACATGGATTTAAAGTTCATTATGACAGTATGGAGTTTTGAGTTATTTATCTAGAAATATAACTTGTTGCCAATATAATTTGGTTGCTTCTTTTTGGCAGTTCTGAAATATACAATTTTGATATAGTAAGATATGAAATATTATTAAAGTGTCACTATATGTACAAAGTTAACCCTTCACAATTAAACAAAAGGTGAAGGATTTCATTTCAAAGTTGCTGAGCCATGGAAACTATAAACAGTTTGTGCTACACCATATGAAGGCGCCAGTTTAGCTGGTATGCAGATACAGACTTTGTTAGCATTGTGGAAACCAATTCTGCAAATTATTTTACCAACTTTCATCGCTGTTGTTTTAACAGTTAATACTGACAAATTAAATTTTTTTAATCTTTAAGAATGTCATCCATACATTCACTGATGCTGAAGAACGCAGCCAAAAATCAATAGCTTTTGAACCACTGCCAACATATGCCATGCTGTTAATTTAAATACAAATTCTGAGCTATTAGAGATAATACTGAGGAAATAAACACAGTATCAAAGCAACAATAAGATATGATGGCTGTAGATTTACGGACCATGAAGACAACCCCATTTGATTTTTTTTTTTCCTAGAAGAAAATCAGTCTCAGATGCATTGTGCATTGTGAATTATGTGAGCTCTTCAGGCATCACTCCTCACAATAAACCCCACTGCCACTCAGTTTTAAACCTTGCCACAAAGAGTGAATCCATGAGGGCACATATCCCAATAACTATGCTTCATTGGGGTGTTTTGTCCCTATGTAACTTTTTATCCGAAAGACGAATGAGAAAATATTGACTGTTTAAACCATGGTAAGTAACTAAGAACTCTCTGTCTTCTATTTCAAGACATGGCTGTCAAATCCATCACTTACAAAGATACTTGCGAGTCCTTCCTCCAGTAAATCTGCAATGGAAACCGCCTGCAGAAAAGCTCTACTGGTATTAATTCTGCAATCCTATTGAGCCTCATGTTAACAAAATAAAAATGTATCATGCTCGCTCCTGTTATATGGCAGGTGTGGACAGCTTTGAAAAGCTACGTGTTTACTTGTGGCTGCCATAGCTTTCTAAATTATCCAGTGAAAACAAATACTGGCTTTTCAAAAGATGTCATCCAGGTAGTGAATATGGTGTAAAATGTTCTTGAGTCAAACCAATTTGACAACCACGAGCATGCCTACTATGTGCAAAGCCATGTGCCATATTTAAGCCCAAAACTCTCACCAAATAAGCTATCTGATATGCTAGCTAATGAGTTCCTCTTAGGAACTCTAGTTGAAGCTCACCTGTGGATACTGCTCAGTGACAATGGTCAGCACAGTTTAATGGACCTTCTTACTCATTCTTGGTCAAGAAAATTTTCCTGACCACTGTTATTTAACCAAAATTGCCTCTAAGAGGCAACTACACTGAAATTCTTATAACACTATTCATTCCTTTCATTGTGTTTAATGCTTTGCTAACATGGAATTAATTTCACTCTCACTACCCTATCTTACTGTTTATTTGATAGGTCTTCTCTCCTGGTAAGTTAGCTTTATAAATAATGTTTCAAACCATGAAACCCAAATAAAATCCAATTGGGTTTACAAGAATGGCTTTGCCCTTTTCCAAATGAAACAAAGCAGTCATTTCCTTGTCCTAACAGACCTACAGTCCCTTCGATCCTCAAGGATTTACAGAATACACACTGACTCTTGATATAAGTATTAAGATCTCGAAGTTTCACTACACTGCCTTGTGGTCTTTCCAAAATGCCCTTCCCAGGGATTCATACCCCAAGGGGGTCCACAGTCAGAAATGGAGTTGGAAGCCACGGCAACTGAACCAGGATGGGGAAAAATTACATGTTCATTCCATAAGCTCAAATTGAACTCTACCAGTTCCTCCAATGATGAGGCAATGAAATGCAATAGTATCAGCAGTACCTGTGGTTTTATCACCAAAAGATATCATGAATATTTTCATCTCACATTTCAGTTTTTGGAGATGTGTTGAAATATCATTTATGCTCATTACAACTTCTAAAGTACAGTAGATTTAAGGTCTGCCACAAGATCTTTTTTAATGTGTTACTAAGGTTCAAATATCACTTTAACGCAACATTTGGGGTTTTTTTAGTATTTGCTAAGTGTAATTCAATATAATGGAATTTCTGGGTCATAGTACTGATTTTATGAATTAAAAACAGAGTTATGAGAACAGTCCATAGACTTGACATAATGCACTGCCGAAGGGGTCCATGGCTCAAAAAAAGAACCAAAATAGGTGCAGTACAGTGACGGTACGTGAGTACCAATGAGAACCTAAAGCTTAGAAATTCTGTGAGCTGCCCTCGTTGCTTGGCTCACTGCCCCTTCCATCTTCATAGCCAGCAGTCACATCACTCCAGCCTCTGCTTCTGTCATCCCAGCTCCTGACTCTGACACTCCCACCTCCCTCTTTCACTCACAAGGACTCTTGTGATTACACTGGGCCACCCAAATCACCCAAGACAATCTCCCCACCCCAAAATCCTTAATTTAATCTCATCTGCAAAATCCCTTTTCCCATGTAAAATAACATTCACACAGGTTCCAGGGATTAGGATGTGGATCTCTTTGGGGAACTACTATTCTACCTACCACCCTGGCCCTATTTCCTTCCAGCCATGCTTTACATGGCATAACAATCCAATGAGTTTGAAAGTATCATCTTCAGTGTAACAGATGAGGAGTCTGAGATTTTAAGTTCAGAGTTCAAAGTCATACGGCCAGCAAGGGGCAGAAACAAGAACCAGTCCTCTTAGACACCAGACATTTTGGGGTGCATTCTATGTATCAGATGTTTATATCCAGGTTCCCTTATCCCTTACCCTCCAGACTTGCTGTCCCATACTCTCTAGACCAACTCTCATTTACACTTGGACGCAAAGTTTAATGCTTTCTTTCATGGCTCTCGGGGGGCTGGTACTTTCACTGACATGTCCCCCCATCTGTCCCTGAATTTTACTTTTACTCATCCATTATCTTACCGCACATACTTTAGCATAGGGGGGAAGCAAAAAGGAGAGGCTCACTTAGCAGCGTCTTTATCCTTTGATGAACTTGGTCCTCATAACTCATAAAATGCAACCTTTGAAGGGACTGACTTTCAGTATCTGTAAGGCCTTCTACAGGGAGTCTCAGGTCAACTCAATGACCATCTCTGCCCTCTGGTGCAAGACTTTATATTGGATTCTAATGGGGACACAGAAAGGTTTTCACCCCTGCTCACAAACTGTTTATAACATAAGGGATGAGAGAGGGATAAGCAGAAATCAACTCTGATTTAGCAACAGTCACGTGCAAACGTGACTATTTGACAGGGAGGGACACAGTCAGTGACCCAGGCTACAGGTCAGCATCATGAAGAGGCTTTTAATAAGAGAATAAATCAAACCAGCAGGACCTTCCTTTGGAACAGGCAGGGAGCTCGGCAGAACAAAGAGGGTTTTGCAAGTGAGTGATGGCTGTTGGGTTGAAATCATGGCATAGCTCAGGGAAGAGTGTTATTTGGGCTGAAGAGAGGAGGTGAGACAGGAACAGACCACTGGACCTGGAATCAGAAGGCTGAGGTTTGAGGAGTCAGCTCTGCCACTACCTGTATAACCACAAATACTTGATTATCTCAAGTTTTCTCGTCCATAAAAAGGGATAAGAAGGCTAATTCAGAGGGGTGGTATGATTAAAATGAAATGAAATGAAACAAAATAAATAAAATGTAAAGTAAAATAAGTGAGCCTGTGTAAATGTTCTTCTGAATTTGAGGGTAGAATCCCAATAGAAGAGCATCACCTGGAAACGAAGGAGAAGAGGAGACACAGTATAGTCTGCAGAGACTCAAGAATAAGGAAAACCCACCTTCCTTCTGAAGACTCAATACTTTTCTACTCCAACCTCTTTCTTACTCAGTAATATTAGAGCAAACAGGTGTGAGAATAAATAACAGGTCTTGTATTATTTCAGAAGATTTCTATTTTACAGGAAGTCAGCTCTTCTCAAAAGACCATAGAATAATCACAGATTCAGCAGATGTATGCAGAGACAGAGTCTAGAATTTTCCATGACTGAAATCCGACTTCGTAGAAATATGGCACCCACATTTATAGTACCATGTCTTGTCTAAGGAGCCCCAATAACAGTGCCAATGTAATGATTATTTTGAATATCTGAAGCATTCAGGTACTTGGGAATAAAAGTGAGAGTAAAGATTGGTTCAACACGGCGGAGTAGAAGGACATGCACTCACTCCCTCTTGCAAGAACACCGGAATCAAAATTAACTGCTGAACAGTCGTCGACAGGAAGACACTAGAACTCACCAAAAAAGATACCCCACATCCAAAGACAAAGGAGAAGCCACAAAGAGATGGTAGGAGGGGCACAATCACAATAAAGTCAAATCCCATAAATGCTAGGTGGGTGACTCACAAACTGGAGAACACTTATACCACAGAAGTCCACCCACTGGAGTGAAGGTTCTGAGCCCCACATCTGGCTTCCCAACCTGGGGGTCCAGCAATGGGAGGAGGAATTCTTAGAGAATCAGACTTTGAAGGCTAGCAGGATTGGATTGCAGAACTTCGACAGGACTGGGGGAAACAACGACTCCACTCTTGGAGGGCACACACAAAGTAGTGTGCACATCGTGACACAGGGGAAGGAGCAGTGACCCCATAGGAGACTGAACCAGACCTACCTGATAGTGTTCGAGGGTCTCCTGCAGACGCGGGGGGTGGCTGTGGCTCACCACAGGGACAAGGACACTGGCAGCAGAAGTTCTGGGAAGTACTACTTGGCGTGAGCCCTCCTAGAGTCTGCCATTAGCCCCACCAAAGAGCTGGGTAGGCTCCAGTTCTGGGTCGCCTCAGGCCAAACAACCAACAGGGAGGGAACCCAGCCCCACCCATCAGCAGACAAGCGGATTAAAGTTTTACTGAGCTCTGCCCACCAGCCCAACACCCAGCTCTACCCACCACCAGTCCCTCCCATCAGGAAGCTTGCACAAGCCTTTTAAATAGCCTCATCCACCAGAGGGCAGACAGCAGAAGCCAGAAGAACTACAATACTGCAGCCTGTAGAACAAAAACCACATTCACAGAAAGACAGACAAAATGAAAAGGCAGAGGACTATGTACCAGATGAAGGAACAAGATAAAACCCCAGAAAAACAACTAAATGAAGTGGAGATGGGCAACCTTCCAGAAAAAGGATTCAGAATAATGATAGTGAAGATGATCCAGGACCTTGGAAAAAGAATGGAGGCAAAGATTGAGAAGATGCAAGAAATGTTTAACAAAGACCTAGAAGAATTAAAGAACAAACACCTAGCAGAAATAAAGAACAAACAAACAGAGATGAACAATACAATAACTGAAATGAAAACTACACTAGAAGGAATCAATAGCAGAATAACTGAGGCAGAAGAAAGGATAAGTGACCTGGAAGACAGAATGGTGGAATTCACGGCTGCAGAACAGAATAAAGAAAAAAGAATGAAAAGAAATGAAGACAGCCTAAGAGACCTCTGGGATAACATTAAACGCAACAACATTTGCATTATAGGGGTCCCAGAAGGAGAAGAGAGAGAGAATGGACCCGAGAAAATATTTGAAGAGATTATAGTCGAAAACTTCCCTAACATGAGAAAGGAAATAGCCACCCAAGTCCAGGAAGTGCAGGGAGTCCCATACAGGATAAACCCAAGGAGAAACACACTGAGACACATAGTAATCAAACTGACAAAAACTAAAGACAAAGAAAAATTATTGAAAGCAATAAGGGAAAAACGACAAATAACATACAAGGGAATTCTCACAAGGTTAACAGCTGATTTCTCAGCAGAAACTCTGCAAGCCAGAAGAGTGTGGCAGAATATATTTAAAGTGATGAAATGGAAGAAACTACAACCAAGATTACTCTACCCAGCAAGGATCTCATTCAGATTCAACGGAGAAATCAAAAGCTTTACAGACAAGCAAAAGCTAAGAGAATTCAGCACCACCAAACCAGCTCTACAACAAATGCTAAAGGAACTTCTCTAAGTGGGAAACACAAGAGAAGAAAAGGACCTACAAAAACAAACCCAAAACAATTAAGAAAATGGTAATAGGTACATATCGATAATTACCTTAAATGTGAATGGATTAAATCCTCCAACCAAAAGACACAGTATTGCAGAATGGATACAAAAAGAAGAACCATATATATGCTGTCTACAAGAGACCCACTTCAGACACATACAGACTGAAAGTGAGGGAATAGAAAAAGATATTCCATGCAAATGGAAATCAAAAGAAAGCTGGAGTAGCAATACTCATATCAGTTAAAATAGACTTTAAAATACAGAATGTTACAAGAGACAAGGAAGGACACTACATAATGATCAAGAGATCAATTCAAGAAGAAGATATAACAATTATAAATATATATGCACCCAACATAGGAGCACCTCAATACATAAGACAACTGCTAACAGCTATAAAAGAGGAAATCAACAGTAACACACTAATAGTGGGGGACTTAAACACCTCACTTACACCAATGGACAGATCATCCAGACAGAAAATTAATAAGGAAACACAAGCTTTAAATGACACAACAGACCAGATAGATTTAATTGATATTTATAGGACATTACATCCAAAAACAGCAGATTACACTTTCTTCTCAAGTGCACACTGTCATTCTCCAGGATAGATCACATCTTGGGTCACAAATCAAGCATCAGTAAATTTAAGAAAACTGAAATCATATCAAGCATCTTTTCTGACCACAACACTATGAGATTAGAAGTCAATTACAGGGAAAAAAACGTAAAAAACACAAACACATGGAGGTTAAACAATATGTTACTAAATAACCATGAGATCACTGAAGAAATCAAAGAGAATATCAAAAAATACCTAGAGACAAATGAAAATGAAAACACGACAATCCAAAACCTATGGGATGCAACAAAAGCAGTTCTAAGAGGGAAGTTTATAGCAATACAATCCTACTTCAAGACACAAGAAAAATCTCAAATAAACAATCTAACCTTACACCTAAAGGAACTAGAGAAAGAAGAACAAACAAAACCCAAAGTTAGCAGAAGGAAAGAAATCATAACGATCAGAGCAGAAATAAATGAAATAGAAACAAAGAAAACAATAGCAAAGATCAATAAAACTAAAAGCTGGTTCTTTGAGATGGTAAACAAAGTTGATAAACCTTTAGTCAGACTCTTCAAGAAAAAGAGAGAGAGGACTCAAATCAATAAAATTAGAAATGAAAAAGGAGAAGTTACAACAGACACCACAGAAATACAAAGCAACCTGAGAGACTACTACAAGCAACTCTATGCCAATAAAATGGACAACCTGGAAGAAATGGACATATTCTTAGAAAGGTATAACCTTCCAAGACTGAACCAGGAAGAAATAGAAAATATGAACAGACCAATCACAAGCACTGAAATTGAAACTGTGATTAAACATCTTCCAACAAACCAAAGTCCAGGACAGATGGCTTCACAGGTGAATTCTATCAAACATTTAGAGAAGAGCTAACACCCATCCTTCTCAAACTCTTCCAAAAAATTGCAGAGGAAGGAACACTCCCAAACTCATTCTAAGAGGCCACCATCACCCTGACACCAAAACCAGACAAAGATACTACAAAAAAAGAAAATTACAGACCAATATCACTGATGAATATAGATGCAAAAATCCTCAACAAAATACTAGCAAACAGAGTCCAACAACACATTAAAAGGATCATACACCATGATCAAGTGGGATTTATCCCAGGGATGCAAGGATTCTTCAATATACACAAATGAATCAATGTGATACACCATATTAACAAATTGAAGAAGAAAAACCATATGATCATCTCAATAGATGCAGAAAAAGCTTTTGACAAAATTCAACACCCATTTATGATAAAAACTCTCCAGAGAGTGGGCATAGAGGGAACCTACCTCAACATAATAAAGGCCATATACGACAAACCCTCAGCAAACATCATTTTCAATGGAGAAAAACTGAAACCATTTCCTCTAAGATCAGGAACAAGACAAGGATGTCCACTCTTATCACTATGATTCAACATAGTTTTGGAAGTCCTAACCACAGCAATCAGAGAAGAAAAAGAAAAAAAAGGAATACAAATTGGAAACCAAGAAGTAAAACTGTCTCTGTCTGCAGATGACATGATACTATACATAGAGAATCCTAAAGATGCCACCAGAAAATTACTAGAGCTAATCAACGAATTTGGTAAAGTTGCAGGATACAAAATTAATACACAGAAATCTCTTGCATTCCTATACACTAACAACAAAATATCAGAAAGAGAAATGAAGGAAACAATCCCTTCACCATTGCAACAAAAATAATAAAATACCTAGGAATAAACCTACCTAAGAAGGTCAAAGACCTGTACTCAGAAAACTATAAGACACTGATGAAAGAAATCAAAGATAACACAAACAGATGGAGAGATATACTATGTTCTTGGATTGGAAGAATCAATATTGTGAAAATGACTATACTACCCAAAGCAATCTACAGATTCAATGAAATACCTATCCAATTACCAATGGCATTTTTTACAGAATTAGAACAAAAATCTTAAAATTTGTATGGAGACACAAAAGACCCCTAATATCCAAAGCAGTCTTGAGGGGAAAAAAAACGGAGCTGGAGGAATCAGACTCCCTGGCTTCAGACTATACTACAAAGCTACAGTAATCAAGACAATATGGTACTGGCACAAAAACAGAAACATAGATCAAAGGAACAGGATAGAAAGCCCAGAGATAAACCCACGCACCTATGGTCAACTAATCTATGACAAAGGAGGCAAGGATACACAATGGAGAAACGAGAGTCTCTTCAATAAGTGGTGCTGGGAAAACTGGACAGTTACATGTAAAAGAATGAAATTAGAACACTCCCTAGCGCCACACAAAAAAATAAACTCAAAATGGATTAAAGACCTAAATGTAAGGCCAGACACTATCAAACTCTTAGAGGAAAACATAGGCAGAACACTCTATGACATAAATCACAGGAAGATCCTTTTTGACCCACCTCCTAGAGAAATGGAAATAAAAACAAAAATAAACAAATGGGAATGAAACTTAAAAGCTTTTGCACAGCAAAGGAAACCATAAACAAGACGAAAAGACAACCCTCGGAATGGGAGAAAATATTTGTAAACAAAGCAACTGACAAAGGATTAATCTCCAAAATATACAAGCAGCTCACGCAGCTCAATATCAAAAAAACAAACAACCCAATCCAAAAATGGACAGAAGACCTAAATAGACATTTCTCCAAAGAAGATATACAGATTGCCAACAAACACATGAAAGGATGCTCAACATCACTAATCATTAGAGAAATGCAAATCAAAACTACAATGAGGTATCACCTCACACCAGTTAGAATGCGCATCATCAGAAAATTTACAAGCAATAAATGCTGGAGAGGGTGTGGAGAAAAGGGAACCCTCTTGCACTGTTGGTGGGGATGTAAATTGATACAGCCACTATGGAAAACACTATGGAGGTTCCTTAAAAAACTAAAAATAGAATTACCATATGATCCAGCAATCCCACTACTGGGCATATACTCAGAGAAAACCATAATTCAAAAAGACACATGCACCCCAATATTCACTGCAGCACTATTTACAATAACCAGGTCATGGAAGCAACCTAAATGCCCATCAACAGATGAATGGATAAAGAAGATGTGGTACATATATACAATGGAATATTACTCAGCCATAAAAAGGAACAAAATTGGATCATTTGTAAAGACGTGGATGGACCTAGAGACTGTCCTACAGAGTGAAGTAAGCCAGAAAGAGAAAAAGAAATATCATATATTAACGCATATATGTGGAATCTAGAAAAACGGTACAGATGAACCGGTTTGCAGGGCAGAAATAGAGACACAGATGTAGAGAACAAATGTATGGACACCACAGCGGGAAAGTGGCAGGGGCGGTGGTGGTGGTCGGATGAACTGGGAGATTGGGATTGACATATATACACTAATATGTATAAAATGAATAACTAATAAGAAAAAAAAGTGAGAGTAAAAAGTTTTGCTAAAAATAAGTCCAATGAGAATGAATAGTCCACAGTCTTTTTTATTTAAATTGCATCTAAATATTTAATGTGGTTGGAAAAACAACTTTTCTAAATTCTTTTGTGACTTGAATAAAAGTTTCCCTTAACTGGTGTCCACCCTAAACACTCCATCAGCAATAACAAAAACCAACGCTTTCATGTCTATAGTTTAAAAAATAATAATAAAATGATCTCCCCTTCGCTAGTTCATTTCTTTACAAAACATAGCAGAGGAACTAAAGACAAGTGTCAAATCACACAGAGGTCTTCCCATTGCAAACTATATGATCTTAGGTAAAGTAGCATCTTTAAGTGTGAGTTGCCTCATCTATAAAATGGTGATAAAAATGTGGAGATTACTTGAAACAATTAGTGTAAAGAATCTAACATTCAATTAGATGGGTACCGGGGAGATAAGTATTCCCAACTCCTGATGCTCCATTAGCTAGAGTTAGTGCTCACCCTGGCTTCTCTCCCCAAACCTCAGAAGCCCCTCTCTAGAGGAAGAAGAATGACTTATGCCTTGACTGCTTGGCAAGTTTAAGGAGAAGGAAGCGACTTTCAAGGTCTGTCTGTGATAAGCGTTCATTTAAGATCTGCTTACCTGAGCAGACGCTAACATTCTGATCTGCTTGGTACCTCCATGCAGTAAGGGACCCACCCCTGAAAACGTCCACCTCGACCATGCCTGGTAGAAAAGCCTACCTGACTCAAGAGTAAAATATGGGCAAGTCCACTTTGCCATAGACACGTTCTCTAATCCTGTGGTTATCAGCAATAAAGTTGAAATTTCAATTCTCTAACTGTACAGTTTTTGTTACAATGTATCACTTGGTTCTGAATGCAGACACATGAAACAGAATGTTCTTTATTGTGTTCATACACTCAGGTAATAGGCACTCAATCTTAACAGCTCTCACTACCATCATCTTCCGAATCCTCCACATGACCTCCACCACCACACATCCACGTGCCTTCCTGACCTCTTCATTTGAGTAGCTCATCAGCATTTCAGCTCAACATGCCCCAAATCAAACTCCTGATGTCCATGTCCACCCCCCACCCCTGTTCCTCCTATACACTCCCTCATCTCAGAAATAGCATCACCTCCCTTCTGGTTGCTCAAGCCCAAAATATTTGCCTCATCCTTGATCCCTCTCTCTCTCTCACCATCTATATTCCATCTGTCAGCAATCATGTTGGCTCCATTTCACAACATTTTCAGAGTCTACTCAGTTCTTGCCATCTCTAGTGCTACTGCCCTCATCCAAGCCACCCATGTTTCTTGCTAGGAATTATTTCAACAGCCTCCTAACTGGTCTCCCTGCTCCAGCTCCCACCCTTATACTTATCAACACACCACCAGAGTGATGCTTTTAAAGTGTAAGTCAGATACAGTCCCCCCTGCTCAAAACCCTCCAAAGTCTTGCATCTCATTCAGGGTAGAAGCCAATGTCTTCACAATGGCCTATGAGGCCCAATACTATCTATGCTCCCATGCAGGGGCAGGAAGGGCAGTATTCACTCCATTGAACTCTCTGTTCCTTTCCCTCCTCCCTCACAGCCTTCAATTTGTCATGCACCCCACCTGGAACACTCATTCCCACTCATCCTCAGGACTTCATCTAAATGGTACCTCAGCAAAACCTTCCCTGATGGCCCTATGTGAAATAGTTACCACCTCCCACATCCACCCTCCTCCCCCCAATCCCTTGAACCTGTGTAATTTTTCTCCTTAGAACTCGTAACCATCTGATGTTCACTTTTTTCTGTTTGTTGATTACCTATCTCCACTCACTAGCATCAAAAACTCCTTGAAGGCAAAGACTTTGTTTCCCCGGAATGAGAACACTACCTGATACACAGTCAGCATGCAAATATTTGTGGAACGAATGAATCAAAGAATGAATGAATGAGGTCGACATACATGATAGAAACAAATGTAAATATTTCTTCCTTGCTAGCTGGCTTCTGCAAGGTCTGATAATAAATATCATGAGTAAATAAACCCCCCGATTGTAATGTCTCAATTTTTCTATCGAAGGTAGTCTAGTCAAGTTAGCTGCTCAAGTACAGTACAAAGAGAACACTCTTGGACTTCCCTGGTGGTACAGTGGTTAAGAATCCACCTGCGAATGCAGGGGATACGGGTTCGAGCCCTGGTCCGGGAAGATCCCACATGCTGCGGACCAACTAAGCCCATGCGCCACAACTACTGAGCCTGCCCTCTAGAGCCCGTGAGCCACAACTACTGAGCCCACGTGCCACAACTACTGAAGCCCACGCGCTCTAGGGCCTGTGCTCCGCAACAAGAGAAGCCACCCAATGAGAAGCCCGCGCACCGCAACGAAGAGTAGACCCCGTTCTCCGCAACTAGAGAAAGCCTGTGCGCAGCAACAAAGACCCAACGCAGCCGAAAAAAGAGAGAGAAAGAGAACACTCTCGTAAGAAATTTCACTACAAAGCCCAGACATCCGTGGCAGCCTTGCATGGACACAAAGTTGGCTTGCAGGAGACATCATTAGGTCACCTAAGGCAAGAAGGCTTAGAAATGCTAAAGAATTTGATACAACTTCTCAAGTTAGTGTCCTTGTAGCTTTAGCAGCTGCGCCTTCCCTCTTGCCTCCTCAGGATCGAAAGCCCAACTCCTAGCCTTCCAGCAGCATCTCTACTTTAGTAAATTCCGCTTTAAGCAGCCATTTTGTCTTCTTCACATACCCTTCTTCAAAAATTATATGTGATGCTTTAAACACACCTGACAAATTGCCCTTCCCTTTGTGTCAGAAGAACCTTGTACAAATTTTAGTGTGTTTTCTAGCAATACGCAATACGGTTACCAAGAAACCCATTCCAGCAAGGTCTGTGGATTTCATTTTTAAAATCTTATTAAGTGTCCTAAAACGAGAAACTCCAGAGAACAAAGAAGAAAAGGGTGTATTACCCTTGTCCGGCCCCTTATTTCTTCTGATTGGTGACGTGACAATTGACTATTGATTTTGTTTTGGAGGAACTCCCCATGAGAAGATGATAGGCGTTTTGTCTGGGATCTCTTGCCCCAGGAGTAGTCCTTGATCCATTCCTCCATTCACCAGGAGGTTTGCGAGAAAACAATTTTATTCCCAATGCTGAGAAGGGAGTGAAGGCTTAAAATTAAGAGGGGGTAGTATCTGTTTGAAGCTACACAGTAATGACTTAGGTCCTTGCAAATTATATTTATCAAACTTAAGTGCACCACTGAGCATGAAGGAGCCTGAGCGTAGAAAAATCTGCTTCCTAGGACTTGCAATGAGGTTCACTAACTGTATTATGGGTTGCATTGCTTTACCTCAAAAATCCCTTCCCATAAAACACTGTTATTACAAGTGGGAAATCATGAAATAGCCATTCATTCAATAAATGTTTATTGAGCACCTACTGTGTTCCAAGCCCTCTTCTAGGCAGTGAGGATACCAAGAGAACCAAAGATATAAATTCTTGCCCTCATGAAGTGTACATTCCTCCAGTCCTTTAAAAGAAAATTATTTCCAAAGCAAGATTTATTACTAATGTGGAACCCACAGTGTATAATAGAAAAAACACTCAGATTGTAGTCCAGAGGTCAGGGCTCAAATCTCAGCTCTGCCACCTGGTAGCTGTGCATCCTTGAGAATGTTCCTTAATTAACATTTCAGAAGTAGTTTTGCGGGAAAAAAAATTACTTAGAGTAGCTCCAGGCAAATAATACACTCCCAGTGAATTTTAGCTATTTTCATTTTCTCAGCTTTTGGATTCATCAGCTTAGTTTTTAAAAACATGAAAAACCTGGAATGACCATAAACTATTGATCTTAAAAATAAGGCATTGTGAATTCATTTAAAGTGCATGCACTCATCCCTAAATTACATCACAAAAATAGACTACTTTAGTAATAAACATATAGATCAATGAAACAAAATAGAGGACCCAAAAATGGGCCCACAAAAATAAAATTTTTAAACTTAAAAAAAAAAGAAGTAGTTTTGCATATGCTACCAGGATACAAATGAATGAAACCACCTTCCAAATGACCTGTCACATGAAAGGTGCTCAGTAATTCTGAAGAACAGTAATAATAATTGGTATGATTTTCTAACCCAGAGTTGGCAAATCATGGCCCTCAGGGCCAAATCTGACTGGCCACCTGTTTTTGTAAATAAAGTTTTATTGGGACATAGTCCATTTATAATTTATGTATAATCTATGGCTGCCTTGGCGCTACAATGGCAGAGTTGAGTAGTTGAGACAGAAGCTTTATGACCTGCAAAGCCTAATACTTTTACTCTCTCACCCTTTAGGGAAACAATTTGACAGCTCCTGCTCTAATCCCCTGTTATGCTAAATGAGGTTCAAAAACAGATGCAGGTACCATCACCTGGCAGCTTATGTGAAATGCAGAATCTGAAGCCCCACTCCAGACCGGCATCAGAATCTATTACATTATAACAAGATCCCCACCTGTGATTTGTATGACATGGAAGCCTGGGAAACACTGGCATGGAGTGTGCCATGATGATGACAGCATCCTTGCCCTACAATGATATGGTAAATTTCACCCTTCCCCTTCCTCCCAATATCTGAATTCGGAACAATGATTTTCCACCTTAGTAAACATCAGAATCACATATAGAGCTTGTTAGAAATATAAAGTCCTGGGACCCCCCCTCCAGTGATTCTGATTCAGTGTGTCTGAGGTGGAGTCAAAGACTCAAAATATTTTTAAACAAGTACCCCCTGAGGAGATTCAGACACAAGTGACCCTGGGACATCACTCTGGAAACACTGCTTGAAAAGAGTAGACTTTTATATCCTGTAGAGTTGGGGGCCAAAATCAAGAAGCATCATTTGTGTCCACCACTATTAATGTTTTTCTTTCAGATACTTAAAATACCACCAGGAGATCTGTCAGCTACAGTTTATTGTAAAGTAATGACTCATGGGGCCTCCGTGCCTACCAAGGGGGTCAAGTGCCGTAACTCTGAGCCACAATAAATATTTTACCACAGTTACTGTTTTCAGTGACAGGAATCCAGTTTCATGTATTCACAGCCTTGTTCAAGACACTTTACTCAACACCAGATGTTTGTGAGACATCATTCTAGGTAGATGGAGAGTCCAAAATTGAGGGACCCATATTGAGGGACGTTCCTTCATTGCACAACATTTGTTGAGGGTTGGCTCAACAGCCAGGCACTGTTCTAGGTCAGGGGTCAGCACGTTTTCTCTAAAGGGTAGATGGTCAATATTTTAGGCTTTGTGGGCCACACAGAGTCTCTGTTGCATACTATTCCTCCTGGCTGTTTTTTTGTTTTGTTTTTTTTTACCCCTTTTATAACCCTATAAAAAAACAAAAATCATTCTTGGTTCTTAGGCAGTACACAAAGACAAAGGGCCAGATGTGGTCTGTGGGTTGTCGTTTATCGATCCCTAGTCCAGGTGATAGGAATACAGGAGTGAATAAAAGTCCCTGCCCTCATGGAGATTACGATCTAGCATAAGGACATATATAATAAACCAACAAATACAGTACAATGACGGTAGCAATTAAGTTCTATGAAGAAAAATGTTAAAGGAATTAAAGAGTGACAGCAGAAGAGGGTAGCCAAGGAAGGTGACATTTAAGCAGAGATTTGAATGAAGTGGGGAAATGTGTACTCCTCTTCCAGATATGGCAAGACCTGCTCACGTTAAATTATCATCATGGGGAATAATGTTAACACCACTTGGGAACAGTGGAAACAATGTCCAAAACAAACAGAAGTCATTCATCATGAAATGGGCTTCAGGCCACAAACATGAACAGTCAAGGTGGAAGTGAAAGTCTTACTACCTGATGTAAAAGTAAATGCTTCAAACAGGGCCTGGAAAAGTCGGCACCAACCAAGCTTCATTAACAGCCAGATGCAATTCACAACCTTTTCATAGTGAGAAATGTTCCCCTGCTTCTTAAAAAATCATTCTAATCCCTCCTTTCCCTGACAAATGGCCTGTTGCTCTGCTTTCCAACCTCTTGTTAATCCATTAGAAGTGTTAACTTTGAGATCAATGGGTCCTCACCACAGAATTTTGTTGCAAAGGAGCTGCTGAGTCTTGGAAGTTACAGTTAAGGGGAAAAATCTAAAGACAGCAACTCCTTAAGCTAGCTGGAAGTTTCATAGGTCAGATAGACCATCAGCTATAGTCACAGAGGCGCTGGGCTGGGATGGGAGGAAAATGGGAGAGACTTTTGATGGGTCCACCATGAAAATGTAGCACTGGCCACAGATTTAACACACAGTTAGAAAGCTTTCTTAGACTCTCTTCACCTCCCTTGGCTTCCAGGTAGAAGCTGTGATATGACACTGTCTTTCCTCCTCAAAGAAGCTTTTGTTCCCTTAGGCTAAAGTCTCAAGAAAAGATGGAGATTGTGAGACAGAGGACCGCATGGAAAATGTGGGCTGCATCAGTAAACCTTCCCTGGCTAGAAATCACGGTCTTGCCACTTAGTGGTTTTAGAAGTACCATCTGTTGGTACAAATGAACTTATTTAAAAAACAGAAACACTCACAGACTTAGAGAACGAACTTATGGTTACCAGGGGGAAAGAGTGGGAGGGAGATAGACTGGGAGTTCGGAATTGACATGTACACACTACTATATTTAAAATAGATAACCAGCAAGGACCTACTGTATGGCACAGGGAACCAGGCTCAATATTCTGTAATAACCTAAATGGGAAAAGAATTTGAACAAGAATGGATACTTGTATGGGTATAACTGACTAACACATCATTGTTAATCAACTCCAATATAAAATAAAAATTAAAAACAAAAATAAACTGCCCAAAAAAAAAGAAATACCATTTGTACGTCTAGGTCAGCTGTCTCCCCAGGAAACGCTGGAGAGATACAACACACATGACTTTTAAAAATTAAATTCAAACTCTAAAATTCTGTTTCCTTAAATACCCAAAGACAAAAGCTGAGAAGCTGGCAGATGACATTTATGTGTACCCAATATGGCGATGGCGAAGGGAAAATAGAGGCCTAGCCCTACCCCATGGGGAAAAATTATAGTTCCACAGTTGTTTTAGCAGCAGACACTCTGCCTGGGTGACGAGCCTTTCATAGTTTGTCCGTAGGTGCCACCATGCCTGCCAAACACCACGCTGGGCGCGTTGCCCCTACTATAGCTAGAATGACTCTTGCTTCAGTCACTGTTACTTCCTGAAATAGTGAACTAAGTAGTTTCTTTCTAATGCTGGACTTGCCCTGTCTCACATTCCCTACCTCAGCTGTCAAGACAATAACACTGTAATCGGTGCAAAAACCTAACAACACTCAAAGGCTTTCATCCTTTCTTGACAAGTCTAAATGGAAGGTGATCTTCCAAGGGGGGAAAGTGGTGGTGGGGATGGTGGTGGTGGGATGAACTGGGACATTGGGATTGACATGTATACACTAATATGTATAAAATAGATAACTAATAAGAACCTGCTGTATAAAAATAAAATAAAATAAAATTCAAAAATTCAAGAAAAAAAGAGGGAGGGGATATGGGGATATATGTATATGTATAGCTGATTCACTTTGTTATAAAGCAGAAACTAACACACCATTCTAAAGCAATTATACTCCAATAAAGATGTTTAAAAAAAATAAAATAAAATAAATTGAAGGTGATCTTAAAAACACACACACACATACATACGCACAGGCACGCGCGCGTGCCAAAAAAAACGAAACAAAACAAAAAAAGAAACCTTTTCATTTTCATTGAGTCTCTGTGGTTCCACAACTGTCTGGCACTGTTCTTGCCTTTCTTCCCTGACAGCACAAGGCCCCCAGCCCCTGAGCTAAATCACAAGGCGTGACTATCACCCTACACAATTCATGCAATGTCACCTTCAACTGATTGACAAGAGGGGTTTGAGAGGAACTCAGCTTCTCAAAGGCCACAAGTTCCAAATTAGTAGATTTGAGCACAGTAAGGTATAAAATCACTTGGTCATAAAATTCACATTAATTTCCCAGGTGTACAGCAAGTTTTGGAAACATTTACTACCTTTGCCTGTACTTCCTGCTTTGCCTTGTCCTCCAAAGTGTAAGTGAAACACATGCAGAATTCACTCATCTAACATTCTGAAGTCCCTACTTTGTGCCAAGAATTAATGCTAGGAATTACTCTAGAAAAGATGAACACCACTACTGCTAATAGCTACCGCTTTCATAGCATTCTGTCCACTTTACATGCTACCATGTAGTTAATCTTCACACCTCTACCAAAAGGTGAATGCTGTTGCTAGCCTCATGTTATAGGTGAGGAAACTAAGGCAAAGAAAGATTAAGTAATTAATCTTAGTGTGTACAGCTATTAAATGGCAGAACCAAGACCTGAACACAAGAAGTCTGGCTTCAGGATCTATGCTATTAACTGCTCCACTATACCACCTTGTGACATCTGTGGAAATGTGTCTTCTCCATATTTAAGTGGAATACACACAAAATTAAACTGTCCAGCATTTTCTGAGGCTCTACCCTCTATATGACTCCATTTCTAGACACGGGACAAGAGACAAGAGATAGGACAGTATCCTCTCTCTACTCCCAGCCATGTTTGAGCAAATAAAAATAATGGTCTCCACTCATATTTTTTGGTTTTTTAAGCACATGACCTAACTGGCATTTCCTCTCACTTATATGCCTTTCCCCTACAAAGCAGGTAGCCTAAATCAATAAGGTAGAGACTTTCAACAGCCTTTTCATCCTACTGTTCAGCCTTTCCGCAGACCATGGGTGGTCAATGACTTGGTGGCAATGGTACCATGAACTTAGATGAAAGGTAAAAATGGACATGCATATTTAATTACATCACGTCCCCCATGCCCTTCGAACATCTCCCACACCCAGTGCCCGTGGCTCAGACAATCATTTCTATTGGCACCTCCAGAGGAAACAAAGCCTGCACTACACCACTCTCTTCCCCAAGACCAAGGTCTCTAGCTCCTCTGCCACTTTCTCAGGCATGACTGTTTCAGGATGGGAGCACACAGTTCATAGTACATGGAATGTGGCAGACTGTCTCCTTTCCACCTCATTAGTTCACCATATAAAAATCAACTTGATTCAGTGGAATGGTTTGCCAAGGAGAGTGCCAACTTACAAAGAAAAATACCTAGGAAGGAAAATAAAAACACTCCTCTAAAAGTTCTCTCTGCAATAGATTTCCCACCTTTAGCACAAGTTATCCTTCCAAAGAAATGGAGCAATGAAAACTACAGCTGATGAATATAATGCATATATCATTTTTCTGTTAAGTATCTTTCCCTGGCTATTCTAGTAGGATTCTTGCTTTCAAACCCTTATTTCCTTCTTCTCAGATCTCTTAAATTCCTTTTGGCCAACAGATGCATCAAAAAGTGGAGGTAAGTCATTGTGGCAGATGAAAGATGGCCGCCAATGCTTTGCCGCTCCTCTGAGGGAGAAGTGGGGGTCTATGTCCCCTCCTTTGAAGATGATGTGCTCTGTGACCACTGTGAATAACAGAATATGGCAGAAATGACACTGTACTGGTTTCTGGGCCCAGGCCTTAAAAGATTGGCAGCTCCCACTCCTTGGCTTTTGGAAAGTTTGTTCTTGAGTTCTGAACCACTATTGAGAAGTACTATAACCTCCCCCACGCACCGGGAAGACCACGTGGAGAGACCCTGAGACTCATGCAAAGGGACCCAGCTGACCGCCGTCTCCCAGCTGTCCACCAATGTGGCATTAACATGAGTGAAGGCACGTGAATCCTTCAAACTAGCCAGATGTCATCTGAATATCACCAAGCTACCCAGTCCATGTGGAGACCACCCCTAACCAAGTGTCCAGAATTCCTGATCTGCCATCATGACATACGATAAAACGTTGTTTTAAGTCACAAGTTTTGGAGTCGTATCTCATATTGCATTAAATAACTGGAACACCAGTCCTTCCGCAAAACCCCAACTTTCATTCATGTTGCCTCACTCGCCTCCTTCTCCGAAGGGATCCGCTACTGAACAGCTCACTCACTGTGTCATGGCCTATGGTTGTCCAATGCTGCCAGCAACAGGGTAGAGAAGTCCTAATCCAGGCAGAAGCATTAGCAAGCTCCCCTGGCTACAGACGTGAAGGCACATTCTCCAATCCAACCAGCTTGAACAGTGCCCAAGGCGGCGTGCTCATCTCCACCTGCCTGACTCCATAGCTCTCGCTCAACCAGTTCAACCAGGAACCACCCAGGGGGTGCAAATTCCCAGGCCTCCCAAAACTTTAAAAGTTTTGAGTTGAACTGACCAAGCTTCAGCTTCTGCATAAAAGTCAATACACACTGGTCATCAATTTCCTTTCAGATTTACTAAGCCTGGATCCTCAGTCATCGAAATTCATTAACCAAGTCCCCAAACGCTATTAGTCCACCTTCAACTTAGCCTCGTCATCGACTAAAAAGAAAGCAAACTAGCAAGACTGAGCTCCTTGGTTCTTGAAGAGCCGGGGGTGCGGGGTGCGGGGTTGGGGAGGCGGAGGAAACAAAACAAAAAACAAAAAAACAACTCCCTCATCTCATATTCATGACCAGACTAGATAATCCTTTTGAATCTAAAAACTCTACATGTTTCCCAACAGTGTTCTGAAATAATTCCTCCTTAATGAACTCTTCTCCCTTCAAAGGAAATCTGACGATTTTTTCCCCTTTTTCTATGAGTTTATTTGTTTGCTTCTTTTTATCTAATTTTTAACTTTATATACAGTTTTAAAGGTTACAATCCATTTACAGTTATTAGAAAATATTGGCTTTATTCCCGGTGTTGTACAATACATCCTTGAGCCTACCTGACACCCAGCAGTTTGTACCTCTCACTCTCCCACCCCTATATTGCCCCCCCCCCGACTGGTAACCACTAGTTCATTCTCTATATCTGTGAGTCTGCTTCTTCTTTGTTATATTCACTAGTTTGTTGTACTTTTTAGATTCCACAGAAATGCGAAGGTTCAGGTGTGATTCCCTTGAGTCTTTTGCAAGTACATGGTAAGAACGTACGAAGCAATGTGATTTCTGCATAAGTAAATTATACTTGAATTTACAATGTCAAATAGATATAAAGTTGGAGTGTCACAATGTTTATATATCTATTAGCCTTAATTATTATCATTATCTACTACAGAGTTAAGGGGGAAAAAAATTTTCTCCCTTGCCAGTGTTCTAAAAATAAATCTTCAGGTGTTAATAGATATGACCTCGTTGTGTTTTTAAGACAGCAGAGTGTGACTCCGTAACACCCATCTTCCTTCTACTACCTTTAAGTCTATTTTACGTAATGTTTTAAATGCATGATTTATCGTTTTTATTAATTTCCTCTGGAAGGCCCACATTTCCCCCTCTCAAAATCCAGGTAAGCCCCTTCTCCCCTTTGAGGTGGGGTTGGGGTGAGGGAGGTGTTGGGTCATGACCCTTCCTTTCCCCAGATCATACCTTGGCTAATTCCTACCCTACTTCTAATTTATACAGCACAATTATCACCCCTCTACATGCTTCTTTAGTCTCTTACCATCCATTTTCCATAACATGGCTCTTTATTATTCATTCCAATGCAATAAATATTTATTGAATGTCTACTGTAGGCAAAGACAGTGCAGTGAAGTGGTTAAGGGATCACAGAATGCCCAAGTACAAGGATCCTCCACTTACTACCTGCTTGACTTTGGGCTAGCTGGTCAACCTCTGTGCCTCAGCTTCCTTCTTTGTACAAAGAGAGCTAATAGTCTGACCTACCTCAAAGGTTCTTTAAACAAATTAATAATTGCAAAGCACTTGGAACAGGGCTTGGAGTGTAGCAAGCTTCGGTAAACATTAGCTGTTACTGTTACCGCTACTGCTAATCATATGCCTGGGTTCAGGAAGTACAGAAATAAACAGGGCATGGTGCCTTTTCATATTTTAGAACTCATTCACTAATTTAGCAAAGATTTACTGAGCACCTACTATGTGCCAGACACTATTCAGGGGATGTGACTGTGAAAATTCTCTGTCTCAGTGAGAGAGAAAAACAATAACTGGTAGAAAACTAATTGAAGGTACAATAGGATGTCAGATAATGATGAGTTCCATAAAGAATTATAAAGCAGAGTAAGGGGAGAGAGAGATGTAGCAGGAAAGGGGACACCAGAAGAGATGACATTTAAGCAAAGTCCTCAATGAAATGAGACAGTGAACATGCAAGAAGGGTTCAGGGCAGAGGGAACACAAGCCCAAGATGAGAATGTTATGCGAGGAAGGGCAATGAGGCCAGTGTGGCCGGAAAAAGTGAGTAAGAAAGAGAAAGGCAGGAGATGATGCCAGGGGTGTAGCCAGGGCCCAGACCAAACAGGGCCTTGGAGGTCACAGGAAGGACTACAGCTTTATTCTAAGGATCATAGGAAGCCGCTAGAGGGTTACATGCAGGGGAGTGACATCATCTGCCATGTGGAGAATATACTAGAATCACATACATACATTGTCACTAACTGTCAAAATGCTGTATGTTCACTAGTTGCTCTTGTGAGCTCTCTGAGCTACTTATAGGCAGGTACCAAGTCTTAAAATTCTGGGACTCTCGTACAGTTCACATGGAGCGAGGAACAGACACATGATAAAAACCTTACTGATTGGAAAAATAATCTTCGCCTCTCGTTTGATGCAGTTTTTTAAAAAAATCAAGTATTTTCTAATATGTTTGTCTCTCTGTTCTGTTTCTTTGTGGGGTTTCCTATGTTTGCCTCTGTTCCTAACCAACTTTCAAAAAAAGTTGAACAACAATTTCACCTTCACAGAAGTCCATTTTCCAACAACCTCAAGCTTCTGGAACAGTCTTGAAAAACAAAACAAGAAACATTCCACTAAGCTCTCCAAGAATCAATCATAACTTCCTAACACACAATCTCTGTATTTTACTTGTAATCATCTGGATACACTCCTATTCACTCTTAGTTAGCATACAATTCTAACACCTCTGGTCCCAAACCCCCAACAGAATAAAAATCTTAACAGGGGATAGTGGAGTTCTTAGGTGCCAGAAAACTGACAATGATAAGTAAAAGATAACTCTATGAAAGCTAAGTAAGAAAGAAAATCTAAATTATAACAGAACTATGCTGGGTGCTCCCAAAAAACTCAAAACTAGTTGTTTCTAAAGTTGCTGACACCAAAGCATTCAATTATGTTCTGTATCTTTTCATTTACAAAAGAAAAAAAAAAAAGGAAACAGTAAAATATCACCTAGATGGATTTCTACGCAAAATGGTTAAAATCAGCAAAGTTTTGGTATATGACAGGAATGGCTTGATTTACTCTTGTACTTTAGATGTAATGCGAAGAAATTTTGATTTCTATAATGAAGCCCAATAAATTACTAACATAACAAACTGACAAGTAGGGAAAATAAGTTGCAGAACAATATCTAGAATATACATCATTTATGTGTGTGTGAGAGAGAGAGAGATTTTATGCATACTTATATAGCTACATAAATTCATTGAAAAAGAATGAATGGATAAGAGACACTGGTAAAACCAACCCAACATCCCTTTGTCCCATATTCCTTACTATGAGAAACATGATTTTTTTCCCAAGCAGTCATGTGACAACATTCTGCCCAATGAATGTAAACAGATTTCACTGGGCATGGTCTCCAGAAAAGCTACTGTTTTCCTAACGAAAAGGACCAGAATCAGTTGCCATGCACCTACTTCTGTTTGCCCTTTCCTGTTTTTCCTGCTCAAAATGCACAAAGGCTATCCAGAACTAGAGCAGTCACCTTGCCACCAGGAGGACAAAAGTCACAACTAAGGATGGTGAGGCAGAAAGAGAGGAGTCCATCTCTGAACAGTTGTACCACCCTGGAGTACACACCCCTAGATTCCTTGTTAGGAGGCAAAAATAAACTGATTTGTTAAGTTTAGTTGATTACATGCAGAGGAAAACAATCCTAACTGATTCATACACCAAACTAATGAAGAAAACTGGGTTAGGGGCACAGTGGGAGAAAAGGATTGGGAGCTCTAAGACCTCTTTATTTGTTTAAATGTTTTAAAATAACAATACTGTATTATTTATGTCATATTTAATTAAAAAATAGATGACAGATGGTGACTATACTTATCATGGTGATCATTTCACAATGTATAAAAATATCGAAGCACTGTGTTGTACACCTGAAACTAATATAATACTATAAAGTCTATTATACTTCAATAAAAATAAATAATAATAGAATAGAGGATCATTCTGAGAGTCCGTGAATAACATGGCACAAATGAGTAAGACAGCCACTACGGTTGCCCTACACAGCATCCCTCTCCAAAGATTGAGATGGTCTCAAACACACCTAACTTGTCTGACTAATCCCTCTTAGAACATTCTTCCAGAGTCTTATGGAAATTTCTCTTGACCTGTGTTTTCCACCCAGTAGGCAGCCTTTTGGGGTAACAAACTTCACAAGCTATGGAGCAGTAAACTTCACGTGATTTTCAAATTAACTCCAAAGAGTGGTACTCAGGCAGGAAGCTTAAGCTGGAAAACAGACCCGGTTCCGCTCTCACCTCTAGCACGCATCGGTACTGGGAAAGTCACTCAACCCAAGTGAAGTTGTCAGCATTCCTATGGATGGAATAAACGATAACTCCACCTCACCCATCCTCGGGGAGGTGCAGGTGAAGACACAACACAGAAATAAAAATGTGTCACTGGTGAAGCACTGGGGTGTGGAGGGGAAGGATATGGGCTCTGGAGGGGAACTGGTGCCATTCCAGCCGCAGCCCCACCACTGCTGGCTGTGTGATGTTGGGCCAGTCACTGAACGAGTCTGAGCCTCAGTGCAAATATGAGAGGGTAACAACGCAGACCTCCAGGACCTCGAGTAAGTCAAATGGGATGCATATAGGGTAGAGGATTTGGCCCAGCGGCTGTTAAGAATATCATAATAGGTATTAGCATTAATTAAACTCATCAACATGTAAATAACATTCTTCCTGAATTAAACTTAAATTGCTGAGTATCCTTATTATCAGCCTCCCCGCACCTGTTATATGTTCAAAATGTGGCAATCAGATTCCGTTTCCCCATGGCATTGGACGATGCCCCCACTTGGTGCAAACTGTCAAAATGTAGCCACATAGCCATTTCTGAAAACTCAAAGATATATTGGTGGCACAACTGTTAAGTACCACAGCACAGCTAAAGGACAAAGTCCCTCTTAATAAAGGAACATCATGGCCTGTTGATTCGCTAAGCACCTTATGCATACACAGAGTGTTGGAAGGACGGAAACACAATGCCTGCACCCTAAGGTATGGAACTTATTTGAAAAGAGGATAAACAGGAAATAATGGTAGATGTTAGCTAATTAGAACCCATGGATGTAAACCTTTCATCACGATACCATTCATCATTATATAATGCTCTTAACTGCCATTAAAACAATTTCAAATCATTGAAATTAAAAATGGCTTTTACATACTATGATTGCTTTACTAATTTATCATTACCTAAAAAATACATTATGTAGAAGAGAAATGTAAATTCATATACATATATGTACTGTATATATATACACACATATACACATACTATAGTTAAATGTTATTAATTTTCCTTGAGTTTTAGAGCTCCAGAGGAAAAAAACCACTCAGAAATGCACTTAGTTTTAGCGCTAAATAGCTTTGGAAGCCAACATCATCTTTTAAAATAAGGAGGGGGGTGGGGAAAAGCCATATTAGCTGAGGAAATACAATGTATTAAGCTCTGATTCTAGTCAAGAGAGGACATAACAACTAAAGCAGGCCAATTTATCTCCATCTCATTCCATCATTCAGTAATTTAAATCTGATTTCTGATTCTCCACCTGCTTATCAAACACCAAACACCACCATGAGATGCTATCTCTGAAAGTGATCCTGCTTTCCTCCCCCTGTGGACTGTCAGATCCTGCACACTTTACCCATCAGCCTGGCATTATCTCCACCTCCTCAGGTGGAGCGTGGAAGCCGTCACTTAAAGCCACCCAATTCACGCGTAAGGAACAAGGCTCGCGCTTATGAGCAAAATGCTTTGTGAAAATGCTTTGGCATCCTTTCTACACGTACCAGCCCCTCAAGTCTCACTGCGTGGGAGGACAGCAAGAGCAGGATAATGTCCATCAGCGTTGACGTTTTCTTTTTGTAGTTAAGTTAGAATGGAGTTAAAAACAGTATCGGGCTTCCCTGGTGGCGCAGTGGTTGAGAATCCGCCTGCCAATGCAGGGGACACGGGTTCGAGCCCTGATCTGGGAAGATCCCACATGCCGCGGACAACTGGGCCCGTGAGCCACAATTACTGAGCCTGCGCGTCTGGAGCCTGTGCTCCGCAACAAGAGAGGCCGCGATAGTGAGAGGCCCGCGCACCGCGATGAAGAGTGGCCCCCGCTCGCCGCAACTAGAGAAAGCCCTCGCACAGAAACGAAGACCCAACACAGCCAAAAATAAATAAATAAATAAATTTATTTTAAAAAAAACAGTATCTCACCTTATCTTTGATAAAGGAGGCAAGCATATACAGTGGAGAAAAGACAGCCTCTTCAATAAGTGGTGCTGGGAAAATTGGACAGGTACATGTAAAAGTATGAAATTAGAACACTCCCTGACACCATACACAAAAATAAACTCAAAATGGATTAAAGACCTAAGTGTAAGGCCAGACACTATCAAACTCTTAGAGGAAAACATAGGCAGAACACTCTATGACATAAATCACAGCAAGATCCTTTTTGACCCAGCTCCTAGAGAAATGGAAATAAAAACACAAATAAACAAATGGGACCTAATGAAACTTAAAAGCTTTTGCACAGCAAAGGAAACCATAAACAAGACCAAAAGACAACCCTCAGAATGGGAGAAAATATTTGCAAATGAAGCAACTGACAAAGGATTAATCTCCAAGATTTACAAGCAGCTCATGCAGCTCAATAACAAAAAAACAAACAACCCAATCCAAAAATGGGCAGAAGACCTAAATAGACATTTCTCCAAAGAAGATACACAGATTGCCAACAGACACATGAAAGAATGCTCAACATCGTTAATCATTAGAGAAATGCAAATCAAAACTACAGTGAGGTATCATCTCACACCGGTCAGAATGGCCATCATCAAAAAATCTAGAAACAATAAATGCTGGAGAGGGTGTGGAGAAAAGGGAACACTCTTGCACTGTTGGTGGGAATGTAAATTGATACAGCCACTATGGAGAACAGTATGGAGGTTCCTTAAAAAACTACAAATAGAACTACCATACAACCCAGCAATCCCACTACTGGGCATATACCCTGAGAAAACCATAATTCAGAAAGAGTCATGTACCAAAATATTCATTGCAGCTCTGTTTACAATAGCCAGGACATGGAAGCAACCTAGGTGTCCATCATCGGATGAATGGATAAAGAAGAGGTGGCACATATATACAATGGAATATTACTCAGCCATAAAAAGAAATAAAATGGAGGTATTTGTAATGAGGTGGATGGAGATAGAGTCTGTCATACAGAGTGAAGTAAGTCAGAAAGAGAAAAAGAAATACAGTATGCTAACACATACATATGGAATCTAAGGGAAAAAAAAAAAAAAAGTCATGAAGAACCTAGTGGCAAGACGGGAATAAAGACACAGACATACTAGAGAATGGACTTCAGGATATGGGGAGGGCGAGGGGTGAGATGTGACAGGGTGAGAGAGTGTCATGGACATATATACACTACCAAATGTAAAATAGATAGCTAGTGAGAAGCAGCCGCATAGCACAGGGAGATCAGCTCGGTGCTTTGTGACCACCTAGAGGGGTAGGATAGGGAGGGTGGGAGGGAGGGAGATGCAAGAGGGAAGAGATATGGGAACATATGTATATGTATAACTGATTCACTTTGTTATAAAGCAGAAACTAACACACAATTGTAAAGCAATTATACTTCAATAAAGATGTTTAAAAAAAAAACAAAACTATCAACCTAGCATACCTGCAAATTTTAAGAAACATCACATGAAGCCAAAAAATATTACTTTTTGCCTTTTTCAGCTGATGAGAAATGGAAGAGAAATTATTCTTTTATTTACCAATTAAATTTTCTTTTTCAACCAAACTGTCTTTTAAAATATTGATTCTAAATATCTGATGAGTTAGCATGAACAAGGCACTATTCTAAGTGGTATTTGTGTGTATACGTGTGTGTGTTAGTATTTAATGGATACGCAACCACACAGATGCCGATGGAATCCTCACAGCAACCTTAGGAGGCAGATACAACTGCTGTCCAATTTAAATGAGAAAACTAGTGTTCAGAGAGGTTAAGTAGACTTTTTAAGGCCACACAGCTAAACTGGAAGAAACCAGCACTTGTTTCCATGCAATTTTGATTCCAGAGCCCAAACTCTTAACCACTGTGCTATAAAATAACAAAGATGCATGAAACCTGAAATTTTTATCTTCATTTTGAAACATGTGAGTCAAGGCTCTCAAACTCAATTGCTTATATTTCAGGGTCAAGGGGGTCAACATAAATGAAGGAAACAGGTGACAAAGATGAAAAATGCCCCATCTGCTGGGAGCGGCCGGCAGTCAGCTACAGCAAACTGTTACAAAGCAGAAAGAAAAACCCAGTGTTGTCCCAAATCTGGATTTATATGTGAAATCCTGTGATTTTCAAACAATGCAACCAATTTTTAAAACACTTTTTAAACATAATCTGAGCCAAACAAAACACATCTGTGGGCCTAATTTACCTGTGGGCTGCCATGTTGAGACCTCTGCTTCAGACCATAACTTACTCAAATTTTGGGTGGGAAAAAATATATCAAATCACTGGCAATAAATAACTGGTAACATTCACATTTCATGGCAGGCATCTATTTGGTATCTGTTTGATTCTCTTTACTTCTGAATATCTTGAATCCCTCCCTCCCCCCGAGATGTTTAACTCAACCTGTTTCTTCATTCTTGTCTTCCTGCTGCAAAGTTTACCTTTGGTCAGGTAGAAAATGACCTTGCTGGTTCTATTTATTATTTCACAGAACTCAGTCTCAAAATCCTTGTCAGAATCCATAATAAAATAGAGAGAGAGCAAAACTTAATCGGCTATAAATGTACAGTAGTTAGCATTCACTGCAAAATGCCAATAATATTTTTCGAGAATGCCATTTCTCTTCTTGGCCTTTGACCAAGTTGGTTAATGGACTGAGACTTGGGAAATAATGGAAATAATTTAGGCAGAGAACTTCCAAACCATGCATCAACCTCGAATTGCATTGCATCCGAGCAGAGAAAGCTGCACCAAGAGGGCCCATCACACAGCTTTGCCAAGAGCTCACCAACCAGCGTGAACACTTGTAACTCTGACAAAAGGAGAATCTAATATTTCATTCTCAAGTGGCCAATACCCACTTTTTAAGTATTCCTAGCACCAAATTTTCTTATAATACTATGAATTTAAAATTGAATGCCTATTATGTATGCAGAATGCTTGAATCCTATGGCTGTAAAGAATAGTTTAAGTCCACAAGCACTTACGTAGTACTTAGGACCCTAACCCAGAATGCTAATCACATATGCTAATCAGTGGGCTATGACCCCTATGAAACTGATCAAGCGAAGCATGGAAATTATTTTCTAAAATTTTTGCCTTCAAATTCTTTCCTTTCAAAGAGGACATCTCACACACAGCTTCTGGGACTGTTAAGGAGAGTGGCCACTGTGGCCGGCCATCTGTTAGTATTTTGTAATGTTAAGTATGCACTCCCTTCCTTGGCAACCCAATAATCCCTCCCACCTATCCGTAGATCCCCAAAATTCCTGAACAGGTCCATACAGGGACATTTACATGGGTTGTCATGAGTGCACTCTTCTTGTTGTTTGTTTTGTTTTTGTTTGGGGATAGTGGAGAGCGGGAGCAATCTAACCGTCTGTTATGAAGAGAACGAAGAAATTCATCTGTGATGGACATTCACGATGGAATATTCCACAGCAACCGGAATCTTGGTTTGTTCTTCATTCACTCTCAGGAACTAACTCGCGAAAATCTCTCCCACTTGTATCCTGAAAAGCTGAGATGATAGGCCCTGGGAAATTTTACCTTAGGAGAGAAAATATCCTATGATATTCAATATTCACTCACTCTGTTAATTTTTTTTAATCATGTTGTGCCAGGTACCTTCAGAAACAAAAATAAGATACCTCTGCCTACCCTGTAGGAGCTCTTGCCTTGAAAGGGAGACTGACACAAATCATGCTCACACCCAATGATAAAGGCCACAAAAGATGTGTATACCTATGCAGGGAAAGCACTGAAGGTGCTGGCTATACCGCAGGATGCCTGCAGAGAGTAGGACACGCTGCTGGAACTTGCCATGGAGGAGAGCGCGCCCACCTCCCTGGAACCCAGCTCCACAGCCTCTGAGAAAATCCCACAGCCCTGGAGATGTTCAAGCACTCACTTGCTCCTCTCTCCACGAAGAGAAAAGGGCACAAGGACTCACCAGAAAACCAAGCCACCTGTGACCTGTCATCTGATTCCCACCTGCTGGAAACGCAGATTGAGACAACAAGTGTCAGGAATGGAGATTCAATACTGGACACCTGATGGGGTGGAAGTCCTACAATGACAACTTTACTGATGGCCCCCGAATAAGTCACATATAAGCTCCATGTCCCAACATCACAATATGATGCAATTTATTCCACTTCTGCCTCCTGCTGTTCCCTTTCCCCACTGGCCTGAGAGGAAGCTCATCTTTGTGGATACCTGACGTCATGATAGAGCAGCTTCCCACGTGACCACCAAATCACTTCCCTGTAGGGAAAGAGTTCTCTGATGAAGCCATGAGATGCCTCTGCTACCAGCAACCCTTACCGACTCAGGGGACTCGTGAAGGGCAGGTAGGCTAAGATGCAGCTGGAAATGCTCACAGCAATTCCTCATCTTTTTTGTGCCATGGTGAGTCTACAAACCTCCTCTCAGAACACATATTGTAAATGCATAAAATAAAACTCATAGGATGGCAAAGGAAATCAGTTATATTAAAATACTCTAAGCAATTTGTAAATACCACGTATGATATGTCTGTGTGTGTGTGTAAAGACGTGTAACTGTTCATAAAAATAAGCAGAGAGCAACATATAGATCACACGACAGTCCCTACAAGGATGTGTCATTTCACCCTAATTAACCTGTTTTTTAAACATGTTCCTGAGGGTTTCCAAGCTAGCACATGTTATAGGATATTCACAGAGAGAGGTTCTAACTCTACCCTTCAGCCCGAGCTATGAATATACTCTAATAGTGATATACATCACCACCCATGCCACCTTCTGAGCCATCAGCAGTGTGGATGGAGAAGAGTGAGGAACACTGTCAGGGGCCAGTGAGGACAGCCGAGACATTTACTAACCTGGGACTGGAACCATCAGAACAAACTGGCATCTCAGCAATGCTAAAACCCACCAGCCACAAATGCTGATCAACTAGGACCTCACAGCCTCATTACATCTCGAAGCTTGAAAGACTCTTAGTAGAAGATCAATTAGATACAGGTTTTCCCATCTAAAATGAGTAAGACTACATTTTACTAGTAAGAATAAAGTTTGTATGTCCAATCAGACAGTGGTTGCACTGCTGTACTCCTTGATTACGAAAATGTAGACCCGACACAGTATTAATAGGAAGTCAAAGCCCTTTTAAGTTAATTTCTGTTTTCTTCATCAAATGCCATCAACACATGCTTGAAAAATGAGCTACCCACAGCTGAGGGACATCTAACCAATCCAGTCAATTATTGGTACCAAGACGAATATAAAGACCCATAAGAATCTGCCCACCCCTAGTGGGCAGAGCTGCACACTGTGAACATAAAAACTCATCTAACTTCTGTGTATGACAGCTGTAGAAACTGACGCCAAGAGATTAAACAACTTGTCATGGTCTATACAACTGGTTATTGCCCAAGTCTGAAAGAAGAGCTGGTCTCCTGGCTTCCACGTTGATGGTCCTCTCACTGTTCAGAGCTCCAGAAATGTGCTCTGTTTAAAATATTCTTATCTGAAGAGCTGTATTGTTTAAATTATTGCACATCTTTATTTTAACTCACTAATTCAGACTAATTAGTGTTGGACAAACAGTCTGGCTCATTAAAATGCCTAAGTTGTTGAAAAATAAATCTATGATTTTATTATTTTTGAGTACTGTCAGCAACTTCACCTAGGTAACGGGGAGAATTTATAATGAGCAGTATTTTCTTACCTACGCCAACTGCATTAAAGTACATCATATAGAGAGGGCAGGCAGCAGAAGCAAGGAGAACTACAATCCTGCAGCCTGTGGAACAAAAACCACATTCACAGAAAGATAGACAAGATGAAAAGGCAGAAGGCTATGTACCAGATGAAAGAACAAGATAAAACCCCAGAAAAACAACTAAAGGAAGTGGAGATAGGCAACCTTCCAGAAAAAGAATTCAGAATAATGATAGTGAAGATGATCCAGGACCTCGGAAAAAGAATGGAGGCAAAGATCGAGAAGATGCAAGAAATGTTTAACAAAGACCTAGAAGAATTAAAGAACAAACAAACAGAGATGAACAATACAATAACTGAAATGAAAACTACACTAGAAGGAATCAATAGCAGAATAACTGAGGCAGAAGAAAGGATAAGTGACCTGGAAGACAGAATGGTGGAATTCACGGCTGCAGAATAGAATAAAGAAAAAAGAATGAAAAGAAATGAAGACAGCCTAAGAGACCTCTGGGACAACATTAAACACAACAACATGTGCAGTATAGGGGTCCCAGAAGGAGAAGAGAGAGAGAAAGGACCTGAGAAAATATTTGAAGAGATTATAGTCGAAAATTTCCCTAACATGGGAAAGGAAATAGCCACCCAAGTCCAGGAAGCGCAGAGAGTCCCACACAGGATAAACCCAAGGAGAAACACGCCAAGACACATAGTAATCAAATTGGCAAAAATAAAAGACAAAGAAAAATTACTGAAAGCAGCAAGGGAAAAATGACAAATAATATACAAGGGAACTCCATAAGGTTAACAGCTGATTTCTCAGCAGAAACTCTACAAGCCAGAAGGGAGTGGCATGATATACTTAAAGTGATGAAAGGGAAGAACCTACAACCAAGATTACTCTACCCAGCAAGGATCTCATTCAGATTTGATGGAGAAATCAAAAGCTTTACAGACAAGCAAAAGCTAAGAGAGTTCAGCACCACCAAACCAGCTCTACAACAAATGCTAAAGGAACCTCTCTAAGTGGGAAACACAAGAGAAGAAAAGGACCTACAAAAACAAACCCAAAACAATTAAGAAAATGGTCATAGGAACATACATATCGATAATTACCTTAAACGTGAATGGATTAAATGCTCCCACCAAAAGACACAGACTGGCTGAATGGATACAAAAACAAGACCCATATATATGCTGTCTACAAGAGACCCACTTCAGACCTAGGGACACATACAGACTGAAAGTGAGGGGATGGAAAAAAGATATTCCATGCAAATGGAACTCAACAGAAAGCTGAAGTAGCAACACTCATATCAGATAAAATAGACTTTAAAATAAAGAATGCTACAAGAGACAAGGAAGGACACTACATAATGATCAAGGGATCAATGCAAGAAGAAGATATAACAATTATAAATATATATGCACCCAACATAGGAGCACCTCAATACATAAGGCAACGGCTAACAGCTACAAAAGAGGAAATCAACAGTATCACAATAATAGTGGGGGACTTTAACACCTCACTTACACCAATGGACAGATCATCCAAAATGAAAATAAATAAGGAAACAGAAGCTTTAAATGACACAATAGACCAGATAGATTTAATTGATATTTATAGGACAGTCCATCCAAAAACAGCAGATTACACTTTCTTCTCAAGTGCACATGGAACATTCTCCAGGATAGATCACATCTTGGGTCACAAATCAAGCCTCAGTAAATTTAAGAAAATTGAAATCATATCAAGCATCTTTTCTGACCACAACGCTATGAGATTAGAAATCAATTACAGGGAAAAAACCGTAAAAAACACAAACACATGGAGGCTAAACAATAAGTTACTAAATAACCAAGAGATCACTGAAGAAATCAAAGAGGAAATCAAAAAATACCTAGAGACAAATGACAATGAAAACACGATGATCCAAAACCTATGGGATGTAGCAAAAGCAGTTCTAAGAGGGAAGTTTACAGCTATACAAGCCTACCTCAAGAAACAAGAAAAATCTCAAATAAACAATGTAACCTTACACTTAAAGGAACTAGAGAAAGAAGAACAAACAAAACCCAAAGTTAGCAGAAGGAAAGAAATCATAATGATCAGAGCAGAAATAAATGAAATAGAAACAAAGAAAACAATAGCAAAGATCAATAAAACTAAAAGCTGGTTCTTTGAGAAGATAAACAAAATTGATAAACCATTAGCCAGTCTCATCAAGAAAAAGAGGGAGAGGACTCAAATCAATAAAATTAGAAGCGAAAAAGGAGAAGTTACAACAGACACCGCAGAAATACAAAGCATCCTGAGAGACTACTACAAGCAACTCTATGCCAATAAAATGGACAACCTGGAAGAAATGTACAAATTCTTAGAAAGGTATAACCTTCCAAGACTGAACCAGGAAGAAACAGAAAATATGAACAGACCAATCACAAGTAATGAAATTGAAACTGTGATTAAAAACCTTCCAACAAAGAAAAGTCCAGGACCAGATGCTTCACAGGTGAATTCTATCAAACATTTAGAGAAGAGCTAACACCCATCCTTCTCAAACTCTTCCAAAAAATTGCAGAGGAAGGAACACTCCCAAACTCATTCTAAGAGGCCACCGTCACCCTGATACCAAAACCAGACAAAGATACTATAAAAAAAGAAAATTACAGACCAATATCACTGATGAATATAGATGCAAAAATCCTCAACAAAATACTAGCAAACAGAATCCAACAACACATTAAAAGGATCATACACCATGATCAAGTGGGATTTATCCCAGGGATGCAAGGATTCTTCAATATACGCAAATCAATCAATGTGATCCACCATATTAACAAAATGAAGAAGAAAAACCATATAATCATCTCAATAGATGCAGAAAAAGCTTTTGACAAAATTCAACACCCATTTATGATAAAAACTCTCCAGAAAGTGGGCATAGAGGGAACCTACCTCAACATAATAAAGGCCATATATGACAAACCCACAGCAAACATCATTCTCAATGGTGATAAACTGAAAGCATTTCCCCTAAGATCAGGAACAAGACAAGGATGTCCACTCTCGTCACTATCATTCAACATAGTTTTGGAAGTCCTAGCCACAGCAATCAGAGAAGAAAAAGAAATAAAAGGAATACAAATTGGAAACGAAGAAGTAAAACTGTCACTGTTTGCAGATAACATGATACTATACATAGAGAATCCTAAAGGTGCCACCAGAAAACTATTAGAGCTAATCAATGAATTTGGTAAAGTTGCAGGATACAAAATTAATGCACAGAAATCTCTTGCATTCTTATACACTAATGATGAAAAATCTGAAAGAGAAATTAAGGAAACACTCCCATTTACCACTGCAACAAAAGAATAAAATACCTAGGAATAAATCTACCTAGGGAGACAAAAGACCTGTATGCAGAAAACTATAAGATACTGATGAAAGAAATTAAAGATGATACCAACAGGTGGAGAGATATACCATGTTCTTGGATTGGAAGAATCAATATTGTGAAAATGACTATACTACCCAAAGCAATCTACAGATTCAATGCAATACCTATCAAATTACCAATGGCAGTTTTTACAGAACTAGAACAAAAAATCTTAAAATTTGTATGGAAACACAAAAGACCCCGAACAGCCAAAGCAGTCTTGAGGGAAAAAAACAGAGCTGGAGGAATCAGACTCCCTGGCTTCAGACTATACTACAAAGCTACAGGAATCAAGACAATATGGTACTGGCACAAAAACAGAAACATAGATCAATGGAACAAGATAGAAAGCCCAGAGATAAACCCACGCACCTATGGTCAACTAATCTATGACAAAGGAGGCAAGGATATACAATGGGGAAAAGACAGTCTCCTCAATAAGTGGTGCTGGGAAAACTGGACAGCTACATGTAAAAGAATGAAATTACAACACTCCCCAACACCATACACAAAAATAAACTCAAAATGGAATAGAGATCTGAATGTAAGACGGGACACTATAAAACTCTTAGAGGAAAACATAGGAAGAACACTCTTTGACATAAATCACAGCAAGATGCTTTTTGATCCACCTCCTAGAGTAATGGAAATAAAAACAAAAAATAAACAAATGGGACCTAATGAAACTTCAAAGCTTTTGCACAGCAAAGGAAACCATAAACAAGACAAAAAGACAACCTTCAGAATGGGAGAAAATATTTGCAAATGAATCAATGGACAAAGGATTAATCTCCAAAATATATAAACAGCTCATGCAGCTCAATAACAAAAAAACAAACAACCCAATCCAAAAATGGGCAGAAGACCTAAATAGACATCTCTCCAAAGAAGACATACAGATGGCCAAGAAGCACATGAAAAGCTGCTCAACATCACTAATGATTAGAGAAATGCAAATCAAAACTACAATGAGGTATCACCTCACACCAGTTAGAATGGGCATCATCAGAAAATCTACAAACAACAAATGCTGGACAGGGTGTAGAGAAAAGGGAACTCTCTTGCACTGTTGGTGGGGATGTAAATTGATACAGCCACTACAGAAAACACTATGGAGGTTCCTTAAGAAACTAAAAATAGAATTACCATATGACCCAGCAATCCCACTACTGGGCATATACACAGAGAAAACCATAATTCAAAAAGATACATGCACCCCAATGTTCACTGCAGCACTATTTACAATAGCCAGATCATGGAAGCAACCTAAATGCCCATTGAAAGACGAATGGATAAAGAAGTTGTGGTACATATATACAATGGAATATTACTCAGCCATAAAAAGGAACGAAATTGGGTCATTTGTTGAGACGTGGATGGATCTAGAGACTGTCCTACAGAGTGAAGTAAGTCAGAAAGAGAAAAACAAATATCGCATATTAACGCATATATGTGGAACCTAGAAAAATGGTACAGATGAGCCGGTTTACAGGGCAGAAACTGAGACACAGATGTGAAGAACAAACGTATGGACACCAAGGGGGGAAAGCAGCGGTGGGTGGGGGTGGTGGTGTGATGAATTGGGAGATTGGGGTTGACATGTATACACTGATGTGTATAAAATGGATGACTAATAAGAACCTGCTGTATAAAAAAATAAATAAAAATTTTTTTAAAAAGAAAGTACAAAGTCAAAGTCCCCACCTCATACCCCAATCTCCCAACTCTTCACTCAAAGGCATTTGCTGTTAAGGGTGATATATATCCTTCTATCCATTGTTTGTATATAGAATTGCTTGAGTGAATGAAAAGACAAAGTCCTAGGAATGGAATTTTGGAGTGAAAGTTTTGTGTATTTCAAACGTTGAAAGAAAATGCCAACTGTATACTAAGCCTTTTAAATGGACATGATCAATCCATATAAACGCAGAGCTAGAGTGAAGTGAGAACTCAGTCTGGCCCCATCTCTCCAACAGCGCTGGGCCAGCTCAAAGATGGTAGACCATTACTGCCCCACAGGTGCTTTGGAAATTTGTAGGAGAAAGGGTATTCTGTTGTCACAATGATTGGGAGGGTGGAATAAGGGGCTGGGACATTAGACATGTTGCAGTGCATAGTGCAGTCTCACCAAATGAACAATTGTCCTGTGTCCCATACAATCTACAAATGTTTTGGTGGGCATTCATGTTGGTGAAGAATCTTTATTATCCTGGGCCCAGAGCTTGGCTACATTTTACATATAAATTCATCCATAGTTTTTTGTTGTTTTTTTTTCCTTTGTCATGTTTTTAATATACATTGAATTTTCCAGGAATACAGCCACGATGTAAATAGAGAGTTAAACATTTTGGAAAGTTGCATCACTGTGGCATTTTAAGTCCTAAACCAACATATTTTTATTGGTCTCTATATATAACTAGTGCGTTCACAGTGATTCTATTTGTAATCTGACTATGCTACCACTATACCCAAGCTTAGACATAATGATATATATGTTTATTATATAAACTACTTGCCTTTTGGTTTCTTTAAAAAAAAGCCTGCCACCAGATGCAGCTGTACAATATAAAAAATAAATAAATTTAAAAAATAAATAAAAATAAATAAATAAAGTACATCATATACACAAATTAACTCAAAATGAATCACAGACCTAAATGTAAAGATTAAAATTAAAACATTTCATAGAAAACAAGCTTTGTGACCTTAGGTTAGAGGCAAAAAGACACCAGAAGTATGGTACATAAAAGAACAAACTGGTAAGTGGGACTTCATCAAAAAAAAATCTGCTTTTCAAAAGACACTGTCATGAGAATGAAGAGACTGGGAGAAAATATTTGCAATTCATTTCTCTGATGAAGAAATTATATTGAGAATATATAAAGAACACTCAAAATTCAATATTAAGAAAACAATCCAACTTTTTTAAAAATGGGCAAATGATTTGAATAGACACTTCACAGATATACAGATAAGCAAATGGTAAGATGTACAACATCATTAGTCAGTAGGGAAATGCAAATTAAAACCACCATGTGATATCACTACTCACCTAGTAAAAGGGCTAAAATTAAAAATACAGATCATACCAAGTGCTGACAGGAATGTGAAGGAACTAAGACTCTCCTACTCTGTTGGTGGGAGTGTGAGCTGGTACAACCACATTGGAAAACCGTTTGACAGTTTCTTGAAAAGTCAATCATACATCTACCATATGAACTAGCCATTCTGTTCCCTAGGTACTTCCTTAAGAGAAATGAAAGCATATGTTCATATAAGCACTTGTAAGAAATGTTCATAACACTTCTACTTGTAATAGTCAAAACTGGGAACACCCCCAAACGTCCATCAACAGGTGAATGGATACACAGTGTGTGACACAGGATGGGCTACTATTCAGCAATTAAAAGAAATGAGCTACTGATGCACAGGACACCACGGATAAACCATAAAGCAACTATGCAGAAAGAAATCAAACAAAAAAAGAATACATCCTGTATGATTTTATTTAAACACGATTCCAGAAAATGCAAACTCATCTATAATGGCAAAAAGATCAGTAGTTGCCTGGCAACGGTGGAGGTAGGGGCAAGAGGGACTGATTACAAAGGGGCACAAGAGAACTTTCAGGGGTGATGGGTATATTCATTATTTTGATCATGGAGATGGTTTTCATGGGTGTGTGTATATATATATATATATATATATATATATATATATATATATATATACACACACATATACATTATATATGTTAAAACTTACCAAATTGTACACTTATAAATATGCAAAGTTTACTGTATGTCAATTACACCTCAATAAAGCTGTTTAAAAAAAAAACAAAATCAAAATAATGCATTAAGTTCCCAATGTAATCCCTAACCTTTCCTCTGAACTATTTTATTTAAACCTCACGAAAACACTTTGAGATAGAGGGTGCTGTTATACCCATTTCCAGGAAAAGCAAACTGAGCAAAAGTCTCAGAGAGACTGAATAACTGTTATTCAATAACTCACATAGCTAGGACTTCACAGAGCCAAGGCACAAGCATTTTTATTTCATGTTAAATAAATGCTTCCAAAGCACTTGACAATTTTTTAAGATAACTTCAACAGCTCCCAGGCAAACATATTTACACTATTTATTTACTTAGCAAATCTCCTTTTGTAGACGGCACATGGGTAAATGTCAACCCTATCAATTCAGGATCATCACAAATTCTAAAATTAATAGGGTTCAATTTAAGGTTTCAGTGACTTAGAGAAACAATCCAGGTTCCGACGTGTCACACACCCAAGAGTCACCAAGTCAGCACACTGGAAAACAAACTCAAGATCAGCACAACATACAGTAGAAGAGACAGGCTAATAACCTTTTTGGTCCCACCTGGAGAGATCAAACTCCGTAATTTTTCTTCCGGAGCACACACACACACCTGGCAACCAAAATGCTGAGTGTGAATGTTTCAAATTTCTAGATGTCCACTAACTAGAAAAACATTGTTGATTGTTGCTGTCTTGCTTTACATACAGTCATTATTTCCTATCAAATAAGATTGACCAGCAAAAGCTCAAATACATAGAATATCCCCCATTAAAAGTCGCTGGCCTCCCCTGGTCGACAGTTTGGAAGTCTGCTAATGACTGCAGGACATCTGTGGAGGGGGACAGGCAGAGAAAACTGCAACAAGTTCACTTCTATGGCTCAAATCCAATCAGACTCTCAATGCTCCTCTTGCAAAAAATGACTTCCACAATGCCTTGCAAACGCTTCCCCAGTAGCAAAGTGTACAACTGTGTTTGGTTTGGGGGAAGAAGACACACACCTTTAACTCTGTGCCAAGTTCAAGCTGTTCAAGTTCCCCACCCCCTCCCTGGATTGCTGGTATTAATTTCCAGCCCTTTAGCAGGTAGCTGTGCAAAGTTAGTGACAAACTACAGAAAAATGACCTGCTGGTGGATTTATTCATTTATTTCATTTTGTGCCCATATTATTTTTTTCCTGAAACAAAGTTCTCTCCTGTTTCCCTTTCTGACTCTCCACAACAGGTAAGAAACAGGAAAAGAGAGCACAGTCCGAGATGCTCCCACCTTCAGGCCCTCCTAGCCTGTTCAAATTGGTTATAGCTCTTATCTGATTTCAGACATTCCCTAAAACATATGCATTGATGGCACATGGCATAAGGAGAGGAAAAGTTTTTAACTGTTGAACACAGTCTTCTCAGAGTGAAGTAATCCGCTTTAATGGATTTTTGAAAATCCCTTCAATAATATTAATATTAATTAATATTAATATTATTAATAATATTAATATTAATTAATATTAATATTATTAATAATATTAATATTAATTAATATTAATATTATTAATAATATTACTTGTGCTATTCTGAGACCACCATATGGGCCAAAATACTTCAAGCATCCAAGCTACACCTAGAAAGACACAAAACCTCTTTTTCCTTCCCGTGCCATCTTTACCCCTCCTGATTCTTCTTACCAAATGATTTTATTTTCCTTATATGGGACAAAAGATTCTTATTTCCTCAGATAATGCTGACAGATGATATACTGACCCCTGGCTTTTGAAACCCCAAATTGTAGGCTTTGTTTAGATAAGTTCAAGTGCATGGCTTGAAAGAAGAAAGAGGAACTTCCTTCTCAAGGGTAAGGAGAATCTTTTTCCTAACTACCCAGAGAACTCTTCCAAGGCCGTGGGTTGCCTCTTCTGTCTCAAAGACACAAAAAGGGGCAGGAGAAAAAGCCTGCTCTGCCACATAGGGTGGCTCACAAGCTCATTTAAGGAACTGAAATTCTTTACTCTCCTGTCAGTGAAACAACCCTTCCTCCCCACGAAAAAGAATGTGAAGCACACTCACTTGTCAGATATTTTGCAAAGCTGACCTTGACGGTGGCACAGGGACTTGAACTTGCAGGCGAGGAAATGAGAAGTCAAATATTAACACCTCACATAATCTGTTCCTTTCCCTTCTTATGAAACATCGAGAATACCACGAGCCTATCAAGATGGAACTAGAGAAAAATAATGTAGGGTCCAAGGGAGGTCAACGGAATTCCTCACAGTACAAGCTTTTAGCATCCAGGAACAGCCCTGCCAGTGCAAAATAACCAAGCATTTTCACAGTCCTTCCCAAGAGGTGGATACAGAGGTCACCGTTAGAGGGAGAATACACACCTCTGCTCAGCCTGGCAACATGCAGTGAGAATGAAATGGAGACTCCTCACCACCGGAATCAAACTGTAGCTTAACAAGAGCTTGAGTCAAACCTGATTTTTTGTTCTTCTGAATCAGTGGTTCTGATACTCACCAGGCAACTATTAAATAATACAGTTGACTGGGATCCACCCTGCAAGATTCAAATATAACGTAGATATGGTAGGGCCTCCCTGTTTTTTAGTGGAAAATTTCCCCAGATAGAGAATCAAGTAAGCATCATCACATAGATGCCCTCTTCACTACCAAACCACAGGCTTTTCTCCCGTTCCAAAATCTTTTTCTTGTTTATAAAATAGAGGTTATTCCTGTGGAGTTGCCTACATAAAAATATACCCATACAGTTAAAGAAGTAACCATTCATTGGGGGCAGGGCAGGAAGATGGAAACAGTTATGGAAGAAACCATATTAAAACTGTATCACTGGATTTCACTCCAGTGGATAAACGCCAATTATGGGTCAAAGTAAGCTTCCAGGGAGTAACTTTAAGACTTAATGGCTGAGCTTCCCTGGTGGCACAGTGGTTAAGAATCCGCCTGCCAATGCAAGGGACACGGGTTCGAGCCCTGGTCCAGGAAGATCCCACATGCTGCAGAGCAACTAAGCCCGTGAACCACAACTACTGAGCCTGTGCTCTAGAGCCCGAGCGCCACAACTACTGAGCCTGCGTGCCACAACTACTGAAGCCCACACGACTAGAGCCCATGCTCCTCAACAAGAGAAGCCACCGCAACGAGAAGCCCGCGCACCGCAGCAAAGAGTAGCCCCCGCTCGCCGCAACTAGAGAAAGCCCGCGCACAGCAAAGACCCAATACAGCCAAAAATAAACAAATAAATAAATTTATTTAAAAAAGACTTGATGGCTGAAGCCATCACTCACACCCACACACACACATACACTTTCAAATTATCGTGCTACTTCTCTCTCCCTAAAAAATATGCTCTTGCAAAGAATGATCATATGGGCAGTTCAATAGGAAATGGAAACATTTTCGCCACCCTTTATGAGGGCTACAAACCCCACTTACCTGGCACTTTTCCTGAATTTAGATGCAATCATTTAGCAAAAAATTAAAATAGAACTAAAACCAAAAACATGAAAAGAAATTAAGTGAAATAAAGGGAGATAAAACATTGTGCCCTAGAATTGACCCATGAAAATACAAATAAGTCATAATTCTAATCTTTCAGAAAGTAATGTTAAAACCCAATTCATTACCCTGTACTAAACAGATTACACTGGCCTCTGGCTGCATGTAGCTATTGAGTGCTTAGAATGTGGCTTGGGCCACAGGTTGAAATGATCATATTTGGGTGTATTAGATTAAATAAAATATATTACTAAAATTAACCTCACGTGTTTCTTTTTACTTTTTAAATGTGGTTATAAAACATTTAAAATTACATATGTGGCTCCCCTATTTCTGTTAGACAATGGCTGCATCAGGCTAGCGTCCTGCTTCTCGCTATTTAGCTCTTCTAAGCCTTGCCTGCCCCCTAGTGTCAGAACTCTGGCAATGCAGACAAAATATTTTTCAAAACCATCTGTATTGCTTGGAAAGAAATAGAAGTTTCTTCTATTAGGAAGATTAGGGCTAAAATAGTCATTCCAATCAAAATCAGCAGCAGCGTTCCTATAAAAATTCAGCCTTTATAGGGGACAGAAATATGAGCCCAAACTTAGGTGCAGTTACTCTTCATACAATTTAACCAAAGTTAAAAACAACACAAGGCACCAAAGCACACAAGCCCAACATTCATATTCTACATATATCATTTATAACAGAGAAAACAGAAAACCTAGATTTCCATAAATTTAAACATTACAGAATCTCTATAAAACGGGATTCACTCAAAAGGAGAAGGCAGTTCTCAATAAAGATGACTAACATTTATTAAACACTTACTGCGCAAACACAATTCTTAGCACTTTCCCGGTATTAACTGACTCCTCATTACAACTCTTTAAGGATGACTTTTATTGTTTATTATTCCCACTTTACAGAAGAAGAGACTGAGCCCCAAAGAGGTTTTGTAACCAGCCCAAGTATGAAAGGAGAATGTAAGCTAACCTGGATGCCTGCTGCTTTGTGTGCAGTGAGAATAAATTCTTCTTCTCTGACCCAGGGATCTCATGTCTTCTGCAAGCATCCAGGAAACTGACATGCTATCCTGTTAGCTTGCAAGAAATCTCAGACCCGTCACAATTTTTGACACCAGCCCCCAGTTAGTGAGGTGCCCCCTCTACAGAAGATCTGGCTGAAGACCAGCAGGTAAAAGGGCTCTCAGCATCCCTGGGTCACTCTGTTTTCAGCTTTTGAAGCCTTGTGTGTTAGAAATTTCTTTTTTCTTACGGTTGGGCTGAAACCCCAGTCTTCATAAAGAAATTCTCTTCATTATAGTCAGCTTTTAGGACAATGAAAAACAAGCCTTTTTCTCTTGTACACGATAAAGCTTCAAACCTTAAGCCACTGATCACATCTCCCTACACATACAAAGCTGTCAATCATTCCTTGAAAATTTCCAGACTCCTTTTCATTTTGGATGCCTCTAAATATGAAAATAGCTACCATTTATTGAGTGTTTACTATGTACTAATCCCTTCACCTACTTTCTTAGCTAATCATTCCAATAACCCCATAAGGTAGGCATGTACATCATTCCATTTTTATAGATAAAGAAGCAAATTCAGAGAGGTTAAGTGACCTGGATAAGGTCACACAGCTGGGATGTGGCATAACCAGGGTTATGTTTGACGCCAGACCCCCTATGCTTTGCTGCCTCAATCTCAGTTGTGCTCCAGTTTCTTGGGCCCTTAATACTTTGGACAGAATATATTAAATAAGAGATTTTACACCAAAACAGAGTATATTAAATAGCAGCTAGGCACCATGGCATCTGCTGGAATGAAAACACCCCAAACCAGTCATACTTAAAGCTCTCGGGAGAAATGGAACTATTCAAATGAACTTGTAAACCAGCAGCACCCCAGTTCCCAACTCTCTCAGCTATAACGGAAAAGTAGCTATGCTTCTGTTTTCAAAGGGGAAAATTTTAATTTTTGAAGTGTCCAAATATTCCCAGGGATAAATCTCCAGGATGTAGGGTGTTCTGTGTCCCAAACTCATCATGTAACCAGCCAATTAATTTCAAATGACTCTCAAGTTTCTGAACCTATCAGCATCTTTCCACTGTATTACATTTGCTGCCTTCTTGTGGGGAAATGATGTTACATACGGGGGTGGGGAGGGGCGAGACAGGGAACAAAAGGACAAATTGCTAATTGAAGAAATAATAGCGTTAACTCTGGCTTCCATTTAAAAGAAACTAACCTACCAAATGGCCCTCACACCTTTCCTACAGATAGGGGCTACAGAAGCCCATGTCTCCTACTCAATTATTATGGCAGGTAGAATTTTAAAAGCAACGAAGTGGCCTTTTGTGTTTTCTAATTCCTTAAGAATACTACCTCTGGACTCTTGTGAAAGATTATCAATGCCATTTGCCTTAAAGAAAGATTCCTACCACCAATCCTGTGAAAATTAGGTGTGTTTTTGTTTTTTACACTTGAACTAAAATGAAACTTCGGTCCACACCTAACAATACTCCATCCCATCTGCCCAAATTAGGGGTGTCGTCCCACATTCTTCCCCTCCCTCTCTGTTGTAGAGGTATGGGTGGAGATAGGATTGTAAAATATCTCCTTGTTCATACACAACCATCAACAAGCCACTCTCCTAATGTGAACCATTAAAAGCATCCAAAAAACTTCCAACTAGGGTTTCCTAGGGACACAGTTCCTTAACTGGCCAGCATGAACCACAAAGCTCTTGGGACGGTGTCAGGGGTCCTTCTGGACACTGCACAGAGGCTTCTTCAGTTAACTCTCTGCAACTTGCTCCCGCTCTCAGGCTGTTTCAGATACACCCAAAAATCTGACCAGAGTTTCTCAGGTCTGACCCTTGACTTTGTCACCAGCTGAGCTCAATTCTGGGAAGAAACTCCACGTGGCCACTGCAAGGTCATCAGAGAAATGTACAACACCTCCCTCCCACCGCCATTTCCCTCTCTGTCCATCTCTCTCTCTCTCTCTCTCTCTCTCTCTCTCACACACACTCACACACACACACACACACATATACACACACATTCACTCACACAGCCTGCTGGAATACACAGCCTTGCTAGAACGGAAGTAGTGGGCAAAGGAAAAGCAGGAAGAAACAAGGATTGATGGTCAAAGTACTCGGGTGTCCTCAATTTTCAAAGAGCTTCCACAAATCGACAAGTAAACAATCAATAGAGCCAAGACAAAAACGGATAAAGGATAAGATAGTGCAAAGAAGAACAAATACAAATAGTCCCCCAGCACGCTGAGTCCTTAGTCAAAAAGAGTTGCAAGACAGGACAATCCGACAGCAGTTTTCATTACCACATTTGCAAAACAGTGAGACCTGATAGCACCCAGAGTTGATGAGGGTCTGGGGAAACGGGAGTTATCATACTATTACTGCTGGTGTAAGTATAACTAAGTCCAGAAGTTTTGGAGGGCACTTTGCACTATTAAAACCTTAATGCGTTGTGTCAAAGGCTGCAGGATACTCACCAAAAATCATTGTCTCCTCTTTGACCTGGGCCCACAGCTAGGGTATGTTTCCCAGCAGCCCAGGCAGTAAGGTGTGGCCATGGGCCTCAGCTGCAGCCAATGGCAGGACAATTCAAGGGATGCAGTCAGTATCTAACCCCGTTCATCAACACCTCCCAGGTGTATCCTCCATGCCCATTTCCCTTCCAGCTGGCTGGAATGAAGACCACTCTAGAACAACCTTTAAGGCCATGGGCTGAAAACAGTAGAACTCCAATCCACTGTGGTTCCAAAAAGACCACAGTAGAGGAGAACACCCAGCTGACATATTACCCACCCAGCACTCATGAGCAAGAAATACAATTTCTTTTATTTAAGCCATTATGTATATTTACTTGGTCTATGTGTCACAGAAATTAGCCTACTCCCATACCTTTACATGCACTTTAATTCAGCAATTTCACTATTAGGAATTCATCTGAAGTCAGGATATATATGTTTGTACAAATATGGTAACAAGCTATATGTCCACCAAAATTGGGAGTGATCAAATAACTTATGGCACATCCATACAATAGATGACTATGCAATGTTACAGAGAGTGATATAGGTCTGCACGCACTCACATGAAAAGACCTCTAAACTTTATTGTTAAATGCAGAAAAAAATCAAGGTACAAAACAGGGTGCACAAAGAGACATGTGTGCATACACACATACTGGTATATACATGCCTTTTTCTAGAAGGATAGGTGTGTGGATACATAAAATCTAAAATAGTATAGAAAATATATAAAATACAGATGACTATATAAAACAATACCTAGAAGGCTATATGAAATTAACAATGTGACTGGGCCAGGGGACACCCAGATATCTGCTTAAACATTATTTCTGTATGTGTCTGTGAAGGTGTTTCTGGAAGAGGTTAGCATTTGAGCTGGATGAAGCCAATGGCCCTCCCCATTGTGGCTGAGCCTCATCCAATCCCTTGAGGACTTGAATAGAACAAAAAAGCAGAAGAAGGTTGAATTTGTTCTTTGCCTGATTGTTGAGCTGGGACATTGACCATCTCCTGTCCTCTGTGCTCCTGGACCTCAGGCCTTCAGACTCAGGCTGGAATCTACACCATTGCCTCTCTGGCTCTCAGGCCTTTGAACCACATCATTGGTTTTCCTGGGTCTCCAGCTTGCAGACTGCAGGTCATGAGACTTCTCAACCTCCATAGCTGTGTGAGCCAATACCTTATATCAATAATAAATTGGGGCTTCCCTGGTGGCGCAGTGGTTGAGAATCTGCCTGCCAATGCAGGGCACACGGGTTCGAGCCCTGGTCTGGGAGGATCCCACATGCCGCGGAGCAACTGGGCCCGTGAGCCACAACTACTGAGCCTGCGCGTCTGGAACCTGTGCTTCGCAACAAGAGAGGCCGCGATAGTGAGAGGCCCGCGCACCACGATGAAGAGTGGCCCCCGCTTGCCACAACTAGAGAAAGCCCTAGCACAGAAACGAAGACCCAACACAGCCATAAATTAATTAATTAATTAATTTTTTTAAAAAAAGTTAAAAAAAAAATAATAAATTGGTTGTGTTGGTTCTGTTTCTCTGGAGAACCCTAATAGTCAACAAAAAGTTAAAAGCCTATCTTTTCACACCTGCCTATTATTTTCTGGAATTTTTACCACCAGGAGAAAACTATGTAATTGATCACAGGGTGACAAATGGGCAAAATCAGCCTATTAATAAATATTCATTTAGCACCCATTACATTCCAGGCATCAAGGACACAGCTTAAGAAACCCGCGAGGGAATAAGACTTCACAGTAGGATTCAGGAGCCCTCATCTGCGGTTATGCAAAGGGTACAGGCAGGCCTCAGGGATTTTGCCAATTTGATTCCAGACCCGCCCAATAAAGTGAATATCGCAATAAAGCAAGACGTGAATTTTTTGGTTTCCTAGTGCATATAAAAGTTATGTTTATACTATACTGTAGTCAATTAAGTATGCAATAGGATTATGTCTGAAAAAACAATACACATACCTTAATTTTAAAATATTCCATAGCTGTAAATGCTACCCATCATCTGAAACTTCAACGAGCCATAATATTTTTGCAAGGGTCACATCAAAGATCACGGATCACAGATCACCACAACGAATAGAGTAAAAATGGAAAAGTTTGAAATATTGCAAAGATCACCAAAATGTGACACAGAGACATGAAGTGAGCAAATGCTGTTGGAAAAATGGCACCAAAAGACGCTGGATTTGTAAAAAATGCAAAGTCTGCAAAGTGTAAGAAAGAAGCTAAGTGCAATAAAATGAGGCATGCCTGTACTTCAATAAAACGAGGCATGCCTGTACTTCTGTGAAGCTGGTTCTTCATGCAGCCTGCAGCCCCAGTGAGAGAACAGAGCCCCGTGCGGGCAGGAACCAGTCCTGATTGCTTTGATGCTTGTTAAGATAAGGGGTGAGAAGGACTTAAATTCCAAAAACGAAAGCAGGAAGAATCCCCCAAAAGTCAAAGAGAAACCAAAAATGCGCTGAGAATCCAAATAAAATCATCTAGAAATTCTAGGATGAAAATTTCATTTCTTGAGCAAAACTTGCCAAGGCTTTGCTCAGATTTCTCACCCCCCCCTGTTGCAGGAGAGTCTTTGCTTATATGGAAGACACTGCATCTCTTGTGTACACAGTTCTAATCTTAATTTAGATTTATCCCTACTGTTCCACGTTTTCCAAATGTAAAGGGTTATGGTATGAAATGAGGATTGCCACAAAGATTTAAAAGTGAAGTTTCGCATAAAGACTACCAATGTCAGGGGCTGGGGGGCCGGTGGGATAAATTGGGAGATTGGGATTGACATATATACACTAATATGTATAAAACAGATAACTAATAAAAAATAGGTAACTAACAATAACCTGCTGTATAGCACAGGGAACTCTACCCAATACTCTGTAATGGCCTGTATGGGAAAAGAATCTAAAAAAAGAATGGATATATGTATATGTATAACAGATTCACTTTGCTGTACACCTGAAACTAACACAACATTGTAAATTAACTATATTCCAATAAAAATTTTTTAAAAAGAAGAAAAAAAAAAAAGACTACCAGTGTGTATATCTTGGGTGTGGAGGGGTGATAAAAATAAGTAATCTAACCTGGAAGAAGAAAAATCAAAGTATAATGCCTTTTAATAAATGAATATTGAAAAGAAAGAAAAATTGAAGGTTCAGTCATGTCCCCTGTTTCCTCCAAGTTTAATCATTTTTCATCATAATCTCTCTGAAATCTGGAAATGTGCTGGTGATAACCCCCCACCCCGAAATGCTTTGCTTCTTTACTAGCCTGACTCTCTACCTGCACCCAAGAAAAGAGATGTGTATCAAACAGATAAGACTGATGACTTCAAATGCTCTATCCTTGAGGGCAAGCTCATCAAAATATACACAGCACAATAACCAAGCAGCCCTGGGCACTTTCACAGCAGCCAATGGTATTGATTTTATGCTGATTCATTAAAATTTCAATCATTAATTTTCTTGTCTTCTTGAAACTGTTGCTTAAGGACAATTGAGTCATGAGAGAGTTTAAAAACTTAAGCCTAGGACTTCCCTGGTGGTGCAGTGGTTAAGAATCCGCCTGCCAATGCAGGGGACACAGGTTTGAGCCCTGGTCCGGGAAGATCCCACATGCCGCGGAGTGACTAAGCCTGTGCGCCACAATTACTGAGTCTGAGCTCTAGAGGCTGTGAGCCACAACTACTGAGCCCGCGTGCCACAACTACTGAAGCCCGTGTGCCTAGAGGCCGTGCTCTGCCACAAGAGAAGCCACCGCAATGAGAAGCCCGCGCACCGCAATGAAGAGTAGCCCCCTGCTCACTGCAACTAGAGAAAGCCCGCACACAGCAACGAAGACCCAACACTGCCAAAAATAAATTAATTTAATTTAATTTAAAAATTAAAAAAATAATAAAATAAAATGTGGGCTTTGGTGTTTGAAAGGGTTTTATTAATTGATCTCAGTGGCGCATAACGAGCTTAAAGAGCTTACCTGCGTGTCCCCGGAGGTGCTGGCTGGAGGCAGACATCAGCTTACAGCACACCATTAACACATAGGCCAGAAAGAGCCAGTGAGACAGCAAGACCGACCTAGCACAGACTCTCATCCTGGAAAGAAAGCAGGACGCAGTTAGTGAGGGCTGAGTGACACCAGGCTTTTCAGCAAACACCATCCTGAGAAGGTGGGGAAAGCAGTGGAAGATGCCCAACAATGGACTTCTTCCCCCACAAGGAAACTGAAGGCCAATCAAACCTTATCTGCACTGTGCATTCACTCAATTTTCAATAAATACCTTTTTTTTTAACATCTTTATTGGAGTATAATTGCTTTACAGTGTTGTGTTAGTTTCTGCTGTACAACAAAGTGAATTAGCTATATGCATACGTATATCCCCATATCCCCTCCCTCTTGCGTCTCCCTCCCACCCTCCCTATCCCACCCCTCTAGGTGGTCACAAAGCACTGAGCTGATCTCCCTGTGTAAAAGTTTTCCAAGTCAGCTACAGGCCTCGGTGAGAAGTCTATTTATGAATCCCTAGAGTGTAGCCTGAGTGGTCCTGATAGAACATGGGGGTTATATACTATTTTATAGCATGAAATTTAAAAAGCGACATACTTAGAGCTGGATTCTAATAGAAGATATGTGGTTTCCGCATCTGAAAGAAACCACAGAAATTTTCACACCAGGCTCGAGAGATTTCCCCTGGTTTCTCTGACTGTTTATTAATGCCCTCTGCCCAGAAGACTGGCTGAATAGTTTATTAATCCAATCTCAAAGTTTGATGGGAATATGAGCAAGTACAGGTGAATATAGAAACAACTTCATATAGGTATCAACAGATAAATGGATAAAGAAGATGTGAGATAGATACGATGAAATATTATTCAGCAATGAGAATAAAAGGAAATCTTGCCATATACAAAATTTTAGATGGACCTTGAGGGCATTATTGCTAAGTGAAATAAGTCAGATAAAGACAAATACTGTATGATCTCACTTACATGTGGAATCTAAAAAAGACAAACTCAGAGAAACAGGTTAAGTAGCATGGTGGTTACCAAGGGTTGAGGATGAGGGAAATGGGTAGATATTAGTCAAAGGTCAAATATTTCCGTTACATGATTAACAAGTTTGGGGATCTAATGTATAGCATGGTGATTATAGTTAATAATACTATATCATATACTTGAATGTTGCTAAGAAAAATGTTCTCACCACCAAAAAAAAAAAAAAGGTAACTATGTGATAGTAGGAAGGTGGTAGCTGATACTATGCTGAGAATCATTTTGTAATTGACAAACATATTAAATCAACACATTGTACACCTTAAACAAACACAGTGTTATGTGTCAATTGCATCTCAATAAACCTGGGAAAATAAACTTCACCTCCTATGAATGGGCAATACCCAAATAATTGCTCAAAGACAATTCAGTTCACAGATATGGTTGTGTGGTCTATTCTAAAACAACCCCTCCCCCAAAAAAAGAGTAAGTAAAAAGAAAATAGCCAGTATGCATTCCACCCCCCTCCCTAACTTTCTGCCCTTTTTGATATTATAGGGAAATTAGATAGCACTTGATTAACCTTTATGTTTGCTTTTTTTTTTTTTATTAACTTTTTCAAGCAAGAGTCAGAGCTCTTGGCGTTTGAAACTCCAGTGATACTAGGTTCTGCCTGGCACATGTCTCATGGTATTTAGGATAAAAGATCCACCAAAGAGGATCAAAGGAACCCCCTTTTCATATACACAAGATGTATAAACACTCACGGGCAGACGATAAAGACATGGCCCATGGGGATGGATCCCTGTTTGGGTAACACTAGAGGCAAAGCTTCTGAGGAAATCCTGGAAGGAAGGGTCTAGCCACCCCATGGCTGTCAGCCGCACAGTGCCTCAAGCAGAACCGTGATTCCATGCTCAAGGGAAGGCACAGCCTTGGGGACCTGGTGCCCACATCACACTCTGGGAAGTAGGCTGTGGCCTCTCACAAGTTAGTCAAATCGATCTCGTTGAAAGATCTCGTATTGCTCCCTGATTTGAGACTCAATCTGCCTTTGAAGCAACCACAGTAAGACAAGATTCTAAGATTATCTCTGAAGAGCATGGTGTTAAAAGGGACTCAAAGCTTGACATCTTTCTGCCCCTTGCCTTGGAAACCCTGAAAATTTTAAACTAACATGGAAACATAGGGTCTCTTTGCTTTGAAGGGCCTGCACATGCCTTAATTTTACAAAGCATGTCTTCTATCTCCCCCACCTCGGCACACACACATGGTAAGTAGAAACCCTAGGATCAGTTTGAAAGGTGGCAAAGAATATACACGTAAACCTATGTGAGCTTGAGGTGCTATTGTTTAATTATATTTTCACTTCAGGAAATTGATTATTAATTTATTACTAACAGGGAAAGCATGTAGGTTCAGAATTCCATATTTGCTGAATTTTTGAATGAGGTGCTCTATCTCACCGATAATGTTTTAAAATTTCAGTTGTTAACCCCAATATCAGTTATTGATCTAATTGTTACAAAGGCTTATCCCTCTTACTCAAGGATCAAAAATTCAAATATCTCCAAATAAATGTGTAGGCTGCCTGGGTCAAAAGCACTGGTGAACAGTAGGGAGTGTAGAGACCTGTCTAGGAGCAGCTGCTCCAAGTGATGCCAGGAACGACTTTTAAAGAAAAGCCGTTTTCTGATACGCAGTCTACACACTTTATATGTCAGCAAGTAATTCCATTTTCTTTGCTTTAAAAACACAGTGCAGAACTTCCCTGGTGGCGCAGTGGTTAAGAATCTGCCTGCCAATGCAGGGGACACGGGTTCGAGCCCTGGTCCAGGAAGATCCAACATGTCGTGGAGCAACTAAGCCCGTGAGCCACAACTACTGAGCCTGCGCTCTAGAGTCCGTGAGCCACAACTACTGAGCCCGCATGCCACAACTACTGAAGCCCGCGTGCCTGGAGCCCATGCTCCTAACAAGACAAGCCACCACAATGAGAAGCCCACGCACCGCAACGAAAAGTAGCCCCCGCTCACCGCAACTAGAGAAAGCCCACACGCAGCAATGAAGACCCGACACAGCCAAAAATAAAAACAAATAAATAAATAGATTTTAAAATAAATTTTAAAAAAAAAACAGTGCAGACTGAACAAAACACATTTGCAAGCTGGATCAGGTACCCCGGTTTCCAATTTGTAGCAATTAGTGGCCCAAAAAGCAAAATTTCAAGGAGTCAGATGAATGGAGTACTAGTTTTCTATTGCTGTATAACAAATCTGCCAAGTTTAACAGTTTAAAATAACGGGTCTCCTCCTGGCTTCTTAACTTTTCTATCCTCCACTTTTTCCTGCTTGGTGGGCTGGCTCCCCTCCCTCTAACCACAGTGCCCCACCCAATTTAGAGTCTCTAAATTCAGACTAGGTCTTTCAGGTGAGCTATAATCCCTCCCACCTAAAGTATAAGTGAAATTCAGTTTCCATGTGTTTATCAGTCACTGCATCACCTAAACTTGTCTGAACGGAGTTTACCAAATCTGGAGAGTATGTCTGAGATGATCTGAGTCTCAAAGGTTGGTTACCCTGGGAAGCCAACTGTGAGATGAAAATTGATGAGCAGGGGGTTATTTAAAGGATGCTCTAGGGAGAATCACCTGTGGAAGGGGAGGGGCGAGAAGAAGGCAGGACAGAAGGAGGAAACGGCCTCAGATAACCCTACGGAGAGTTCCAAAGCTGAGACGCCCCTTCTCCACGGTACCAAGTTGGAGTGAGGGGCCAGGCCTTTATACTTGGACATAAGGGAAAATCTTAAATCTTCAGCAAGGAGGCTCTTTGTTTTGTTTGTTTGTTTGTTTTTGGCCACACCACGTGGCATGTGAGATCTTAGTTCCCTGACCAAGGATCAAACCTGCGCCCCCTGCATTGGAAGTGTGGAGTCTTAACCACTGGATCGTTGGGCGAGTCCCCCAGCAAGAAGGAGGCTCTGAATTGAGGACAATTCAAAGAAGCTGTAGGCCATCTTCTGCAATACTTCCAACAGTTGAGGGAATGAATCCTTCATTCCTGAAGGAGGTTCTGGGCAGCGCACCACACTCCACTGCCGTCCATCTTCAGACAGAAGATCCCAGGGCATATGCATAATTTACCTGGTGGGGCTGTGAGAATCGGTCTCAAGAGAAGACTCATCCTCTGAGGTAGAAAAGCCTGTGCCATGCTCATTAAAATGTCATGGGAAGAGGTTTCAAATATAAACTCTATGCCAGCCTGGGCCTGTTTTGCCCTCAGAACCATTCTTTCCCCTTCCCCTGGGTGACACCTATACACTGCATTTCCCAGCCACCTGAATCACCTGGCTCCTGGCTGGGTTTAACCAATAGGAGACCCTGGCTGGAGCCTGGAGGGTGGAAGGGAAAGGGCAGGGTATTTCTTCCCTGCTTCCCTGTCTTGGTAGGTTCTATGGAGTGGCCATTTCTCCTCCACAGTGTCAATTTCCAAGAGAAGGGCCCACTGTGGATCCAGCTCCCACTGAAGGTCCCTTCCCCTAAGCACTGGTCAGCAGTACTGCCTTCCTATGTCCCACCAGCCTCAGGATGGCAGAAGCTTCCTGCCGTTGCTCATCTCTGGGCTGCCTCTGTATCTTCTGCTTGACGTCTCTGACTCTCCCATCACGTGTGTAACCAGTTCCCTGAATTCACTTCCCTCTGTTCCACATTATCAGGATGGTTTCTGTTTTCCTGGTTGGATCCCAACAGCAAACCCCAAATCAAAAGTCTCAAGGATCACTGTTCCAAATCTCGGGTGATCATTCCTGATCTAACTTCTTCTTCATGGACAATTCTACGTACCGGTGAGGGGTGAATACAAGTTCCCAGTGCCTAAAACAAGTATTTACTTAACAATAGCTATGATTCCCCAGAGGAATGCCTACGGATAAGGGGGCAGCTATTGAGCAGGGATTCTTTATTTCATTCAATAATCTAGGACCCCCTCCCCCAGTAAAAGGATTTCTCACCTACTACATCTACTGTGATACCTCAATTTCTTCTACATTGAACAATTTTGCCCAAATGTAAAACAAAATTGGTTTACCTTAAAAATATCACCATTTACCCTGCTGAATAGCTGAAACACTGCTTTACAAACTGAAATAATTTCAAAGATGAGAGCTAAAATTTTTTAAACTCCCCAAATTCCCAAAAATTCAACGTAAAAAGAAAGCTTTTATAAAGGATCATCAACTCTAAGATACTCAGTTTGGCTAAATTCTTTATGCTTCGTAAAGATATCATCTCTAGGTATGTGTTAAAATCATTTTACCTTGGAGACTTCATAAGATTTGGTTCCAGTCAAACACAATTATTCCAGGATGTATTTTGGAGTGACTCCAAATTCCCATTGGTAGCTAGGACCAATTCTGCAGTTCCAAAAAATTATCTTAGCTTGGAAGACCTATTTTAAAAAACAAAAAAGACAGGAAGCCATTAGCATTTTAATGTTGAAATGATGCAGATTTCCAGTAGCAAAATTGTGGGTTTTTTACAATGCCGCCTGCATTTTCAGGCAAGCGGTAGACAGCCAAACACATCCACATTTGTAGTGTCCTAATAGATGGAGGGGAGGGTAGGAAGATACAGAATTCTACACTTATTAACTAGCCACATATTAGTTAACATAATATAGTTTTAAAGTAGAAGTTCCCTCCAGAGCAAAGGCATCCCCAAGTTGACAGAGGGTCTAAATCATTCATGATGCAAAATTTCACTCTCATTTCATTAACCATGGGATGAAAATGAAATTGGAGGTAATCCAATCCCAAGAGTTCTACAACTTGCCCAAGTTCACAGAGCAGTGGAAAAGCCAGCATGAAGATCTGAGTTCCTATGTTTGTGTGAAATAAACCTGATGATGCTAAACAATTTGCAAGACACACTACCATGCATAAAATAACCAACAAGGACCTACTGTATAGCACAGGGAACTATACTCAATATTCTGTAATAACCTGTAAGGGAAAGAATCTAAAAAAGAATATATATATATACAAAAATATATATACATATATAGATATGTATATATGTATAACTGAATCGCTTTGCTATACACCTGAAACTCACATGATATTGTAAATCAACTATCCTTCAATTAAAAATTTAAAAAAAAAACAATTTGCAAGGATGCTTTTTGAAAAATGTTGATAGGAGGCAGAAATCAAAAATCTTTCCAACATAAAACACCATACCAAAATATAGAAAAACTTGTTAATACCATAATTGACACTCAACACCGTCCTTTAATGCACAGACCTAAAAGGACTTTTCTACTCAGTGAAAACATTTTTCAGGAAAGACTCAGATGACTCCAAACCAAAAGACACCTCAAGAAAAAGGAAAAAAAAAAAAAAAAAAAACCACGAAACAACCCATTTTTAATGTTGCTAAATTAAATACATCTCTCCCAGGGGTGGAGATCAGAGAGAAACAATGATGGGCAACAATAAATATTTAAGTTGCAAATATGACATAAAAATTATCCTTGCAACACAGTCTAATTACTATTGAATCCTGTGGAACCCATTACAAATCCACCACCAAGCACAGCTGAGATTCTTCTCTTCTTTGGATGCCCCTGAATGTAATTACAGATGTTTGTCTAGAGACCACTTTAGGTGATAGACTTGAGATCCATCCTTTCAGGGCTACAGGAGAGACAGGGGAGGCTTTGAGTCATTAGCGCTATGAGAGGGAAGTGGCTTTGAATAACTGTATAAATACAAGGTATTTGGAAAAAAAAAAAAAAAAAAAACACTGGAAAATAGTCATCTTCCAGATCCTCCAACTTTATTAAGTATGTTTGTCCTGATGTCCACCCAAGGGCACAATGTGACCTTCTGTTATGGGAAAGAAGTACACAGCATAATTTATCGGAACCCATCCTAATGAACTCCCCACATACTGGAAACCAAAATGACCTTTCCTAGCTAATATTTATCTTTTTTTCTTCACACAAAGGGAACCACTGGGGATTCTTTTTTCAATTCATTAAAAAAAAAATGTATCCATCTGTGAAAAGAAATGTGATCCAATAGTTCGTATGCCAGACAAAAAGCCAGGAGTTTAATTTTAGTCTGAGCAGTAACTCATTCAGTCAGATTTTCCCAGAGTGTACCCTAGGCACTTGCTTAAAAGGATTAACACTTTGTCACTTCCAAACTTCAGTACGTTCAAGACCACCAGTAATTTTGTGCATTACGCCAAAAGCATTTACTTCCGGTCACTTTACTTCCCTCTCCGTTGTTTCGCATCAATAGCACAGTCCTTTCTATCATTTGCTTTAAAAGTCATTCATTTATCTATTATATATCTAATGGATAACTAACAAGGTCCTACTGTATAGCACAGAGAAGTATATTCAATATCCTGTGATAAGCCATAATGGAAAAGAATATAAAAAAGAATGTATATATACATATATATATATAAACATATATATATGAATAACTGAATCCCTTTGCTGTACAGCAGAAATTAACACAACACTGTAAATCAACTATACTTCGATAAAAAATAAAATATTCCAACTAAAAAATAAAGTAATTCATTTTTAAAGAGTCTGGGTGTTTATAATGACGAAAGGCATTGCCCATATCTAGACTACAAATAAATTTTAACGTGTCTGGTCATTGTCAGAATGAAAAAAACTCAGCATTTAGATGCTAGGTTACATTTTCCATCTTTCACCTTACACGTTGGTCTTATGTGGAGACAGTCACTCTTTTACAACAAAAGAGCAGGACGCCTGTTTATGTTTCCTGGTACCAAGAAATTTTGAGACCCCCAGACAGAGGAGACCATTCTTCAGATGTTTATTTCTGTTGTACACAAGAAAGAATTCTGCCTGTGTTTGATTTCTTTTCAAGGAAATAGCAAGGCTCTAACTCTTGATCTACCTGCCTTCACTATTAGTAGAGTGAATTCCCTAAAAGGATTATTTTGGGAGAATACAGTTATTTACTTGTTGCAAATAAGCATCCTCAGAATACCTCTTATGCGAGTTCTACTACACCCACCTCACTCCACGCATGTCAATCTATGCAGCATCAGGTTCTCCTCATCTTTTCATTCCAAAAATCTACAAAGGTGAAATATCACCTTTCCTTTTAAAACCATAAGACACAATGACCTTAAACCTGGACCTAATCGTGAGGAAAAATCAGACTAACTCAGATTTGAGGGACATTCTGGAACGTAATTGCTCTATATTCTTAAAAAGTTTCCAAGTTATGAAAGACAAAAAAATTTTGAGGAATTGTTAAAATTAAAGAAGTGATACAGGGCAACTAAATGAAATTGTGACCCTATGTTGGATCTTAGATCAGGAAAAATATACACACGTAGTCATTCTCAGAATGAACTGCATGTACACACACATATACACACACATACACACACATATACACATATGTTTACACACATATAGCTATAAAGGACATTACTGGGACAATTAAAAATTTCTATTTTTAGGATGGATTGGGAGTTTGGGGTTAGCAGATGCAAACTATTATATACAGAATGGATAAACACCAATGTCCTACTGTATAGCACAGAGAACTATATTCAATATCCTATGATAAACCGTAATGGAAAAGAATATTAAAAAAAGAATGTGTATATATGTATAACTGAACCACTGAGCTGTACAAAAATTAACACATTGTAAATCAACTATATTTCAATAAAATAATAAAATAAAATAAAAACAAAGAAAAAAAGGAGAGGGAATGTCCTTGTTATTAAAAATACACCCTGAAATATTTAAGAATAATGGGGCAAATGTCTCCAACTTATTTTCAAATGTTTCTGAGGGAAAAAAATAGACATGAAAAAGGGAAGAGGAAAGGAAGGAAGGAAGGGAAGAGTGAATGAATGAATGAACATAAAAACAAACAAAATGCAAGCAATTGGTGAATCAGGGTAAAGGGTTATATGGGAGTTCTTCGTACTCTTCTTTTGACTTTTCGTTAAGTCAGAAATTATATCAAAATAAGACAATAGATATTCACTAAAAGACTTCAGTTTATCACATATGCTAAAATGATTTAGAACTTATTACCAATCTTAAACAATAAGGAGAGTTGACAGTTGAAATCTTCTGGTTAATTCAACTCTCTGAACACTCACCCAACGCCCCGGAGGAAGTTTCTTTGTTTTTATTTAAAAAGCACTTCTGGGGTGGGGCTCATGGCGGACTCTGGGAGGGCTCACGCCAAGGAGTACTTCCCAGAACTTCTGCTGCCAGGGTCCTTGTCCTCGCGGTGAGACACAGCCGCCCCCCCGCCTCTGCAGGAGACCCTCCAACACTAGCAGTGGCTGCGGTGATAAACAGCACACCGCGATGGACTGCTTTCAACACCTGAGCTGCTTTACTTGACCTCCCCGCGAGCTTTAGGATGACAACACTAAAACCCCACCAGGTGGGAGAAGTTAACTGCATGCTGCCCACAAGCACGGAGACCCCAGACCAGCTGGAACCAGAAGGTTGATGATGCTGACGCCCACTTACCTCCCCACCAGCCAATCAGAAGAATGTCCACAAGCTGATCACGCCCTCTTTGAACCATTACTGTAAAAGTCCTCACTACCCCCCTCCAGGTCGGGGGACACAGTTTTGAGGGTGTTAGCCCACTGTGGCCCCCTTTGCCTGGCAAAGCAATAAAGTTATTCTTTTCTACTTCACCCAAAATAAATAAATAAATAAATAAATAAAAATAAATAGAAAGCACTTATGTAGTGACTACTATGGGCCAGGCACTTAACATAATAACTCACTTAAAAGTAGGATTTATTTCTATCCTGCTATACAGATGAGGAGACTGAGGCACAGTGACGACAAGGGACTTGCCCGAGGTCACGCAGCTAGCAAGTGGCTAAGCCAGGATGCAAATTCAAGCCGTCTGGCACCAAGGTACCTACTGTTTCAATTCTTGTAAAAATATTTTCAAAAAGCATTTGTCCTTTTTCATGCTTTAGTAAACAGACTGAAAATAAATCTATCTTTCTTCAGGAATTCAAGACATTGATCATCAACCTAAAAATAAAAATTCTGTCTGTGGACCCACATGTGTAGACAATTGGACTGAATTAGCTACCAGACCCTGGCTTGGAGCCTAAGCTATTTTATATTAACCCCTAAATAATTTCGGCCTCATCTCTGAGAAGCTGGTGAACAACAGTGATTCTGATTTGCTGCAGGGTCCTGCTTTACCGCCTATTTATTAAAGGCTTATGTCATTTTCCAAATTAAGACCAAACATACAAGAATGCTAAAGACCTTGAGCACTTAAGCTGCCATTTTTCAAACAGATGGAAAACAACCGCACTTCAGAACTTCTAGAAGACACTTCAGAACTCCTCAAAGACGCTTCAGCGAAAATATAGCAGAGCCACAACATAAGGCTAAATGACTTCTGTCGATTTCTATGAAGGAATTCAGCATCCAAACAAAACAAAATGGATTTTTCTCAGTGCATCCACTCAGACTCATTTCCTGAGAAACTCCAATTCAGAAGCATTTTTGCAACAATATAGCAAGGCAGATTCTGGCTTAATAACAAAACAGACAGTTCTCCAGCTACCAATCAGCACTGCCCTTTCCTGCCTGCCCACTCACCTAGGAGGTTTCCAAGCACTGTCTTGCATCACCTGCGGAGTGGGGAATGTTTGAATAACTATCTATTTCCAGACTCACCATCAGTTCAGCTGACCTCCCAGAGTGGGATCTACTGGGATGATCTGGTAACTGTGGTTCTCAGCCCCCCTCAGGTATCAGGGCACAAGTAAGGAATAATTCTTCCAGCTAATGACGTAAGAGGTGATACCCTTAAGAGTTTAGACATCACTGTAAATCATTTTTCCACACTAATTGCAAATCGGTCAAGACGGAAGATGATAGAAGCGAGAAGTGTTTCATAAGTTAGCAACCTGGGCTTGGGGAGTAAAAACAGAGTTTTATGAGTGGAAAAGGGTTAAAAGGATGGTCCCCCAAGTGAGGTCTTGTCTGATAACCAATGGAAATTTTGAAACAGAAGTTGCCTCCATGAAATAATTCATCATTTCTTCAGACAGAGAGGAGGAAAGATGCTTCCATTTCTAGTTGCTTAAATAACACAACCACATTGCATTGTCTTCTGGAAATTTTCAAACAGCTTTTCTACAAAAGTATGCAAAGCAAATGTAACCTCTCTCTTGACAAATTTATGCTGGAACAAGACAAGTATTAATGAGAGTCTGATATTTAAGAGGGTGCTGATGAAAAGCAAATGTACTTGCTAGGTTATCGATGCTTTTGTGAATGTATTTCAAGCACTGATATATGGCTGATGCCTCAGCTGAGCTATCACTTATAACTATCACATGATGTGTGGGATTACTTTGTAATTTAGAGCATGCTCAGTGTCATACGTTCAAGTGGACATGTTTTGCTGCCAAAATGTGGTATATACATGTCATAAGTTAGCATTAAAAAAGCAACTTAACTTAAAAAACATCAATGAAGAATTTACTCCTTCACTTTACAATATGCCAAAGCATGTTCTAAGTGAGCCATTAAAGACAATAACTGTGTCTGTTAAATGTTAAAGAATTTTATAAAATTTTATAAATGGCACTTTAATTTCAAGTGTTGCCAATACCATCTCATTTAAATTAGGTGGTGGAGGTCTTCAAAAGGGCCCTTCTGGTCAGAGATGATTCAAATACATTAAATAGACATGCTGTGATCTCCTAAGGTTCACATTCTGTCACTTCAAGAACTGAAAAATTCCTTACAAACCCGCAGTATCTTTATTTCCATGCAGTGACATGTTCCTTTCCAATGGAAGTGTGGGCAAAAAAATGCATTTTGTTAATGAATAAAAACTCTAGCCTACAAGTGACCATGAAATGTACGAAAGCAATCATCACTAAGTGATGATGGTTCAGTGAGAGCCATTATCAGTCACAAAACAGAGAAAACAAACCTGAGAGTGACATAAAATAAAATGCACTCACCAAATTCAGGGACAGTCAGCATGATTCCACAGCTCTTTGTCCAAGTGAAACTGCCCAGGTCTGGGGCTGAACAAATGTGAGCGGTAATGGCAATTTAGCCATAAATCTCTCAAGGCCCAATTATCCTTATGGCTAAGGGTTTCTTTCTTTTAATTAGACCAGTTTTTAATTGGAAATTTTCCTCTCCTTTCTCAATTTTCAAGGAATCAAAACAGTGTCCAAGGATTTTATTTAGCATAACAAATAACCAACATAATATTTTGGAGGCTACCCGCAAGTCGCCAAGCACTCGAACTTTTATTTAAAAAAATTTTATGTGATATGATCTAACTTCTACATAGTATTATAAAAATACAGTAAGTTGTACGTAAGTATCAGTAACAGAATTTCTATGACATGAATAGTTACCTTGCTGTGGTGGAGGTTGTCTGTTCACTTACAAACAGAATGTAAAGCTCTTGAGGGGAGGGATGATGTCTTACTTCTCTTCTACCCTAATCCCTAACATAATGCCCTGCACATCATGGGTGTTAAAAACATTTCGTTGAATAAATGAATAAATGTAAGTCTCTAGTTTTACTCCCAAATGAATGGTCATTTCACTTCTATGCTTCCCTAATTCCTCACCTGTAAACTAATATAGTTCAACCACATGATCACCAAAGTGCCTTCCAGCTGTAACAAGCCTCACAGAGCATTTTAGGAAAAATACAGTAAGATGCAGCTATTGATAACTTACAGCTCATGAACATATATACACAGTAAATTCAACTGCAATGGGATTATACAGCAAGACAATTCCCATCGCAGGGAATATTGGCCATTTTAATCCATTAGTGGGATAAATGCTTCTTAAAAGCTTAATCTAAACCATTATTAAATTTCCAAACTTAAAGTCATCTTTTGTTTGACAACAGTGCCCTCCTGTGGCCAAAAAAGGAAGTCTTTTGACGGTGCTAACATGATAATCTGATTTACACGTTTTTATTGTAAGTACGTTTTAATTTTTTTTAATAAAGTCATATTTATAAACAGAATGAAAACTATCCTTAAATAAGCATAAGACACTTATAGTTAAATAACAATTTCACACTAAATGGCATCACAAAAAAAGTTAAGTCAAAATATAGTAAAAAGCTTCTAAATGAGATGGTAATTATTTATATGGAAAACTACACAAAATAAGCACAAGCATAATGGGATTCAGTATTTATTGGTTCTCCCAGTTACTTCTACAACACAAATCCATGATACAATCTATGAAAGCTCCCCAAGCTACTTAAAGATGCTCTAAACACAGCCTATACATACAAAAGCATACTGAGTTCTGGCTTTATACCAAGACACGCTGAGGGAAATCAAGAATAAGACTAATTCCTGTCTATCCAAAAATGACAAACTAATTGGAAAAGACATACATGGGGCAACCAAGAGAGTAGGTCATTAATATTTGCCATTGTCTTTTGGAATAATGAAAATAAAGACCTCAACAATGTTGAGAAGAGTAAGATTGGTGAGGACTGCTGCAATCCAGGAAAACTTCCTGGAGGAGGCAACAACACAGAGGTGTAAAGGAGTGTTTGGGGGGAAAAGAGTAAAGAGGTGTTCAGGAATTTTAAAATTTTTGTTTGGTTGGTTGGTTTGTTCTTGTTGAGGGGAAAGTATCTGCCTATGTGTGTGAGTTTGTTTTGTTTTGTTCTGATTTGACCTGGTGGATAAGGTGAAAGGGCCACTAAAGGAAACCACACAGAGTAAGGGGGAAGGGAGGGGAGGTAGGTAAGGCACTCTGACCATATGTGGAAGTCATACAGAGCAGGTGAGCAGTCTTCCATATTCTACCCCACGCTCAACAGGTCACCTCTGCATGATTCCTTCAACACGTATTTTTTGATCAGCTCTTTTGCACCAGGCCCTGTGTGGGTGCTGGGCACAGAAGGTGGTGGTAAGGTCCCGGGTACCCTGGAGCTTGCACTGCAGCATGGGAAAACAGACAAACAAGTAAATGGGTGTGAATAAGATAACTGTGGGTTGAGATAAGTGTGACAGAGAAAACAAAAGTGAATAGTGTGACAGAGACTGTCTGGGTTTGGAGGAAGAGAGGCTGCACGGATGGGGTGTTCCGGAAAAAACCTCTTTGAGAAGGTGACTCTTGACATGATGACGGATAATACGATGTGACTTCGGGGGGGTAGAGCGTCCCAGATAGAGAAACAGCATGGCCCTGTAGGAGCCTAATGCCAAAACAAGCTGGATGTGGTCAGGAGCAGAGAGGCAGTCAGAGGGGCTCGAGGAAAGTGAGTGAGGCAAAGAGAGGTAGGGGGGTGATGTCGGGGAGGTCCTGAGAGCAGATCACGCGGGAGTTTGCAGACCACAGTATGGAGTTGGGATTTGGTTCCAAATGTGATGTGAGACTTGTAAGCAGGAGAGAAATAGGAGATGGTTTAGGTTTGCACAAGAGCCCTCCAGCTGCTGGGTGGAGAAGGCCCTCTGCGGAGCAAGAGTAGAAAATGAGAGACTACTGCAGTCGTCCAAGCAACGGATGGCGACGGCTTGAAGCAGGATGGCGACAAAAGAAACAAAGACAAATTGATGTGGGGAGTTCCCTGGCGGTCCGGTGGTTAGGACTCAGCGTTTTCACTGCCAGGGCCCGGGTTTGATCCCTGGTTGGGGAACTAAGATCCCGCAAGCTGCGTGGGGCAGCCAAAAAAAAAAAAAAAATTGATGTTCCTATGCCTAAAACAGAGACTAGCATACAACACGTTTTAATAAATATTTGTGAATGAATGAGTGAGTGCTTAAATGAGCAGGTGAACAAACTCCCATGTTTCAATTTCCCATTAGTCCTTCATTAATTCTCTCTAGGGCTGGAGTCTGCCTGACATGTAAATGCAACAAAATTGCTGCCTTATCTAGGCCCTCAAGAAAAGAAAAACTGGCAAAACATTTTATCATCTGCTTGCTTGGGTCAGACTAAGGTCTCAGCCTAGAAGTACAAGAGAATGAATCTGGCCAGATGTCTGAAGAGCACAGAGCTAAGGAAGTCAGGCCTCTTTAGCAAGAGTTCTTTTAACATACACCGCTGGGTATCTTAGACCCTCCACCTGGAGTCAAACTACTGAACTAACTTGCAAGGTTCAAGTGTCAGGTACTGGTACCAAGAATACTAGTTTTGAGCTTATGGAACTGTACATCTTATACTCAATTGTTTTTTACTCTTCACTTTGGCAGCTTGGAAGCTCAGAGCCAAACTAAGAGTCCACCTTCAGTAAGTGAAGAGGACCTTTCGCCAAGCATATCATATAATAACCTTCTGCTTAGTTGTCCTTATTTTCTCTTTATCTCCAATTTCATAAAATATTTTTAAGTTTTCTCAAGTCTGCTTTGATGGGGACAGGTACACATACATGAATATATAAACAAGACACCGTATGCCTTAAAAGGCCCAACTTGACCTGTCTCTTCATCTACTTCCCCTTTTTCTACCCATTCTACTTGCCAGACCAAAACTCAAAACTCCCACCTTGACATGGTTGCCTCAGGGAAAAGCATTATTTCCAAATAATAAAATGAAAAACATTATCTAGACTACACAGCCTAGAAACTAACAAGCAATGAATCACTTTGGGATTCACTGATGGATTTCTCGGTAGACTGCAGGATGTGAATGAATGGGACAAAGGACTTGGTAATGTTTGGTTTAAGGTGAGTAAGAATGTGAGGAACAAGCTCTAATGCCTGCAGTACGGGGAAGTGAGCACAGTCAGGGGACCCAGAGGAAGACAAGGGGAAAACAGGATGGGATGGAAAGGGACCCGAGGACACACATTTAAAAAAGATCAGTCCCGGCCAGCGGTGATTCATAACCAATCACTACCTCTGATATTAAGATCACATTATATATAATCTAAGAATCCAGAAAAGTGTTCACAGGACATAGAAAACACTAGAAAGCCATATCTGACTGTTCTGTACCTTAGTTAAGTCAAGAGAAGAGAATCAAGGAATCTAACATCATGATAATAATTTAGCAGCTGGATACTCTGAGCCAAGCATTAGATCAGACACCATCACTTCTCATCTCATGGAACCCTCAGAACAACCCATAGGACAGTTTTACTTTATTTTGTTTTAAATCTCTAACGTGGGAGAATATACGTAATTCCACTTACCCAGGAGCACAAAACAAGTAAGTAGTTAGTGGACCCAGGATTCCAAACTAGGCTGGGATATTCCCCACGCTGGGAGGAAAAGGGAGGGTAAAATAGGAAAAAGTCTGGGAAAACCAGAGAGCGGGCTGGAGGTGTAAAGTGGTCAGCCAAGGCTGTTTCAAGGCTGGAATTTGCACAGTACAGAAAATCCAACTCAAAACGTCTCCCAGTTCAAAAATGGAGTTGTTAAAAAAGATGGAGTCCCCCAAACAACCGGCCATATTTGAGGAAGGAATACATCACATAATTTCAGTCACATATCCACTTTTTCTGATGTAAACATTACAAAAGAAATGAAATGCCTATCAAACATTTCCAATGAAAATTTACCATCTGAGTTAAGATGCGCTCTTAAGTATTAAAAAAACACATAGGATCATAAAGACTTAGAACCAAAAAAGAACTCCCTCATTAAAGTTTTAATATTAATTACTTGTTGAAATGACAGTATTATAGATACAGCGGATTAAAAAAAATACATTAATGAAAGTTAAAAACAAAACTCAGGCCTATGGGTATCACCACAAGTTGTTATCTATAGACAACAATACACTCTGGATTATTTGTTTCTTCATTTGGGAAAATCTCTTGGCTTTCACAGCAGTTGTCTTCAATTCCTCCCATGGTTTGACATCACTGACTCATATAAAGGCCTATGAGGCCACTCCTCTTATTCAGGCTCTAAATAAGACACAGCTCACATTTATAATGCATTACAGTCAGAACCTGAGTTCTAAGAAATTTCTACGTCTCGTTCACATTTCTATACAAGAATTCACTAATCACACTTCATTCGGGCATCAGGGAAACATTCTGGCAGCAAGTACTCCCTAATGACCTAATGAAATATTAGGTCATGATCCTATAATTCCAGTGCACGAGAGATGCACCACACTTTAGGAGGCTTTCATTTATTTTTTTTAAGTATTTTTTTAATTTTTTATTTATTTTATTTATTTATTTTTGCCTGCATTGGGTCTTCGCTGCTGCGTGCGGGCTTTCTCTAGTTGCGGGGAGCAGGGGCTACTCTTCGTCGCGGTGCGCGGGCTTCTCACTGCGGTGGCTTCTCTTGTGGCGGAGCACGGGCTCTAGGTGTGCGGGCTTCAGTAGTTGTGGCACGTGGGCTCAGTAGTTGTGGCTCGCGGGCTCTAGAGCGCAGGCTCAGTAGTTGTGGCACACGGGCTTAGTTGCTCCGCGGCATGTGGGATCTTCCTGGACCAGGGCTCGAACCCGTGTCCTCTGCATTGGTAGGCGGATTCTTAACCACTGCGCCACCAGGAAAGCCCTAGGAGACTTTCAAAGCAGAAAAACACAGGAGGCCAGCAAGAATGACCTCTCTTTCCAGGGACCAGTTTATACCTTCCAGGTAACAAATGCACTCTTCATCCCCAGAAGGGAGAAATGCGTGTGAAAACAAAGATTATCATAATCTGCTGTGTAACATAAAAATGCACAAAATGCAGATTTATCTTCGTGACCTATAGGACCTTCACCTTTTAATTAAAATGACAGAGTCCCCTGAAAACCCATCAATTATAGTCAATGCCAAAGTATTTTTGGTAACTGGGGCCAGGGGAGCAGAAACAATAAAATTCTCACATGAACCAACTACGGAACTCTCCACCACTGCAGAAAGTTGGATGAGGTGGCGCTGGATCCCTGAAGGAACGAACCTCTTCATTTGTAAAATCTGAAACGAACTGCAAAGGCTCACTTCAGCCACTCTGTCAAATGCAGTGGGACCCACTGGAACCTGGATATATGTCTCACCATCCCAAAGCTTGGGCACTTGTCTGCACTGCTTCATAGCATTTCAGTGGACAAATCATTGAACCTCTCTGTACCTCAAGATCTTCATCTCGAATATGGATTTTAAAATAGCTACTAGGGTTACCGTGGGATTCAAATGAGGTATGGTACAGGGAAGGGCTCCGTGGACTGCTCCTGTACTAATATGAGTTGTTCTAATGAATAAAGCAGCAGCTTACGACCACTTCCAGAACCCATATTAATGCCTGGCTCTGCTCTAAGAGTTTTCTAGGCATTAACTCTCTTCATCTTCTCTACGTGCTTGGAGGTGTTTGCTATCATTATCCCCACTCACAGAGGAGGAAATTTGGATGCAGGGAAGTGATGGGATTTACCCAAGGTCAGCTACCAAGTACCAAGTGGCAGAGCTGGGATCTGAGCCCAGGTTCCAGAGGCTGCCCTCTCAACTACTGGGTACACTGCCTTTCCAATATCTAAAAATGGGCATTCACCCCTCCCTCCCTTTTACCCCACCACCATTTTTTCCAGCTGATACCTATAGAGTTCACTTTGAGTATGCACAGTCCAGTTATAATCTTGTCTTTTGGGCTTTCTCTTCTAATATTTTTCCCTCATGCATAGATATAGATATAGATTTTGTATATGGGTATGCGAAGCTTACTAAGGACACAAAAACACTTGATGTCAAAACCAAAAGCAGGCTTGTTCACTCTACGACATTCTGCAGAGTAGTAATCAGCAAACAGATCCTGCCTGAGAAAACCTGACAGACCAAGTTAGTAAAATCACTTTCCAAAGTATTTTCAATCTAATAAGTAATTTCAGACACCATTGGTTCTCCCAATCAATGGCCATTTCTATTATAGATGAAAGGAACCAAAAAAAAAAAAGCAGAGACAGGAATCCTGAGAGATAACAACCGAGCATCATCACTCTCGTTATTAACATTCACCTGACCTGTAACAAGAGCACGCACAGGGCTTCCCTGGTGGCGCAGTGGTTGAGAATCTGCCTGCCAATGCAGGGGACACGGGTTCGAGCCCTGGTCTGGGAAGATCCCACATGCCGCGGAGCAGCTAGGCCCGTGAGCCACAACTGCTGAGCCTGCGCGTCTGGAGCCTGTGCTCCGCAACAAGAGAGGCCGCGATAGTGAGAGGCCCGCGCACCGCGATGAAGAGTGGCCCCCGCTTGCCGCAACTGGAGAAAGCCCTCGCACAGAAATGAAGACCCAACACAGCCATAAATAAATAAAATTTAAAAAAAAAAAGAGCACGCACAGTGCTCGGCGATGCTTTCCTTCAACCAACATTTGCCAAGCATCTCTCGTGAGGCAGATGCTGGAGCAAAAGGCCACCACCCACCTAGCAAACAAGAGCTTCGGCACAGGCCTGAAAGCATCTGCCAATCCTGAGAAGAGGGCTTCTGAATTTGGAGTCCTTGGATAGAATTCAGGGGATTCTTGAACTGGGATGAGGGGAAAAAAATGACATCTTCATTTTCACTAACTCCTAGTTGAAACATCACTCCCTTCAAATATAAGTGTCAGCAACAAACCAGAGGGGCAGTTAGCACTTCCTAGGACTTGACCACAAACAGAAACCACAGGTATTTTCAAGTCACGTGACAGTCTGTTGCAGATACCTCAAAACATGTGCCCATCACAACCTCATTATAGAGTTATAGAGTTAATGGATTATAGAGTTAATGGATCTGCCTGTAGGTCGTGTTGTTTAATGCATCCATGCAGAAGCATGCATGTTCTGTATCACGAACAATGTCAATGTTTTGATGACCACACTTGTATAGAGTTGGCTCCTTTTGTAATCCTACAAACTTTCTTTTATGTGTTTTACATTATTTTGAGACAGGATCCACTGGCTTCACCGAGCCTCCCAGGGAACCCATGGCAAAGAAGAGGTTAAAGGATCTACATCCTAGGAGATGGCAAAACCCTATCCTTCAATGTGCAATATCACAGCTGCCTTCTCCCTTTTCCCCCGACACCCACCCTATATAAGCTGAAACTTTCACCCATCAGTTCTGCTGGTACTGACACAGAAGTTTGAAAGAAAACTGACGGATGATGTAATGACTGCTGTGCAGGGCATAAACCAGTCACAAAAGTACCAGATAACAGTTGCAGAATGATTTGGAGAAGGTTTTTAAAAAAACCGATTTGCCCTGTATAGAAAGCACCATCATTTCAAGTACTTCTTGCAACCACTATCTGTAATGTATTCCAACTTGCAAGTGTAGAAGTGGCCTCATTATCTCCACAGAGGTCCTTCAGCAAGTCTATTTCAAAGCAAGCACCTCTGAAAGTTGGCCCACCATCTAAAAGCCAGTGCTATAAATACGCATGGGAAAGCAACAGCAAGCTGGATCCCATGACTGTGTCTTCAAGAAACTAGGAGAGCTGGGGGCCGGTGGATTGCTCAGTAAACAGCTGTAAGAAAAAGGAGACGAAGTTTTTAGATCTTTAGGATAACAGGTCTCAGAAGTCCAAGAGACCCTTGTCATCCTGAAAGAGATAAAACACATAAGCAGGCAAACATTCATAAAGGCATTCATAAAAGGTTTCCCAATTTATACTGTAAATGTCTATGCAGGCTGTGACAAAGGACAGGCAACAACAAAGTGAAATTATCCGTGTGAATGGGGTCTTAGGGTGGGTTCTCCCCAAAGCAGAGCCTGAGACAAGGACATAAGATAAGAGCATGTGAATGGGGTTGCTGATGGGAGTAATGGCAACTGGATTCCCCTAGGCCCTCCCAAGAAGCGTAGAGAATGGCTCCCAGAATCATCCACCTAAAGACAGGAGGTGGAGGCATTTGCACATCAGGTTTCCATCAGAGGCATTAACTCCCCGATTCTTCTGCACTGCCTCTGCTTATACGCCACTGCAACAGAGAAGGCCCCGTGACAAAGGTGGAAAGACGATTGGCGAATACTAGGGACAGAACATGAGCTGTTCATCCTATCTGGTACCCCGTGTCCTCAGCTCCCCACAGAGCCACCTCTGAACCTGCTCAGGACGGTCCTTTGCAGCTGTGGGGAGCTGAGGGCTTGGACACGAGGTACCAGAGCTACGTGCTGCCCACAGCAAAGGTGGAATTTAAGCTTTTTTCTCCTAGAGTAGCCTCCCCTGCGTTAACTTTTTTTTCTTCGAGTTTTCTTGAGATATAGTTGACAGACAACACCACATACGTTCAGAGTTTACAGCATAATGATTTGACTTACATGCATCATGAAATGATGCCCACAATTAGTGAACATGTATCATCTCATAGAGATACAACATTAAAGAAAGAAAAAATGGATACATTTTCTTGTGATGAAAACTGTTAAAACTTACTCTCTTAACTTTCATATAAAATGTACAGCAGTGTTAATTATATTTATCATATATATGTACATATATGTACATTACATCCCTAGTACTCATTTATCTTATAACTGGAAGTTTGTACCTTTTGACCGCCTTCCTCCAATTCCCCCTCCTCCCTAATACCTGCCTCTGGTAGCTACAAATCTGACCTCTTTTTCTATGACTTTGTTTATTTCTGACCTGTAACTGTCCTATAACACTATGTTAGTTCCTGGTATACCACATGGTAATTCAGTACTTCTATACATTTCAAAATGATCACCATGATAAGTCTAGTTACAATATGTCACCACACAAAGATATTACACAGTTACTGACTGTATTCCCCATGCTGTACATTTCCTACCTGTGACTCATTTATTTTGTAACGTAAAGTTTGTACCTCTTCGTCTCCCTCACCAATGTCTGCATGGAATTTTAAAATTCATTCACTCACCAAATGTCTGTGAGCCCCAACTATGCGCTAGGCACTGCCTCTAAGTGCTAGGACATGGCAGGGACAGGACAGGTGAGGTCTGTGCCCTCATACACCTTGTAGTCCGACAGCAGCTATCTGAAAAATGGGTATTCCAGATACTGACAGAAAGAGATGATAAGGGAAAGAAGGACGAGCAGAGGAGAGAGGGCAGAGAGGATAACTTAGCAAGGGTAGCTAGGAAACGGCATTTTGATTTGGAGCCTGAAAGGTGAGGAATCAGCCCTGGGACGTGCAAAGGAAGAGCACAGCACAAGCAAAGACCCTGAGGTACAAAGAAGCCAGTTAGAGGACCAGTGAGTGCAATTCCCCACAGGGTGGGTGAGGGGAGCATTTATTACCCTCAATGAGTTCTCCTCTGTCAGAGAGCAAGCACTGGGGAAATCTCTTTTCAGATGGTAACGAGCTCTAGACAATACCCAGGGTCCTCTCTTTAGGCAGACCCCCAACCAAACCGAAGTGTTTCTTTTCTTTTTTCCTTTTTATGTTTTTCTCACCACATTTTCACCCACGGATCACTGAACTTGGAGTTTCACAGTGTTGACCACGCTTGAAGCAAAGGGAAAATCCCCAACTGCCCGTAGTCCCAGGGCATTTGGGAAAGAAGAGAACAAAAGTAAATCATAAAGTACTTTCACATCTGAGGAAGGGAAGATAAGGAGCAAATGGGGATCAGTACACCCGTGGACCAAAATAACGTTCTCTGTACACAGCTGGCCAGATAAGGAAGCAGGATGTGGGCTTGAGGCATCTCAAAGGATCGAGTGTCCTTCCTCAAAGTGGCCAAGCCAACTCTGCATCTCCATTCCTTTCTCACATCCTGAGTGATGATACATTGACTGGCGTTAACAGAAAATCAGGTATTGATTTCACGTGTCCCTCTCCGGGCGTTAGAATTGAAGATCTTGCCACAGGACTGCCCTTTAATTTCAATTATTCGGGGCCTTTTAGCCTTGAGAAACTCGGTAGGCAAATCCTAACTGCTGCCATTAGAGAGCTTTTATTTAGCATTAACTATGTGCCAAATACGATGCTGAAAACTTGTTCCATACATTAACTCACGTGAGTCTTAACAACAGCTTTCTGAGGTTGGGACCTCCTTAGAAGAAATTCAAACTCAGCAAAGTTCATCACTGGACCAAGGTCATAAAGTTGATAAGTAGGGAAGCCGGGATTTGAACCAGCCAGGGTATGACTCCAGAGTCCCTCTCCCAACCACAAGCTCTAGGGCTTTGTTAAGTCCGTGGGAACGGTACAGCTGACCTTCCGTGGTGATGGCATTTTGAAGGTGCTGGAAGCCTGCCTATAGAGAAAACCCTGTGTCTTATCTGGAAACCACTTCCCATAGTATATTGCACCCATCATGAAAGGGTCTCAGTAAAGTGATTTTAACCAAGAGAGAGATTCTTTTTTAACAAAAAGGCAAGGGAGAGAAGGTTTAGAGAAATTGATCCTCCGCTAATACCCAAAGTAGTCCAAGAAATTAATGCTCATTGTCTGAACCGAAGGTGGAGGCATAGATATGCACCAGCTGTCATTCTCAGTATAATAGCTTTCTATCTTGCTGGCTCCTTTAAAGTCATCTGCTTTGGAGAATGTCTTGATCCTTAAATGAAAAATCTTCCAGCTTCTGATAGGAGTGTCAGGAAGGCAAAAGGCTGGAATGAGCTGAGCCCAGCAGAAAACGCACAGGACTACAAAAGGGCTATTTTTGTTACGCTCAGGGCAAGGAGAACAACAACAAGACATTGGTCTCCTGCTCGGAGAGGGTGGTGTGACGCTCGTAGGTGACAGTAGGCGGAATTACCCAGCCTCTGGTCTGCATCCGTGTTCTGTCAAGAGGGGTGAGATGCTTCCCATAAAGAGAACAGGGGACACTGATGAGAGGGAATTGAGGTCCAAAATAGGTGCTGCGATTGTCAGAGTGCCTGCCCTCTCTGAACGAGTCTGAGGCTCCTGGCCCTGCTGAATTAAACTCCATGCTACTGATGGCATGAGGTGGGAGGTAGCAAAAACATTGTTGGCAAACTCCGAAGAATATTGGAGAATAGGAGATACCAGCAAATGAAAAGGAAGGAAAATAGAGGTTCTGCCAATTTAAGTCAGTAAGCAACTGCTAATCTCACCCAAAAAATTCTTCAAACGCCATTATTAACATGGGGGGTGGGGACAGGGAGCGATGATTACGTGCAATATGCATGGATTCACTAAGAATAATTCATACCAGGTGATGCTCATTCCCTTTCTCCATACTCACTGACACTGACGATCAAGAGACTGTTATGAAACTTATGGTGACCAAAGGGGAAAGTAGGGAAGGGAGGGATAAATCAGGCGTTTGGGATTAACACTACTATATATGAAACAGACAAACATTGGAATTTCCTGGCAGTCCAGAGGTTAGGGCTCCGCGCTTCCACTGCAGGGGGCACCGGTTTGATCCCTGGTCGGGGAACTAAGACCCTGCAAGCCGCGTGGCCAAAAAAAAAAGATAATAAGGACCTACTATATAGCACAGGGAACTATATTCATTATCTTGTAATAACCTATAATGGAAAAGAATCTGATAAAGAATATATACATATAACTGAATCACTTTGCTGTATTCCTGAAACTAACACAGCATCGTAAACCAAACTATACTTCAATTTTTTTAAAAATTTATAACAAAAAAAAGAGCCTGTTATGGTCATAAAATCCAGAATTCAGCAAGATACTCTGACTAGGTTTTTCATAAAATTCCAGTGCAAAAATATAAAGAAATATAGGCTAGACATAATGAAAATAAGTAGGCTGAATAACTCACTAAAAGTTTTCTTCTGCTTAATTATATCTATGTCCATTTAGAATGCAGCCTCTAATGGTATGCCACTGGGCTCCATCCAGAGCCCAGTCCTGTTCATCTTCTTATCAATAACTTGGATGCCAGTGTTGCCAGCATTCCAAATTGTTGCCAAATCTGAGGATGAACTGAAGCTTGGAAGGATAACAATGATTCTGAAATGTTGGAAGCAAAGTTGAAACAATTCCAATACAGTACCCACTCCATTAAACGCTAACAAAATTAAATTCTCTAGAGGTAAATGCAAAATATTAATATGAGGCTTGGGTCTAAAAATAGAAGTAGACAACTACAGGAAATAAGAAACACTGCTCTCTTGTATCACCCGGGTAAAGATTGCTCATAAATGTCTTATGGACTTTCAATTTAAAATGAGGAATACAAAATGGCTGCTAAAATTGTTACTTTGATCTTATGTTTCATTAACAAAAGTATATAACTTACAACCAGAGAAGGGATACAGTTCACTTATACTCTTAGTTAGACCAGAATGAAACCCTCTTTTTGGGAATGTGAAATTAAACTGAGCAAATATTTCAGGCAAAAACTGTCATCAGATCTTTTTTACATGCTTAGTAATTTAAGGGGAGGTAAGAGTTGATGTTCACCAAACGATTAGGTACCAAGCGTTGTTACCCTTTTAATGATGTTTTATTAGGACAAACTTATGAGGTTGGGACAATGGAATCTGATTGTACGTGGGATTTGGTGTTTAAATGTGTAAAAGAAAACTCACATATAGTCAGATTTACTCTCTGAAAAATCCCATAAAATATTTTTGTGTACAACCCTATAGAAGAGTGCTTAGCCCTAAAGTTTGAGAATCACTGAGCTAGTCCATAGGAAGGAATAAAATGAATATCTCCATGGGGAAGTCTGGGCATTCAAATGTATTGAATAAATGAATGTTGAATGAATTCTGCTTATAACTATCAAAGTTCTATAGATGGGTGATGGGTTGAGAATTCTTAAGTATTTCTCTGGCTTAAAGAGTTGGCTTGGAGATTTCTTGCTGCTTTCGCCCACGCCTCCATCATCTCATAAGACAAAGACAAAACGTCAACAATTAGGAGGTGCTGTCCAATTAGAACCAAATGCTTTTTTTTTTTTTTTTTTTTTTAAGATTAACATTCCCTGTGGATTTGGGACTGAGAGAGTAAAAAGAAAGGGGACAATAACAGAGGCATTATGTGTCAGACACTGTGCTGGACGGGGTCCCCATGCTAGGTCATTTGTAGCTCACATCCACCCTAGGTGAAGGGTATGAGCAACTCCATTTCACAGCTGAAGAAACAGAAGATGTGAGAGGTCTCATGGTTTGTCCAAAGCCACACACACACACCAAACTGCAGCTGCAAGCTAGACCCTCAGAAGAGGATCCCCTAATACAGAGCATGTCTCCAGCACAGGAGAATCCGCAAAACGAATCATCTGTTCAACAAATGTTTGAAAGTCTTCTATGTGCTGGACAACCCCACCTGCTGCATGGCTTGTAAATAAACCAGAGAACCAATCAACAGAGGAGACCCAGAAATACAAGTTCACCTGTAATCTTGGGGTAGCAGATGGGGGATAGGGAAGGAAGATGGCTTAATTTATACCACTATGTCAAACAAGGTTAAACAGAAAAATAGAATGCCACAAACCTTCCTGGGGAGGGTGTCTGTATGTTGGGATGTATGTGTCAGCAGATGGGGCTGCCTTGGCTCAAAACCCTTATTAGTAGTGATATGTTTGTTACCCACGCCGAGGGCTCTAGCACCCAGCTCATCAGCCCAGGAGCTGTGAAATCATTTCAATTCTCCGCACCTCACCTCCAAGGCCTCACTCTCCTTCCGTAAGCTCCCTTGGATCAATGTTTCATCCGCTACGTTCGAGCGAATCACTGATCCTTCTCCTTCATTCTTTTGGTCCAGGCTCGCAGAATATTTCCTGCACATTTATTCCATTATTGCCATTCTATTATTTTCCCCACCGTCTGTTTCCCACTTCCCAAGACATTAAAGAGAAGCCCTCTCCTAAAGGGTATACAAGCCAATTTCCTTTCCTTCACCTGACAAGGCCCCTTTAATCATGAAACATCAGAAAAGACCTGCAAACTCAAATCCCCCTTCCACTTTTGCCAATCCCATCGAATCAAATTTGGGGCTTTTTATTTGCCTGCAGAATAGTAGCTCAAAAGAAAGGGGGGGATGATTAAAAGACTGCAGCAGCTCAAGGACACAACCAAAACAGAACATGCCTGACTTAACTACTGACCACTAATTCAATGCAAAACAGTAGCGACTATGCGAAATGGGACGAGCAGCACGATATTTATTCGGTTTTCCTGTTTCCTGCACAATGAACACCCCTGGTTTCCCCCACGCCCATCCCGCTGTATTTTCAAAGTGTTTGGGACCAGATGAGCAAGTAAGCAGGACGCCATTAATCAACGCTTACTCATCTGTGTGTGCCCCTGCATTCTGAGAGAACTAATAATGGGTTGAGGGCTTCCCTGGTGGCGCAGTGGTTGAGAATCTGCCTGCCAATGCAGGGGACACGGGTTCGAGCCCTGGTCTGGGAAGATCCCACGTGCCGCGGAGCAGCTGGGCCCGTGAGCCACAAGTACCGAGCCTGCGCGTCTGGAGCCTGTGCTCCGCAACAAGAGAGGCCGCGATAGTGAGAGGCCCGCGCACCGCGATGAAGAGTGGCCCCCGCTTGCCACAACTAGAGAAAGCCCTCGCACAGAAACGAAGACCCAACACAGCCATAAATAAATAAATAAATACTAAAAATAATAATAATATTAATAATGGGTTGAGCTAAAAACCAGGGGCCCAAGGTGCTGCTGGCTCCCATTCAAGTGCTCTCGGATTCATGGCTGTTCTCTTAAGGCCCAAGAGTTCAAACTCACCTGTTCTTCTGTTAGAGCCTGAAAATTGGAAAGCCCTACGAATACCCTCTCTCGGCTTCAGGAAACCACTGGAGATTAACAAAGTCGAAGGAAAAGACTCTGGGTTCTCAGATATTTTCCTCTGGGTGGATGTTAAACCACTTGTGGATCTCACTTTGTGGGTTCAAGGTATTTACCCAAGTTCTTAATGCAGGCTAGGTGCTGGGAAAGGCGTGACTGAAGGCAGTAGGGGAGGGAACCCAGCCCCCAAATATTTCCCCAGGCAGGTTATACTATTAAAGATCAACTCTTGGGGTTATTAAGGAATTGTCTGTCCTGGAGGAATTAATATGGGAAGACTTTCAGCTGCCCAGTCATTCATCGAAACGGCCCTGATGACACTCATTTTGAATAACAATCAAAATAAATATTGGGTTGGCCAAAAATTTCCTTCGGGTTTTTCGCAACATCTTCTGGAAAAAACCCGAACGAACTTTTTGGCCAACCCAATAATAAACACAGCGGCTGATTCTATCTAACGAAAACTTCCTATATGTCAAACACCATGCTGTGAGCTGTATACACATTTCCCATCTAATGCTCACATGATATTTTCTCCGTTTTATGGATGAGGACACCTGAAAGGGTTGCACAGATAGTTAGGACTGAAGCCAAGGTTCAGGCAAGGTCCAGGCAAGTGACGCCAGAGGCCAGCTTCCTTTTTGCAGTCTGTCGGGGTAGTGGTTTCATGAGTGTGTATGTGTATGGTCATGCCATTCAAGTTGGTTGCTCTCTGTACCTCCCCTCCTCAACCAGGCCCTGCTTCATTCACATGACTATCCAATCCTCTGAATTATACAACTTAATCAGTAACCGCCTACATGTGGACCCCCTGCCCCAGATGCTGGTTTCCCTGGTAACGGATGAGCCAATCTGCATCAATTCCCTCTATAAATGGTAGCCTCTTTCTCTCTTGAGTAGAGAAGATTCCTGCCCTGTCCTGCCTACTGTCTGCTATCAATGGTGGCGTATTGCTCCAGAACATTTTGCTTAAGATCCTTTGTCCAATAATGGGATGTCCATTGATGTCTCTGTCGCTGTCTCGGGGCTCTTTCTTCAGTCTCAAGGCTGGGCAACTACAAGGCTTGCAGGCCTGCGGGGTGCCACCCAACAGTACATATGTGCAAATTCACTAAGCTCTAATGGTTAAGATTTGGGTACTTTATTACAAGTTACACCTCAATTTTTAAAATTAACAAAAGGGACTGAGTCAGTATGGTATGTGACGTGATTTTATGTTCCATTTTAGTAATTAATATTTAAGCAGTGGTTCAGTTAGCCTTATTTCATTAATATATAATTGTTCAAGATGAGACTGAATGTAAGGCCATTTCAATAAAAATATGGAAAAATATGGTAAAAAAAACCCAAAATCTCTCAAAGGCAGTGTGCAAAGACTGAAATTTGGAAATCACTAGACTGTGAGCAGTACACATCTTACCTATGGAGGGAAGTCAAAGGGGCCTTTATTCTATCCCAGAACGAAAAAAACTACGCCCAAGGACCAAAGCCAGCCCACTGCCTGTTTTTTAAAACATGGAAACTAAGAATGGTTTTTACATCTTTAAATGGTTGAGGGAAATCAAAAGTATAATATTTCTTGACACATGAAAATTAAATGAAATTCAAATTTCAATGTTCATAAATAGAATGTTATTGGAACATAGCCTTGCTCACTCATTTACATATTGTCTCTGGCTCTGTTCCTGCTACAACGGCAGAGCTGAATAGTTGTAACAGAGACCATGTGGCCCACAAAGGCTAAAATATTTACTACATGGCCATGTACAGAAAAAGTTTGCTGATCCTGGCTCTAGTAGCTAATTTCCATCTTTGCCACTGATGCTGCCCATAAAGTTGCCTACTCTCCTAATCTTTCCTCACTTAGATGCTGTCCTCAAATACCCACCATAATGAGCTCCTTGGCTCCAAATTCTGACTTTATAAAGCCACAGCATGTGTCTAAACTCTGATTTCTGACCCAATGACAACTAGAGCATTATGAGAAGATCTTAGCCACAAAAGACAATGCAGTCTCAAACTATCATGGGCAAATATTAAGAGTTAGTTTCTTTAGTTTCATTGTAAAACTGTCCATTTTTTTCCTGGAATGTTTACTCTGCCCTCAGGTTAGTTCTTGCTTAAAACCCAACCAACTATAGAGTCCTTTTCTTGTTTTCAAGTCATTAGTGTATCTTCATAGTGTAACCATTTAAGGCTGTTGTTGGAAACGTACCAATAGAAAATAATTGAGGTGCTAACTGGCTGATAAGAAAGTTTAACTGTCGAAGGGTGAGGGAAGATGAATTTTCCCATCTCTGAAACTTCAGTAGGTGTATTTCCGCCACATGGAATATCCTTCCTTCTAGCTCCACTGTAGCTAAATCTCCCCTACTACCCTGAAAGCTCGCTGAGTATGAAATCCATATTAGAATCAAGAATCATACCCAGCCCACCACCTTATGCAAAATAAGCATTTGAGAAATACATGGAGAAAGGAAGAAACTTGTAAGAGAAAGTCCGATCCTCATTCAATAAATACTGAATTGATCAAGATATGCTGAATTTATCTGCTCATCTCCTTAGATTTTACGTGACTACTTCTCCATTTGCAAAAGCAAGAGCTATTTTTGACAGACAAGTTCAAAATCTACCAGCGTGAATGTGTACTTTTGGAAACAGGGTAAATACCTTGTGATTGTGAATTTCTTGAGAAATTCTTTCTTGTGGAATGCTGTTTAAGAAAATGTGTGAGGTTCCTACCAGCTCTGTCTAATGTTAATCATTTATGAAATACTGTGGTGCGGAACTCAGCAATTGGAATCATTTGAGGCAGTAGATATATATTTCTTGTCAAAACACATCAAACGGACAAGGCTTCAGTTTATTTGAGAATGAGTTGTAACTAACTTCAATATTGGCAATTTGGAGAAGTCTCTGATGGCTTTTAATAGCCTTGGCTCTTTTCCTCACTTCTTGCCCTTAAACCACAGAGTATCTCTGAGTGACTCTCCCCAGAAATGGCTCTCACGATCTATCTGTGTAGTATTCATTCCTCCTTTTCCAAATCGGTTGTATAGGGTAGCCTTCCCATCAATCAGATTTTCCAGAACCAAAGCTATGTCTATACATAACTTGAAAGGGTGTTCTGGATTGACAGACTATAAATCCCTCTACTGCATTATGAACTCATTAAGGATAGTTCTAACCTTACTTGTCACTGCATTGCACCTGTATCATTTCGTCTCACTGCATGTAACAGTGACATAAAAAAATAAAGCCTTGCTCTTTTACAAAAATTAAGTCAAATGGTAAGCAGGCCAAGGCAGGTACCTCAGCTCCACACATCAGGGCCTCAGGCTACTTCCATTTTTCTCTTCAGCCATCTGCCTTTCATTCTCAAGGTCACCTCATAGTCCAAGATGGCTGCTGCAATACCAACTATTACATCACATTCCAGGATTTAAGAGATCCAGGAAGGGCTCCCCTAGCAATTTTACGAAGACACCCCAGAAATACCACCTAATACTTCTATGTTTATCTCACATGGTGAAAGAGGCTGTAAAACACAGTCCTGATTCCATGAAGCATGTGCCTGGCTAGAAATCAGGGTTCCATGATGAAGGAAGGGGCAAAGATGTAGGCAAATAGCATCTCTTCCACAAGCCTGTATTGTATATGTCCATTTTGTATGTATGACCATCAACAATTAAATAAATGAAAGACATGTAGATTCTCCAACATGGTGCCTTTCATCACCTCGGGAAACCTCCCAGAAGACTGCATTCCAACACCCTGGAAGGCAGCATTCACCACTATATGTATTTCTTCTCAGTTTGGACATTTCTTCTCAGATTTCTCAGTATTGCATATTTCCTTATCATGTTAACATAATAAAAGATTTCAGATGTAAATAGTACCACGACTGCACTTACCATGAGACTAACGTGTTCTATGGTTTAAATTTTTAGGTTTTGTCTTCGGTGATATTTATTGATAAAACCATAGGTGTTTCTATCTCACTGAACCCAAGAACAGAATTAAAGCCTTCTGCCTCTGACACACCCCTGTGCGTCAATGTGGAAAAGACTAAGAGTTCAGAGAAACAATGGCATTTACGTAAGATGGGATGAGAAGGCAGAAACCCAAACTCTGAATTCAGCACCTCTGAGTTTTCACTCCAATGCCCAGCCTTATGGCAGATCACTACAACTTGGCAGAAGGAACATGGCTTCTGGCAGAACTTCAGGAACAATGACAATGCATCCTGAAACACTGAGCTGCAGTTTTCCAAGGATTTCCACATAATAGCAACTGGAAACACCCACCAATGCTTTACAGAGGGCAGATTGCTGTTGCTCCAAGTAGGTAAAAGACCTAAGTACTCAAAGTAACATTTGAGACTTAAAAGATGAGAAGGAGCTGACCAGAAAAGAAAAGGGAAAAAAATAGGGGATGCACATGCCAAGGTAAGTACAGAGCCACTGAAGAAGGAATAAGTTTAGTGCATTCTAGGGGAAAAGATGGATGGCCAGTGTCATTACAGGAAAGAAAACAAGGGGGAGAGGTCTCAGATGACATCAGACTGAAAATCAAGACACTGGCGACCATCATGTTCTGACACTACCTCTAATACAGCTTTGGCTTTTCCTACAACCAAATGCGTTTTCAACATGGGAATCTTATTTATAATCTGTGTGTCTCCATCATCCCCACTCAATCTACTGCAAAAACTGTCTTTCAAGAGAAGAAAGAGAAGATATCGTTTTAATGGCAAAGCATGCCTAATTTTAAAATACATACAAAATTCCAGAAGTAGAAGACACCATTTGCTTTAATAGCAGGTTTTCCATAAACTTCCTTTAACCTCAATTTGTGTATTTTTAAAAATAAGATGTGCATACAAATACACAGTCCTACTTCTTATATATCAATAGTAAACCTTCAAAATATCCCTCTGCAAGAACAGAATTCCCAACCCCTGTCATAGTATTTACACCTAGTAGGCCCTCAATTTCACTGGTTCCTTCGGCTGTGACTTGCAAGGTCCACTGCTTCAACCAGTTAGAGGAAAAGAAAAACCATTTTTTAAAAATATCTTGGCATCCATCAACTGACATTTTCAAGGGCAAGAGAACTGCAGCGCCCAAGGAGCTGTCCGAGGTGCTTAAGGTTAATGGCTGTATTTACATAGCCATCAATTCACTTTACGAACTGCTCCACTACAACTGTGCAGCTCCCACCAGGCCGCCTAATCAGGCAGAGTAGACAACAGTCTCTAAACGAGGGAAGAAAATGCATGATAAATCTTAACGGCAGCACCTTGTTTTCATTAGATTATTCATCTCTTTATTTTCAGTTAAAAGGTCTTAAGCTTCTTATTGAACAAAACAGACTACACTTCCATCTCTGCATGAGTCACCTTCTAAAACATTTTGGGACAGAAGTAAAACAGTAGCTGTACTTCTAGAATGGTGACTACCTCCCGCTTGTACTGTCCAAAATGAGAGCCACTAAACACACGTGGCTATTTCAATTTAAAGTTAAATTAATTAAAATTAAATAAAATTTAAAACTCAGATTCTTGGTCACAATAGCCACATTTCAAGTGCTCGGCAGTCACTTAGTGGCTATGATAGCTGACAGCATGGATTTTAGAACACTTCCCTCATCACAGAAAGTTCTACTGGAAATTATAAAATTGTTCATCTATAAAGTCCAGGACCTGACCTGTTCTGGAGTTTGTACATCTTTTTTTTTCTCTTTTATTTTTTTTTCACATCTTTATTGGAGTATAATTGCTTTACAATGTTGTGTTAGTTTCTGCTGTATAACAAAGTGAATCAGCTATACGTATACGTATATCCCCATACCTCCTCCCTCTTGTGTCTCCCTCCCACCCTCCCTATCCCATCCCTCTAGGTGGTCACAAAGCACCGAGCTGATCTCCCTGTGCTATGCGGCAGCTTCCCACTAGCTATTTTACATTTGGTAGTGTATATATGTCAGTGCTACTCTCTCACTACGTCCCTGTCTCCCCTTCCCCCCGTGTCCTTAAGTCCGTTCTCTACACCTGTGTCTTAATTCCTGCCCTGTCACTAGGTTCGTCAGTACCATTTTTCTAGATTCCATATATATGTGTTAGCATACGGTATTTGTTTTTCTCTTTCTGACTTACTTCATTCTGTATGACAGACTCTAACTCCATCCACTTCATTACAAATAGGAGTTTGTACATCTTAATTCCAAGAGAACATAATGATGAAACAGGCTTTCTGCACCCCCACATTTTCCAGATTCATCCTTAAGCAACGTGATGCTCTAAAACATAACCCTCTGACCTGGCAGTTCCACCTCTACTCCACAAAAACATGTGCACATGGCTACAAAGAGATGTGTAACTATGAGAGGGCTTTAAACAGTAAACACTGGGTCTCAGTTAATGTCAACTACGAATTTGTTCAAGAATGTTCTCATGATACTCTCTGTAATAGAAAAAATTGGAAAAAAATATGAATGCCCATCTGCAGGAGAAGAGCTAATTAAAATGTAGTACATTCATAATGGAACATTAATGGCAGTTAGAGAAATGGACAAGCGCTATGTATGTATCAACATGGATAGATCTCAAAGACAATGATAAGTGAACATTGCAAATTACTGAACCAGATGAACCGTATGTTACTATTTAAGCAAAAAAATTCACACACAGCATTGTATCTTTCATAAACATGCATAATTTAAATAACATAAGTAGAGCAGGTTAATATATTTTGATGTTTCCACATTATAAATTTTAAATAAAGTTAAATGCCAGACATGCTTCCTACTTCTGTTGATCAGTGAGCATTGACAAATCAACTTCAAATGGTTAGAGAGAGTCTACTAGGACATCATCAGTACATTTTCTCTTCACATTTGGATAATGCATATTAACTATTTTAAATATGTGCAGAAAAATATAAGCCAAACTCTTAATAGAATTCGGGGAGTGAAGAATAGAAAGGTGTTAGAGATTCTTAAAGGTGATCTGTACTTTTCATCTTACTCTAATTTTACTTATACTGTTTTAGAACTCGTGTGTTCCCAGCGGGGCTTCCACAAAGTCGCTACGATCCTGTATGACGACTAGTGGCATCCTTGTCCGTGTGATTCAATGCTAGCAGCTGTAATAACACTGACCCGCCATTCCCAGCCAGCAGAGGACACAGTCTACACACATCAGGCTCTACAGTAAATCAAATGCCATGTGTTTTTCCTAAGTGGATATTTGTTCTTAAAAAAAAAAAAAAATCGGGCAATTTCGTTGTTTGGATGCTTCTGCTGTTTAGTCTTCCATGTAAGCTATCTTCCACTGTGCCCTCATCTGCCACTCAGCTTGGAAGCCTCATCTTCTAACTGTCTGGAGTTGAGCGCTGGAGCGGACAAAGGGCAAAGTGGCAGGCAGCCAAGGAGGAGAGCCGTAGCATCTTGACAGTTGGGCAGAGATGACCAAAGTAAAAGCCTGTCGAAGGGACAACACTGACTGATGGGTCCCAAGAAAATGTTAGTACAAATCTAGTCATATGCAACATGCCACAGCCTTAGAGAAAGCACCACACTTCCACAAACCAGCTATGTAATCAAAACACAGCTCTGGAGACAGAGGAGGTTAAATGCCTTTGACCCAGCCCATCCACTCTTCTTGGTGGTTGCCAGTTCTCCCCTTCCTGCCAACACCCACACATTTCTGTAAGCCAGGCTATCTCTAAAAAATCTCACAAAACCCCAATTTTTAAAAATGACTAAAGATTTTTTTTTTTAAATCAAGCCCCTTTCATTTGTCTTTTATTCAGAAGAGACTTCAGTTTGCAAACTTCACATTTTTTTAAATAGTGCAAGACAAAGTCAAATCCACCAAAAGCTTTTCATTTAAGCAAACACAGAAGATAATTCATTCCTTCGAGTGGCAGGAGAACACAAGAAGCAAGGCATCTCGGCAAAAACTTTCCATACCCCCTGAAGTCCTATAACTCTATCTACAACTCCATCTTCTGGTCCTGACTAAATCTTCAATTATTCCCAGAACGGATGAAACCTTAAATCCACATCAGCTTTTAACATCTGCTGAATCTTAACTATGCGGGAACAAAAACGAAATTCCTGTATGTCACCTGCCGACAGGATTACAGTTTAAGTCAGACTCAAAAGTATATGGAATTAGAAGCCAGATTTTTTCCCTAGTCAATATAGACATCAGCCAGATGACAGAAGAAGGCAATATGCTAGTTATGTGCTCCGTTCAGCAAACCCTCCTCAACATCCATTTAAAGAACTATCCAATTCTTAGTTTAAAAGTCCTCAACTACAGAAAATGCATCTTATGCTCTAAAAGAAATTTAGTGACATAATCATCCTCAGTTTCTCATCCATAACACCGATCCAACCAACCTCCAATGTGTATATTGGGCTCAGGAACTCAAATCAATCTTCAGAATCATTCTACTTAGACAAGCTTATCAATGTATTACAAAACGTGAAACCCACCACCTAATCAACATAGCCTTGTTTTCTGAAAATCTTTGTATTAAAAACGCTAACTCTGAAAAATGAACTGTAAAAAGAGGTGTTCAGCCAAGTGTGGTCTGAGGCTTGGTAGCATCAGAGCTCTGTGGGAACTTGTCAGCAATGCAGATTCTCAGGCTCCATCCCAAACTTGCTGAACCAGCAGCTCTGGGGCTGAGCCTGGGAATCTGTATTTTAATAAAGCCCTCCACGTCATTCTTATGCACTGTTCTAAGTGATAATATTAAGAATTGCAATAATACCAGAACTGGGGGGCAACCATACCAAGCAAGATTGATAATATGAAATAGACTTTTAAAAATCCAAAATTTGCAGAGGACAAAAACAAACCTGCAATCAACATGAACCTGATATCCATCTTCCCTCCTCATTTACCTCTAAGTAAATGAAGGCACTGAAACTCATATACGGATGTAGTCAACTGCTTTTAAGTTCATGTCTATTTATGCTATGGTTCAGAAATATTTGCACATCAAACCAGAAGCTGAGTTTACACCTGGGATCCCAAGTCTTTTGTAAATGTGAAGAGAGTCAATTCGGAATCAAAATGTCTTGAAGAAATGAGTCTTCCAGGAATCTTGCCAGCTCTTTTCCTCAGGGTGACCTTAACTTTCAGACTGGAAGAGTATTTTCCTTTCCTGATTAATACTTCTGTAGGAGGATTAGTGAACTTTGGTCGTGTATATGTCAGGACTAGCTGCCCCCCCCTCTGCTGTCAAGAACACTAGAGCCTGCTGCCCCATCATAAAAGGGTAACCCAGTATGGTAGACCAGTTTCGATGGCAAAGCTTACTGTACTCTCTGCTCCCCTGACTCCCCCATGAAAAACGTGGAGCTGATGTGTTCCAACACTGCCAGTTTCCTTTCAAACAACACAGAAACCCTGCAAATGAACTACACACATCTGACTGTGGATTCCAGGAGGACCACCCCCCCCACCTAAACACAGCCTTATTTCTAGGCTTTTAGAATCAAATTAGAACATCCCGTCAGATATCTACTGGTGCAGACGTTAATTTCAAGTACACTTAAATGTCTTCACATCTTGTTTTGGCTCATCACATCAAGCCGAGCTGCTTCCGCTGCGTAATCACAATAATGAATAAACATGGGGTGCTTATAAAGGACCCGGGCACCACAAAACTGATCAATTGTTAATTCTCTAAAGTGACTATATGTGCCTTCTTTTGCAGTAACTCCATTAAGCTGTGTTTTTGGTGGGGAAAAAAATGCCCATGTCCTCTGCCCACTGTCTCTGTAAAGTAAAAACTCAAGCATCACTCAGATCTGACCTAAGGCTTATCCTGATCTTGATTATTTCCTTGTACTGTCTCAACCCACCACTACCCACCACCTCCAACGAGTAACAAAATCGGCATGGCATTTTATAAAAACATAGGCTGCATGGTTACTAATTGCCAGAGGACTTGAGACGGCACTCACTAATATTAACAGCCAAAACAACCACACTGTGTATTTACTGGCTTCTTATTATTTTGATCAAAGATCAACTTCTCAATGAGTATTTGACCCATGTCTCACTCAAACTCTTCAGTATGGCAGGATGAGGACTTTTAGAGCTTCTCTTTGGAATCAACATGTTTGTTACTTAGCTCTTATCCCCCGTTCTTCCTGGACCATACACAGTAGGAGTCCAGTCAATCTTTCCTGAACTGGAAGAATGGATACTCTACTGAGAGCTTTGGCTCTACCGCACTGCCTGGGTTCAACTCATGGCTCTTTCACAAGCTACCTGTGTGCCTTCATGCCAACGTGCCTCACTTTTCTCATGCACAGGATAGAGATGATGACCGTAGCTACCTTGTAGGGCTTGAAGGAGGATTAACTCAGACAGTGCAGTAAAATAATACAGCCTCTATGGAAAACAGGATGGTGGGTCCTCAAAAAATTCAAAATAGAATTACCACACGACCTAGCCATTCCACCTCTGAGTATTTACCCAAAAGAAATGAAAGCGGAGACTCCAACAGATATTTGTTCACCCAGGTGCATAGCACCATTATTTGCAATAGCCAAAAGGTGGAAGCTACCCAAGTGTCCATGGACGGATAAATGGATAAACAAGATGTGGTGTATACGCACAGTGGAATAGATCCAATCTTAAAAAGGAAAGACATTCTGACACACACTACAACATGGATGAACCTTGAAGACATCATGCTAAGTGAAATGAGCCAGTCACAAAAGGATAAATACTGTATGATGCCAGAGCAGCTCAATTCATGGAGATACAAAACAGAATTGTAACTGCCAGGGGCTGCAGGGAGGGGAAATGGGGAGTTGTAGTTTAATGGGTACAGAGTTTCAGTTTTCCAAGATGAAAAGATTTTGGTGGATAGATGGTGGTGATGGTTGCCCAACAATGTGAATGGACTTAATACCACTGAACTGTATACTTTAAAATGTTTAAGTAGGTAAATGTTATGTTATTTGTATTTTACCACAATTTTTGTAAATGTTCAGTGCAGTAGCCAGCAACATCCTTATTCAACAAATGATAGCCATTGTTGCTACCATACTTTTTTGAAAGGTCAACAAAGCAAATATTTAACAAACATTCCCTAATGTAAAGATGGCAAGTACCAGCAGAAAACTCTAGTGAAAGAGACATTTGCTATCAAATGTCCAACTCCATTTAAATGTCTCCTTGCCCACCCCACTCACCCCTACCCCTCCATGCCCTTATTGGGGATGTTTAAATGTTAACCAGTTTCCCAAATCTCCTCAGCTGATCATCAGCCCCTAGGCTTTGAGGTGGTGGAAATTCAGCACACGTAGGGAACGAGACTGGTACCAAGGGACAGACTCACAGCCATCCCCCAGCTTGCTTAATGGAGCTCCGTGCTCCTGAGCTGACCCGACGGTCTGCAAAGAGCAGGACAGAGCACAAAAAAGATGGGAGTTTTATCCTGGGAGGACCGGGCTCATGGTAACCAATTTTATGGCTCTTTTGATTTGTGTCTGCGGATGTGTGTGTGTGGATGTGTGTGAGACAGAGAGAGAGAAGGAATTAATCCAAAAATATAGATGAAGAAAGCTGTGTGTCTCCGATGTGAAGCCCTCTTGCATAATCAGTTCTGAAAGCAGAGAAAAGGTAACAGATGTTTACATTATAATCTGGCTGCTTCTGGAAGAGCTGCCAAATGATTTAAATAATAAGATGGCAAGATCGAGGGGTCCCTGTGATTTGTTGCCCCACTGATACATGCAGAGAATTCACCCCAATAATATTTTCTTCGGATAGCCTCAAACACCTCTTTGTATAAATTTTTTTTTGCCCTTCAAGGTACTTTAAATCTTAAACTGGACACCAAAAAAAAAAAAAAAAAAGATAGAACTCAAGGACTCGTTCCAACACTAACATCATGAAACTTGCTGTCTTTGGCAAAGGGGAATGCATTAAGATGAATTTTTAAGTAGCATAACGTACAGTCATGAAGACTCCGGGCTCCCAATGCAGGGGGCCCGGGTTCGATCCCTGGCCAAGGAACTAGATCCCACGTGCATGCTGCAACTAAGGAGCCCACGTGCCACAACTAAGACCCTGCACAACCAAATAAATAAATATTTTTAAAAAAGAAAAAGAATGGCATATAGCTCTTTTCACTGATTCATCATCCTTCCTAGAATGGCCCCAGAGCATATCTGAGCTCATACGAATGCATGTAAAATGGTCACCACTGCACAGGAGGTCTCCACAGTCAAGGGGATTTTGCCTGACAGCGTGGATGTCACCTGACCACGTCAGCCTCCTTTCCCAGCTGTGGGTTCACCAAGGGCCCTCCAGTAGCCCTTTGCCAAGTAAACAAAACAGGACACAGATTATATGATGTATGACCCCATTTATCTAAATGATTTGGTCTAAATGCCTGTATGTGGATAAAAGCAGAAGGAGGGAATTGGAAATAAATTTACTGAAATATGAAGAGGAATTGTCTCAATGTCAGGGTTGGGTTCATTTTTCTTTCCGTTTTATACCCTTCTATAGTGTTTAAATTTTCTACCCCAAACATGTATTATCTTTATACATTTATTAAAAAGAGAGAGAGAAACAGAGAACTCTACAAAACAGAAGCCTAGAGTGATTAAAAGAATCCTGGCTTATGTATTTAGAGACCTGGGTTCCCTGCCAGCAATAAGGCACTGGGGACATTGGATAAGCCATTTCATGACTCTGGGCCCAAAAAGTTGCACTTCAGCAGCATTTCTCAACCTCAACACTACTGACATTTTGGGCTAGAGTATTCTTTGCTGCAGGGGCCGTGCTGTGCATTATAGGATGTTTAGCAGCATCCCTGGCCTCTACTTACTAGAGACCCACCTAACGCCACCCCAACTTGTAACACCAAAAATGACTCCAGACACGGCCAAATGTCCCCGGAGGAGCAAAACTGCCCCCAGTCGAGAACCACTGCCCTAGATGATCCTTAGGTTTCTTCCTTGCTGGAAACCTTCCTTGATTATTTTAGGAGCTGTGTCTAAAGTCTGAAGTTTTAGGCTCAATGAGGCACAAGGAAGTACCTTTGTTATAACAAGGACACATCAATATTTTAATGATTCATTAAGCACAGGATGATATGAAAATGAATAAAGAAATAAAAAACATGAATTTTCAGAGAAAACTTTAGGACACATGGCACAGATGTAAAACTAAGAGAATTCAAGCAGACACAGTGCTTGTTACAAAACTAATAATAATAGTAACTCTAGTTTTTGACAGTTCCACCTTTAGTTAAGACAAGTGAAATGCTGCAGAAATGTTCAACTGCTTTCTAGTTTGGAATGAACTTAACAGCACTAACAAAGCCAACATAGATTATTTTTCCTGCAATGCTGTATTTTTTTTTTTTTTAAATCCTGCTGTTCTCTCTTTACTTTATAAAAATACAAAGACATCTTCCTATCTTTCTAAAAGGGATATTTTACTCTTCTGCACTAACAATACTAAGAACAATCTCATAAAAGGAGACAAATTATCCACCTTTACTATCTTTCTAAATACAGCATCTTCCTTTTATTTGGCATTTTATTAACAAGAGCTTCCTAATATCTGACACTACCATATCTCTGGATTAAAATTATTTATGCTCATGCTAATGACTTGCTACTGTAAGATCCTGACATCTTTTGGATTAAAAAGAATGCCAAAAAAAGATTCAACCTGGTTTTAAATGCATGAATCTTTGAAAATCAGTAGCTTATCTATATAAGCCATTTATTAATCCTATACCTGGCACACACTAAGTGTTCAGCAAAGGTAGGATACCATTATCAATATTCACAACCATGCTAGAAAAGAGAGGTTTATTCCAAATCACTGGTTCGGTTTTACAACAACTAGAAAGTACAAAGTATGAAAGAAGAATCTATCACACGATAAATGAATGTTCTGAGTTCTCAGATCTTAAATGATGTCTCATTTTATCATCTGTGCCTTTTCCTGTGCTCAGATAGGTCCAAATTGAGTCACCCTACCCCATCCTCATCCACCATCACCTCCCAGCGAAATGTCTCTTTTATAACTGCAGATACTATGACAGCTACCAGGAAGTGACCGAAACTAACCTGTGCATACAGTTACCAAATCCGGAGCTGGGTTCAACTAGCATAATGTTCTAACTAACTGAGCCCTGATAATGTAAGAAGTGGCTGTGGTCCTCCTCCATGGAGACAGCTGAAATGCGGGGTCCTAGCACATCACAATAGCCATTCCCTGTAGGTCTTCGTTGGAAAAGGCAGTGGGCTAGGAGTAAGGACCCTGGGATTCTAAGCCCACAGTGGATGCAAGTCACAACACCTCCTACACTTGGTCTTCTGGAAAACTGAACTCTGAGGTACTTTCCAGATTTAAAATTCTATGAGCCTTTGAATCTTTCCTTAAACCACATTGCACAGTTAAATTTAATGTTAAACACACACACACACACACACACACACACACACAAGAGCCCTCTTAACTGACTTTATGGAGGAAAATGGGTTTAACTTGAATGGCCACTGTAAAACAGGAAGAGTTGCTTTTATTTTTTCAATAGATATTAAATACACGGAAAGCCAAAGTTAATTTTACCTTGTGAGAGGTGGGTTGCTGGAGTTCACAAAGTGAGTGGGCTGTTATTACAAAGCCCAACTCCACACACCCATTCAAGCCTACGTCGAGAAGTAAGGGCTGCCTAGGAAGGACATGAGCTTTCTCTAATAATGTTTTCAAAACAAATAATTATGAAGTCATTACAGTAGCCAAGATCACTGCACCAACCCCTTTGTGGACATCTTTTTCCTATTGCCTGTCCCCCTGCCCTCGATCCTGTATCTTCTCAACAAATTAGGATAAAGTACACTGTACGATCTCCCAGTCATTTATGATTGGCTTCAGGACTTGTAGTTATGTTGTTAATCCTTAGCAGATTTATATCCAGCACCTGATGAAATGCACACATGTACACAAACAAATAAGTCCATCACCTAGATGTTCCATCTATCTCGAGGACAAAAAAAAAAAAAAATCAAAAGGTTAGTCCATTTATTATGATGTCTCTCCATATCTATAAAGAAACAGAGCCAAAATGCAGGATGAAAAACTCCCAAAGAGGAAGAAAGCGTAAGGGGAAATGTACTTATGCAAATACTACAGAGATCTATAAAACTGCAATCTGAGAATTTTATTATTAAGTTAAGCTTCTTAGTATAGAAATCCCCAAAACTCTCCAACTGGGCAATTAATTGAGAGTTAGGAAGAGCCCAAGGACTTCCCTCTTTTTCTGATTCATCACAGGCAATATAGAAACCCTTGCTGAATATGATAATGTGATTTTGTCAATGCATGTTCAAATCAGATAGACGATTGGCTGGTGATGATGTCATACCCATGGGTTAATCTCCAGTGAATGCAGTTTTAATATCATATGCACCAACACATCATTTACATAACAAAGTATTTTATTAAGTGTACCAACAAATGAGCTGTGCAGATAAAAGCAGCTATTAGAGAAAGGCTACGTGCCACTGAAAAGTAGGTAGGGAAACAAAGCAAAGAATCTTTGTGTGTGTGTGTGTGTGTGTGACTAAATGGAACTAGGTCATCAAACAATACACCTCTCCAAAAAGAGCCAAAAAAGAATATTGAAATTCAAGTGACCTAGAACATTCTAGTACTAGAAATATGGAAAGGTTGCCGCCAATGAAAAATATTCAATAATCAAGTTGAGATAATTTGTAGGGTTTTTGTGTGTGTGTGTTTGGGGGAGAAGTAAAAAAATTAGTCATTCAAAAATAAATGAATTGGCAGCCACTGCTTTTCTGGGAAGAGCAATTTTCTTATATTTTAACAGGGAAAACTGGCCACATCAAATCGTGACTTAAAACCTTACAATAAATTTCAAAGTGTCAAAGGGTAGTTAAGATGGTATAGAGGAAAGAGAGCAAAGTCATCCAAAGCTGAAAACTGAGACAGAAGAACTGAGGAAGAAAACCTTGAAATCCAGCTTTTGGCTATGAGAATATTGATCAAGAAATGTCTACACAGATAAAGAAAGCTTTTTGCACAAATGAGCAATGCCAACTCACACGGTCAGTTTGGGAGGACGTAAGTCATCATTAGCCATAATGATTCTGAAAACTGCTCTCACACCGCCTTATTAAGATCTGTATTTCCAGTCAAAAGGAAGTGTTGGGCTTACACACTGATTTACGACTACAAACTTAGCAGAAATGCTCCTCACTGTAAAACCCACAACGAACTGTTGAAGAATTCTTCAAGTCACACATCTGTCCTCCAATGACTGAGGGGAAAATGCAGATTATATTGGGAAATGGACATTCTTAAATTATTTTAGACTTTTGTTTGTTTTTAAATCCAGGCCCTGCCTGAACTGGGCTCAGACACACAGACAAATTGCCCTCACCTCACTGCCCCTCAGCAAGTGGCCTGGAGGGGGCCACTATGATCAGAAAAATAAGCCATCAGCGTGCACAAGTTTGGGCATCTGGGTCTACAGGTAGGGGCTTCGGGTTGTTGTGGACAATCCCCAGACCACGGATATTACAGAAAGAATCAGACCGAGGCTTCGAACATGTCATTCCCACACACCGGGATCGCCTGTCACATCATATCAACCTTGCCCGTCTCGGAGGCACAGCCGTTGAAAAGTTAAAGGGGAACCGAGTACAGGGATACAGACGCTTCGCCAAGGGGGTCCTTAAATCCTGTGGGGGGATGGGCACATGGGTAGGTTTCAGCGAGTAACCATGAACTTATGCATATACATCTTGCTGAGCAGTTGATTCATAGCTTGGCTAAGGCTCTCACAGGGGTCCGTGGAGCCCCCAAACGTTAAGTGATACTGATTCAGGAGAAAAACGCACCAGTGGCACCGTGTCTGGCTGGGGCTGCCTCCCTAGGTGCGGGATATCAGACTTTCCACTTCATCCTCCCCGAGGATGAGCTCATAGCTCAGGGTTAAAGATGCCCTCCCTTCCAGGATCGGACTGACAGGGCAAATAAAGCAACAGCGGACGAAACTGAAAAAGAGGGAAAGAAATCTAAACACGCCGGCTTGGTGGACAAATCCGAGGTACCTAACGTGGGAAGAGACGGAACTTCCAGACCCGCTCCAGTTCACCACTTGCACGGAAGCTTTGCGCTCGCAGCTGGAAGACGTGCCCGGGGCTCACGGAGCGTCCTTCCAGCAAGAGCCCAACAACCAGGGGTTCAGGTATAGGCTAACCTGCTCCCTCCTGCAGGCCCTTAATAAGGATGCCGGCTCAGACCTAAGGGATGAAACCCCAAGGCTGGCTTCTCCAAAACAAGAGCTTGCCCTCCCCCTCCTCATATCTATCCATCAAGTGATCTCTCCCCCCATCCACGGAGCACCCCCAGGATCTCTGAATAGCAGACACGAACCCCGAAGTTGGAAGCGTGCCACAAATCCCCACTTCGCAGCGCCGCTTCCAACTTCGGGGTGCACCGCAACTACCGCACAGGAGGTCACTCCCGCACTCCAGAGGGCCAGGATGAGCGGGCGAGCAGAGTCCAGCAGGTATCAGCCCGAGAGGCAGCTGCTGCCCAGGAGACGTACACTGAGCATGGGGTCCACAGCCACCCCAACCCCATCTTCCCACCCCCGCCTTTCCCTTTCAACCTTCCTTTTTCGACTAAAGCCGGCAGCCAAGTCGGAACTGCGCGCCCAGGGCGAGGCACCAATCTCCGCCCCGGATCCGCAGGACGCTCACCATGCCGCCTCCTAGCAGATGTCCCGGGAGTGGCCCATCGTCTCCGCAGGCTCGCTGTGAAAGGACGCTCCCAAGTCTCTCTGAAGACAAGTCCAAAACTGCATCTGGAGAACCAACGTCTGCTGAAGCAGCGGCTTCGACTCCACTCCTCCGGTCTGGCTACAGCACCGCACCAACCCGTGCGCCCCGTCCAGGATGGCGAGCAGCCAGCAGTGCCGAGCAGAGCCTGGCGAGCGCACCCGCGGGGAGGGGCCGGGCCGCCGCGGGCCGCGCTGATTGGCCAGACTGGTTGGCTACGCACGCCCCCGCCCTGCCTGGTGGTCCACGTGGGCTGGCCCTCTCCCCGCCCCGTACCCCTGATCTGTCAGGTTGCTGCTACCGCTGGACTCCCGGTGCCTCTCCCGAGCGCCTCGCTGTGGCCACCACTCACCAGGTGCTGGGGAAAGCTCTTCTTTCTGAGTAACTGAGAGCCTCGCTGAGCCCTGCTTCAGTAAGAGGAATTTAGGGTTCCGCTCCCAATCGAAAACAATCCCCACACATGGTGCCCCCATCGGAGGACCCAAAGCAGTTTGCAGACAGGCTTCCTTAGCAGCCCTGTGCGTAGCACATGCATAACTAATCCAGCTTCTTATGTAACTTACTTGCAAGGAAAAGGAGGGAAATCCGCACAGTTATTACCTAAATACTTTCTTATTTTAAAAATTATGAAAGTACAGCTAAGGGCTTCCCTGGTGGCACAGTGGTTAAGAATCCGCCTGCCAATGCAGGGGACACGGGTTCGAGCCCTGGTCCGGGAAGATCCCACGTGCCGCGGAGCAACTAAGCCCGTGTGCCACAACTACTGAAGCCCGCGCGCCTAGAGCCCGGGAGCCACAACAAGAGAAGCCACCGCAATGAGAAGCCCACGCACCGCAACAAAGAGTAGCCCCCGCTCCCGGCAACTAGAGAAAGCCTGCGTGCAGCAATGTAGACCCAACGCAGGCAAAAATAAAATAAATTTAAAAATAAATAAATAAAATTTTAAAAAAAGGAAAATACAGCTAAGACTTCTTTGCCTCACACCCCATACCAAATCCTCTTCCCTCTCCCTTCCCCAAGTAACAGCAATAATCTGCGACACTTAAATAGTATTCATTTACAGAGAATACCTCATCTGATCTCCATTTTATAGACAAGAAAACTGAGGCACAGACACATTAAATTACTTACTGAAGATCACACAGTTAATCAGTGGTAACTGTGTAATTTGAACCCCGGAAGTCTGGTTGCAGAATCCATGTTCTTTGATATTCAAAGTGTAATCCAGAAGAGGCATCCCCTGAGAACTTGTTAAGAATGAAGACTTTCAGACCCCACCCAGAATCAGAATCTTCGTTTTAACAAGATCCCTAGGTGATTATCTGCATAAAGTTTGAGAGAAGCATTGCTCTCTATCACTGTGGTGTTCACTGTCATTGGTTTGCCTTATCTTCTGGTCCTCTTACTCTGCATTGACATATCATTATGCATCATCTTGCCCCAGTTGTACTCCAAAATATATTTGCCCTTCTCTGAGCTTGAACTACTGCAGGCTTCCTGCCTCTGTTCCCCATGCCTTTGTTCTACAACACACACGTCATGCCATATGATTTTATGTATCGTTTAACCTTTTCAGTCGTTTGCTCTTTTAGTCTCAAAGTTGGGGCTCTGCAGCCAAAGAGAGTCATATTATCAAGATGTCACCAGTCTAAGAGGGAATTCAAGCATCAGAGGCAGGGCTTGATCTTTGAGGAGTCCCTCAACACTGAGATTCTACGAAGGACAGGGCAGATCCAAGGAAAGCCTGAAATTACATGCCAGGAGATGCCAGAGGTCTCTCCTGACAGCATTCATTCATTCACCTAATGAAACTGAAGGCATACTCTGTGTCAGGCACTGTAGCAGGTGCTGGTATATACGGAAGTAACAGAAGTAAAAGAAACAGTAAAAATTCCTCCTCCCATGGAGCTTACCTTCTAGTGAGGGAAGACAGACAATAAAAACCATACATAAGTGAAGTACAGAGTATGGTAGAAGGTGTGTCACAGACAGAAATAAAGTGCAGAAAGGGAAATGAGCTCAAGGAGGTCGTGATTTTTAAATACAGAGGTCAGGCTAGTACTCACTGAGAAGATAACATGGGAACAAAGATTTGGAAGAGCTGAGAGCGCAGCTCATTTGGAAGAACTCTACAGCCATTCAGTCACCAAATATTGATTGACTGAGTACTGTGTGTCAAGCATGGTTCTGGCATGGGTCTGTGTGTTTACTTAAGTCCTGCTGTATTTCATAGGTCTAAGTTTCCCTGGACTGAAGTTTTCTTGTCCTGGTGGGGAAAAATATGCAAGCGATTTTGTGTGGCTCAACCTACTATCATATTTTCCCATCCTGGATGCTTAAGGTTGTTAGGGGTTTGTGTCCCCAAAATTCATATGTTAACATCCTAACCCCCAGTACCTTGCAATGTGACCTTACTTGGAGACAGGGTCTTTACAGAGGTAATCAAGTTAAAATGAGGTGATATGGGTGGGCCCTAATCCAATGTGACTAGTGTCCTTATCAAAAGGGGAGATTTGGAGACAGACAAATTCAGCCCTCAGAGGGAACCAACCTTACCAACTTCTTGATCTAAAATGACTACTTCCAGAACTGTAAGAAAATAAAATTCTGTTGCTTAGGCCACCCCGTTTGTGGCACTTTGTTACAGCAGCCTAACAAACTAATAAAAGTATGTTTCTAAGGTAAGATGATACTGTTAAGTGACTCATCTACAAATTTCCAATGACCTTATGCCTTTTGTGTAATAGCAAGAAGCCAAAATGATCTGAGTTGAGATTTACCAACCAAACCACCACAAGAAAAGGCAAATTATATTTTTTAAAAAGCCAAAGGAGCCCCAATTATTCAATTATTTCTTCATCGACTATCCAATGCCTGCTATCTGCCAGGCTCTGAGATATGGTGACAAACAAGGCGGACGTGGTCCCTGCTCTCATATGACTTGTGTATATCATTATGGTGAGAGTTGGATGGTAAACAAATCAACAAACATAAACAAGCTAATTCCAGAGGAGAATAAGTGCTTAAAAGAAAATAAAATAAGGCTAGAGAATTAAAAGAACAGGGTGATGGGTTTAGTTTTGATTGGCTGCCCAGGGAAGGTTCCTATGAAGGGAGTGACTTTTGAGCAAAGACCTCCATGACAAAGGCCATCCAAGCAAAGATCTGACAAAAATTGTTCCAGGCGGAAATAATTCCTCTTCTAAGAAAACGTCCATGCCATTTATTCTGTAACACTCTTCCTTTCTCTCTTTGCTACACATTTTGCATCCTTTGAGGTTGTACAAAATCAGTCAATGTCTTTTTCATAAAAATGGGGTCAAAGTATTTATCTTCTTATGTAAGAACCCATGAAGGTCGTACCAACAGGGTTTTGCACACACACTCTCACAAAACATCCCATGATGTGCCTCTGTGTTTACAGGTAGTGACATCACGTGACTTGAACACTGTGTTTATCTTCCTCATTTGTATAACATCCAGCATATGACCAGGCATGTCCTGGTGATTAATCAATATGCTGATGAGTGACTGTGCCTCCGAAAGAACATTCCGAATCTCCCAGGCCTATTTTTAAAATGCTCTTATTATCAAGTGAAGCTTCAGTTCTAAATTTTTGCAATGCTCATGTACTCTGAAGGTAATTTTTACTTAAGAGACTAATAAGAATAACAACATTAATCGGGGGCTTGAATGTGGCTCACTCTACTAAGTGCTTCCCATGGATTATTATCTCCATCACCCTACAAGGGAAATTCTTTTTATAACATCCGTTTCACAGATGGGAAAACTGGGGATCAAAAAAGGTAAAGTAATAGGCCCAGGGTTAAAACCACTATGGAATTGCAGACTTAGGCCTCGAGCTGGTCTCTTTCATTGTGAGGCTTGCGCTAGGGTGGATGAGCTGAAAGCAAAAAGCATTTGTCTATTCTTTTGCATTTGTCTTTGAAATGTTCAAAGCACTGTTTTCTAACTTTTTTTTTTTTTTACACGTCAGCCCTCTAGCTTTCAAGTTCACTTTTCTAGCCAGATATTTGCTTTGCTTTCTCTTGCTTCAAACCGGGAACTGCAAGAACTTTGATAAATGAAACGACAGATATACTTTTTGTTTTCAGCCTGTCTGCTTTTCAGCATCCTCTGAGGAAACGTGAGTCAAGCTTCTCAGAGGTCAGCCTACTTTGACAGACATCCGTATCTCATAAACTGACAGCTCCCCATCACCAAGAGTTTCCCTCCTCTCGCTCAACTCAGAGAGAAAATCGTGCCCCCTGCCAGACCAAATGCTGTGCACAATGCATGATGCCAGCTCTGGCCCTCTTTACACAGATACTAATAGATCCTCCTGGCTGAGAGTGAACATCTAAAAATGGCTTCAGCTGGCCTTTGTGAATCGCTTTCTATTCTCGTGGCTTCCCCACAGTTCCGGTCAGCGAGAAAGCCTGGGGAACTTGCAGTGGTGAAAAGATGTGAGGTATCTCTTGTTGGATCCTGGATTCCCCTGCCTCGCTCAGAGAGTGGGCAGCCATTTTCTCACTTCAATGACTTCCTGCCTGGGATGGCTTGGTCAGGGTTGCTCTAAACTTCCGGAACTCGGACAAGGTATCTGGCCGTTCACTTTGGAAGGCTCAGGTGGGTTTCACTATCTTTCCCTTTGCTAGCCACAACTCCTTCAATAATTTATGCCTTGGAAAAGCACAGCACTTCAGGGTAAATTAGCATAAGAAGGATTTATGAAACCACAGTGGGAAGGCATTTTTAGAGATCGAACAAGAGCTGGTGCATGGAGCATTATGAACCAGTTCCAGGCAGGACCAGCCTCAGGTAGAATCATCAAAGAAATAATGCTCCTTTTGGTACCCTTTCTTCTCCCCATCCCTTCGACCCAGCATCTCCCAATGTGGTCATACTCCCCCAAGCTACGCAGAAGACTGCTGCTGTCATTCATTAATTCATCCTTTCATTGATTCTTTCATTAATTCATATAAAATTTTTGTTTGTCAAAGACATATGTGTACATCCATGTTCATAGTAGCATCACACACAATAGCCAAAAGGTAGAAGCAATCCAAGTGTCCATAAATGCATAAACAAAATGCGATATAGACATACAATGTAATATCATCCAACCTTTAAATGGAAGGAAATTCTTACACATGCTACAAGGATGAACCTTGAGGGCATTATGCTAAGTGAAATAAACCAGTCACAAAAAGACAAATACTGTATAATGCCTTTTGTATGAGGTACCCAGAGCAGCCAAATTTATAGAAACATAAAGTAGAATGGAGTGGAGAGGTGGTGGGGATAATGGAGAGTTACTGTTTCATGGGTACAGAGTTTCAGTTTTGCAAGATGAAAAGTGTTCAGGGGATGGATGGTGATGATGGTGGCAACCAATGTGAATGTACTTTGTCACTGAACTATACTCTTAAAAACTGGTTGTGAGTAAATTTTATTTTATGTGTATTTTACCACAATTTAAAAAATTTTTCAAACCTAGTGGAAATTCTTCTAAATCAACCTAAAATGGAAAAATTTTCAAGCTTAAAATGTGAGATGTGATTCAATTTGTATCACAACTTACCAGACTTAGACTAAACACACTTTCATGTAAACAAAAAAAAATTTTTTTAATCTTTGTGTGTGTGTGCTAGACATTGTACCAGGCAATCTAGATACAGTTGTAAAAGACATCCATAACCCCTGACCTCAAAAAACTTAACAAAAGAATACCATGATGACCTGATGGAAATACCTTACTCAGTTCATACTTTCTCCCTCCAATGAATATTTATTGTGTTTCTACTATGTGATAGGCTCTCTGTTACCTGCTCAGATACATTGGTGAACAAGATAGACACAGACCCAGTCCTCACAGGGCTGCCAATCTAGCAGGAGAGAAAGATAATAAACAAGAAATTAATGTTTCTCTAACTCCTCTGCTCCATCTAAATTTACTCATTCTCACTTAGACTCTTTCACGAACGATCTTATGAAGTCTACTAGTGATACCCAAGTATAAAGCTTCTAACTGTCATCCCTTCAATATTTGTAACATATACCTGTGGTAACATTAGAAACAATATATTAATCCAGTTTTTTCCAAAATGTGGCTTGCATCCCAAAGATGGTTTGCAAAATGATTTTAGCTAAAACACAGAAGAATTATTTTAACAGTTGTAACTTATTTTAATGTATATTAGGAAAAAAAGTTAAATGATAATATCAAATCTGTGATTTCCTGAAAACTGTTATTTAGAATGAGGCTAAATTAAAAGGTGATTCCAATTGAAGAAAAGTGTTATGATAACAATAATAATTTAGGCATATGACAGAATCAGGAAGGTGAGACCTAACAAAATCAGGAAGAGAGCTGACATTTGTAAAAATAGGAGTGACTCTATTGGCAGAAATGCTTGACCAATGATAGGCTGATGAGAATGATATTCTGGGTAAATACAGGTTTTATAGTCACCTTTATATCCCACCACAGGCCTAGCCTGGCTCCAATGTTCACGTTCTCCTCCCTTTCTAACTCTGCAGCTCTTAGAGGCAGCCACCCCACATCACACTGAGTGATGACATGTACTATGACTCTCTTCCTTCCCCATTCACCAGCTCAGCTTCTTCTGAAAAGACACAATCCAGAGGAGGATGGTGGTGAAGAATGGAAGATGGTCAAATATCTTTGGTGCTTGGGTTCTCAGCATGCTGAGTTTGTATCATGCAAATTGATACTGTAGCAAACTAACAGTAGAAACAATAATCACCTTTCCATCCTTACCTGTCTTATTTACTCTCCTAGACGTCTAGTGCAAAGTTTTGGGCAAAGCAGAAAAATAAGTATTGGGTTTTATTCCAACTTTCTTTTCACCTGCCCTATTTTAATACATGCAAAAAAAAAAAAAAACCCACACACCAGTTGACTTTTAATTTTGGACTTGAATTTTTTTTGCCTCTACCTCAAAAGAACATTATTTAGTAAAAGATCATGAATGTTAAAGTAGGATTTAAAAGGCTTCACTTGGACATCTGACATTTGGAACACCCTTGATCAGGGACTTACCCACCAGGGAAGCCAAATCTATCAGTAGACCTCAAATCCCATGGATTTAAAGACAGTGAAGGACTAGACATTTGCCTGCCTGCCAAACATCCCCTTCTGAGAAAGCATACTAGCCAGAACTCTTGATTGCAAGTGACAGAAACTCAACACAAACTGACATAGGCTGAAAGGGGTAACTGTCTGTTTACATAACTGAGATGCTCCAGAAGTGTTATTGGATACTGGTACTCAAGGGAGGGCACATCTTCTCCATCTCTTGGCTTTGTTTTTTTGTTTTTTGTTTTTGTTTTTGCATGGATGGGCCTCATTCTCCCCAACCAAGAGGAGGCTTCTTCCCAAAGGCAGGGAAGAAGTCCTTCAACAGCTCTGTGCCGTATTTTTCCAGCCAAATGATCCTAAATGCAACAAGAATTCTTCTTTGGCTTCAGGTTAAAGAAATCTGGCCCAACTTGTTTCATAAGCCCATCTACATGCCCAGTTTGGGCAGAGGAGATGGCAGTCCCACCATAATCATATTATAAATTCCTCCAAAAGAGAGAGTGCTGAACAATAAAAACTAATGTCCAGGCAGGAATCTGCCCTACCTGCTGCCCTGATGGACCAACCCATACAACAACAGCTGATTAGATTAGTTTGGGCTCCTATACCAAGAACTGTCCATCCATCCAATACTTTTGACTTGTGTGGCCTGGCTAGAAAAGTGGCATGGGCTAATCAGGCTTTTCCCCTGGAATTTGAAAATGGGAGCCCAAGAGACTGAACATTTAGGTGGGGCAGTTGAACTAAATGACATGACAGACAATTACAGGCAATGTGCAGCTAAAGCTATGAAGAAGCCAGCCTACAGAAACTGGAGATCAGAGCAGAGAGAAACATTGACTCTGGGACCACACCACTTCTGAATGACAAGTTCAGAGCGTTGCTGACTCAGCTTACTGCTTGAGGTTCTATATGTTCTGCACTCTACCAGAAAAAGAGAGATTGGGGCAGAATTGTGGGAGATAACAGTGATCATGCTTCTAGGTGCCCTAAGGTGAAAGGGACTTCTAACAGTTTGTTTTTGAGGGCTTGGTCATTTTTCTGCCATGCTTAGGTGGCTTCATCCTCACAACGTGCCCAGTCTGAAAAATTCAAGAGAATCTCCCTTTTACACATGAATTTCTAAGTAAGCCTTGCAAATTAGCACAGGCCTAAAGGGCCAGATGGCAGAGAATGAGGAGGAACTTCAAGTAGTGGGTGTCAGGTTGAATATGGAGACCCCCCAAGGCAACACTTCCACCCAATCTTAATAAACAAGGTTCCACATTGAGTTGATTTTGCCCCTGGTGAATTGAGGATATTCTAGCATTTTAATAAGATTTTTTTAAAGCGACACAAAATAAAGTATGATTCATCATGTCAGCACTTTATTTTGTAAGGTTATTAGCACACAGTGACATAAATTTTAAGGAATAAATAAATGTTCTGAGATGATTTTTAAAATATTCCCTTTGCTTCCTTTTACGCTGTGAACCTCCATCCTCGCCCAAAACAAATTTGAGCAGCTAGACAATATGCTTACCACCCTAGGGGAAAATATACCAAAGCCAAACTCGGAGAACAAAGAGACAAAGCCATGGCTTGTGAGTTTCAAAATAGGCCGCTGAAACCCATGCCAGAGATAATAGTTGTGAAAGGGTTTCTGAGCCTCAGAAGCCAGGTTTTTGAATATCAGAAAGCCACAACATACCGTGAACAATAGACTGGAGAAAAAAATAGCCTCCCCTCTAGCTTCTGGATAGAAGAGAAGATAGTTCGAAAAGAAGAAAGTCAGATGAGGGTGAGCGTTACCGAGAGAGACCGCTGTGGACAGCTGCCCCTGAGTCGTGTGAGGTCAACCAGAAGTCTGACCTAGAATGGAAATGCACAGGGCTCCTCAACCATGTTGCTAGTGGCATTTTGGCTGGAAGATTCTTTGCTGGGGGGACTGCCCTGGGCACTGTAGGACATTTAGCAGGATCCTTGGCCTCTACCTGCTAGATGCTGGTAGTACCTCCAAGTTTTGACTGCCAAAAATAACTCCAGACATTGCCAAAACTCTCCTGGGGGACTGGAGAAAAATTGCTCATGGGTGAGAACCAATGAGATAGAGAAAGAGAGAGAGGTTCCACATACATACACACACACATATCTTTCTAATAAAAAAAAAAGTTGTATATTCTTTATACAGAAAACTGTAAGAACACACAAAAAAATCACCCCCCCAAAATTATCTATACTCTACCCACTGAGAAATCATTATTGTTCATGTTTTGTCTGCACACAATTTTTCATATACATATATGTATTTCCACATAACCCAAGTAGGTCCATATAAACATATGTTTTGTAATCGGCACTTTTTTTACTTAACAAGATATCATGAATTTTCTTAGAGGTATAGCATTCCTTAACATACTCATAACATAATCTAATTAGCCAATCCCCTATTTCCAGACATTTAGGTTACTCCTAGTATTTCACCATCATTGGTAATGCTCTGATGAACATCTTCATATTTTCCTTTGTTTTCTTAAGATAAATTCCTAAGGAAAGTTCTTAACAGAGAAAACTGATATTTGGGGGTTGTATCTATAATATTTACTATTTCACTGGTTTAAGTTATAATTTACTGATTTAAAATATACCTTTTATTCCTCTAGTGCTTTTACCTTTCCACAGTGCTTTCCACTTTACCAAGTATGCAAGGCAGCTACCAATTGTCCCTTTTTACTGGTATGAAAACTGGTGCTCACGGAAGTTAAATGAATTGCCTACAGCAACACAATTATTTAGCAACACCTGAGCAACACCATCTCACCTGAGCCCTGGGTTTTCGTTACTGCTCACATTGGTAAAACATATACCGCTAAAATTGAAATAATCCAGAGAAGATCAGAATGTCCCCCGTTCACAGATGATGTGCAATTTTGTGAGCACTAGAATGTTAGAATAATTGTTGGTTATGAGTTCTGTCTCTAAGTACAATTTTGTGTAGGTTCCAGAGGTCCCAAAACATAGTCAAGGCTATGAAGTCTTGGATGAGTGAATCTACCACTTCCCATGCAAAATTCCACAACCCATCTCATCTCCCAATGCTGACTTAGAGGGATAATATTTAAAGATGCTAATTCCAACATCTGCTTCCTTTTTATCCCTGAAGCCAAATTATGTTGGTACAGTCTGTTTTTACTTCCAGTTATACTCTAACACAGATTTATTACCAATTAATTTCTTATTGAGGAGAAACAACCCCATCATAAGTATTTGAGATAATGATATCTAAGTATTTTATATTGCTTTTACTATGAACAGTTAGAATACAGAGTGCATCCAGTGTTCATTACCTCTTAATGCTTGCATTCTTTTCCATGTTTTGATTCACAAAAAAGAAAAAAGAAAATGCTACCTGCTGCCTAGCCATTTTTTAGGTTTAATGAGATTCTGAGGGGGAAAAGAGTACAGCTTAATAATGTTTTAAGTGGTTTGTAGAAACATTCCTTCTACCATGGGCACAATTTTAAACCAAAGCCAACTTCTGCAGTGCCATCGAAGGCTAATGAATGCCTTAATAATATGCAGAGGAAAAAAACCGATGATTCTAGATACAGAAATCTGAGACCTCTGAAATATGATAAGAAAATAACTCAACTGTACTCAGAGACAGAACTCCTAACAAAGAATTATCCTACCATCCCAGCGATCCATTTCACTACCATTAATAATAAGTGATTTTGGCAGCATATGGGGAGGTAATTGACACTCACTGATTTGAGGGCTAGACTTTAAAGCTCCAGATAAACCTTGAACCAATTTCCCTCGGTTCTAATAATACCTAGAAAATGAGCACAATTTGGAATGTCATATAACTTTTCTATTTTCTAAAACCTGGTTGATGCCAATCCTCCCTCCAGCTAATTAAAACTCTTTTGCAACTTTGTACTTTTATTTTTATTTTTTTAAAAAGTATTCAACAGATTCATCTATAAACTTTATTTTACTTTTCCTGGTCACCTATCTAGTCCTAGGAACTGTTCTGTATGTGCCTGTCTCTGTGTGTGTGTCTGTAAGATTGTTACCTTCAAACATACTTGATTTCTAATAGTTAGATATCTAATTGTGTCTAACGTAATGTCATGTATTTACATTACACAAACCTGAAATAAACAGAGTTTCTTGCAGTCTGGTAAACTCTAAGATGGTTTTTACTTGATCCTTGGAGTCTGGAACAAAGCAATACATTAGATGTGACACTGCCTGGGTAAAGAAGGCAAATATCAAATAGCATATACCGTTAGGGAGGGAGCTGTCAAAAAAAGTGAAGAATCAACAGACAGGAAAATGCAGGGAGAGCAAAAATAAAAAGGAATGAAGTACTGATACATGCTACAATACAGATGAACCTTGAGAACATTGTTTGATTCTATTATTAAATGAAACCAGCCAGTTACAAAAGTCTACATACTGTATGATTCTATTTATCTGAAGTGTTCAGAATAGGCAAATCCATAAAAAGAGAAAGTAGATCAGTAGCCAGGGGCTGGGGGAAGGGGAAACAGGAAGTGACTGCTAAACGGATAGAGGGTTTCCTTTTAGGTGATGAAAATATTCCACAAATAAGTGGTGGTGATGGTTGCATAACTCTGTCAATATACTAAAACCACTGAACTGTATAGTTTAAACAGGTGAATTTTATGGTATATGAATTCTGTCTCAATAAAGCTTTTAAAAAAACAACAAAAACCCAAAAAAACAAAACAAAACAAAAAACAGGCAGACAGAAAGGAGTCAGAAGAAAAGACCTAGAGGGCTGAGAGGTGCAGGAACCTCGGTCACTAAGAGAAGCTTCTTTCCTCATTGGTGTAAGTTGACTGATGCGGTTTCCAAGCAACTTTGACATAACTAATTGGAAATTTTTTTAAAAAACAAGATAAAATCAATACTGGATCTGTGTTCACCTCAACCAGCTAGATTCAGCAAACACTGCCTAGCACCTTCTATGTGCTAGCCACCTAAAAAATAAAGAGAGCTCTGCCCTCGTGGAGTCACAAGCTTTTGACTAGAAAATAACATATTTTTTTAAATAAAGGAAGAGAGTACAAATGTTAAAAATGATTCTTTTCAGATGATGGAATTATGAGTATTTTCTTTTTTTAGTGGTCTAGCATATAATGACTTTTTATATTATATAGAGAGGGAAAGAATTTTTAATGAAAAAATAATAGAGAAAAATATAAGTGCTCTCTTAAAGCTATGGAAGTACAGAGGAAGGAGGAAAGAGTTGGGGCTAAGGAAAATCAGAGAAAGTTTGATGGGCAATCCTTGGTGTTAGTCCCAAGAGATGGGAATCTTGGGCTTGGAGAATTCTGAGGATGTTTCTCCATTCTTCATTCCTGATTTGCAGGACATGAGAAAGACTGACTCCTTCAGAGTCTGGAGCCTGCTAGAGTGGGCCACAGACTCATCAGCCCCCTGACCCCTACCCCAGGCCCACTCTGGGGGAACCAAGGGGCTATAGGCTCTGGGTCCGGGGAAATACCATTCACTCCCACCAGATACCCACTCAGCTCCACCCACCATTAGGACCGGCTTTTTGTTTCAATAAGGGCAGGAAGATTGTTAACAAATAGAAATCATTAGGAAGGAATTAGCTTCTGGATTTGGGCCAGTGGGTACCACTTCAGACTCTTCTATTGTTGCCAAAGCACATAACACAGTAAGATGGTTTGCCGCAGAAGTAAACAGAGAGCTTTGCTAGTAGTGCACACACAGCGTGGGCAACAGGTAAAAGAAAACCTCCATCGGTTCCGTTATTCTGTAGGAGAGATAGCTGCCTTTTCAAAGCTGATGCATGGTGTTCATTTATCATTACGAACTGTGTTTATCACCACAATTCTCACCCCATCATCCTTTGCCTTGCGCTTGAGTTATCCCAGCCTTCTCTGATGGAACAAAAGAAGATGGCAGAAACCACACTGGCTCAGACCCATGGTCCATCCCTCCCTGCATTCTGAATGCAAAGCGGGGAGGCAGCCTATGATGAGAAAAGAGCATGGCTTTGGGTTTGAATTCTAGCTTAATCAACCCATCAGCTAATTGACTTTGAGAAAGTTATTCCAGCTCTCTGGTGCTTTGTATTTTCCTCTATAAAATGGGCATAGTTTTAATAATGCCCTTGTAGGGTGGTTGTGAAAACTATTTCAAATAAGATAACACACAATCAGCTGGCACCATAGGTATTGAATAAATTTGAGGTCATTTTCATCAGTTCTCTTAATGGAAGTTTCTCTATAGCAACATCTCCCAAAGTTTAAAGACAATGCCTATGAATTCTACCATTTTTCTTCATTGATTTATTTAGCCAACAAATATATATTTATGTATACATAAACACATACACTATACATAGATATATATACACGTACATATCAATACAGCATCTATTTTGTTGAAACGGTCTTTGTTGCAAGTGACATAAATTCAATTTCACGGGTTTAGAACCCTTCCAAACATTTAGAGACTGTTTGCTGATTCACATATATGAAAAGTCCAGTGACGGCTGAATTTCAAGCACAGCTGTATCCTGAGACCCAAATAATACCATCACAAATGTGTCTCTCTTTATGTTTTAATCTCTGCTTTTCTCTGTGTGGTTGAGTGAATTAACATACATAAAGCACTTAGAATAGTGTTTGGCTCGTAATATAAATATTTGTTACTATCATTTCATTTAATCTTCACTACCACCCTCTGAAACATGTACCACTAGTATCCTACTTTTGTATATAAAGAAACTGAGGCACAGGGAGGTCAGATAGCTACTCGATCACTAAGCTGGGCCAGGCAGTCTGATTCAAAAGTCTTTTCTTGACCACTTCTCCAAACTGCCCCCTCATTGGGCTGGAAAAGGCGGTTGAGACCTTAATGCAAAGGGATGGGAACCCTAAAGACAGGTGCTTCTAGTTAAAGCAAATGCACAAGAAAGTTTGGGTCACTTGCCACTTGATGGGATACTAGCCTTTCAAATCTGTTTATTTTTGAAGCACAAAATAAGTTCCTTGTTCTATAATTCACGTGTGGATCCTGTCACTGCTACACAGAAGCAGGAGTTACACCCACTTAAAAATTCTCGAGACAGAAAGTGATTGGAATATGAGTCCTAGTATTGGTTATTCTTTGTTGACAACCCCATCTCCCAACCCCAATCTATTTTCTGCTCTTGCCTGTCCTACTCTGTGCCCTGCAAGGCTGACCTATGTGGACTGACCCTCTGGGTTACTTTTTCTTCTGGCTTCCAGTTGGGTTTGGCCAGTGGTCACCTGCCCGTGTCAGTTCAGGCCCACGGGTGGTGATGGTTACCATGGTAACTAGTCCTTGCGTGCTTTGCTCCCCCTTGTTGGTTTTCTTAACCCAAACCACACCTTTGCAAAGAGCCCCTTCACCTCATTCTCTTCAGTGAAAAACCTTTGAGTCTGCCATCAGTTTCCAGGTCCACACAATGACTTTTATGGACCTTGGCATTTCCACCTTTGTGAATTCCTTCTTCCATAAAAAACTATTAAAAATTTTTATTTTATGACTGCATTGATATAAAGATGAATATAATCTAGGCTGGATTACAGCCACTTTTTTTCTTCTGGTTGTAAAAGAAATTAAAACATTTTCATGGGCTTCTAAGAGTATCATGGGCCCCAGGCACTCAGCTTGCTGTGTTTAATGGAGAAGTTGGCCCTTGTTGTTTTCTGCTGTTTTCTACCTACAGACCTAACAGGCAGAAAATGGACAGAAGCTCCCAAGTAGATAGGCTACTATCTATCAAGTTAAAATAATGATCCTTGGGTCAAGTTTCCCAAACAGCCTGCTTCTGTTACAGTAAACCCAGCACCCTTGTCCCTAAGCAGATCCTACTTCCAAGTCACAGCTATGATGACATGATAACAACAGAAAGAAATGGAATATCTAGTGTTGAATTAATGTCGAATTCATTTATTACTCACCACATTCCAGGACCTGATGACACAACAATCAGAGACTTTATCAATAAACCTCACATTCCCGTATGTAAATCTATCACTTGATAGTTGTAAAGGAGAGAACTTTTTCTATATGTTCTCAGAAAGAACCCATTGTTTTGCTCCCAGTACTGAAGAGCAAGGTTAGAGCTTATTTTCTCTTTAACTGAGAGTTTTTGGATGGTACAAATCGCCTTTCATTGGTCATTGGTTAAGTATTGACGATACTGAAGGTTAGAGTTAGGATTCTATTTGCTTAGCCTGCTCTCAGTCTGTGGCCACCTCACAGCCCAGGGGGGAGAAATGGACCACGTAAAATGATGCTGGGAAGACAAAGCTAGACAGCAGGAGGATTTTTTTTTTAAATTTATTTATTTATTTATTTTTGGCTACGTTGGGTCTCCGTTGCTGCGTGCGGGCTTTCTCTAGTTGTGGTGAGCGGGGGCTACTCTTCATTGCAGTGCGCGGGCTTCTCATCACAGTGGCTTCTCTTGTTGCAGGGCATGGGTTCTAGACACACGGGCTCAGCAGTTGTGGCGCACGGGCTTAGTTGCTCCACAGCATGTGGGATCTTCCCGGACCAGGGCTCGAACCCGTGTCCCCTGCATTGGCAGGCAGACTCTCAACCACTGCGCCACCAGGGAAGTCCCAGCAGAAGGATTTTTAAATCTAAGACCAAGTTATTGATTTTCTGTTGGAGGTAAACACTTCATACCCTACTCGAATGTGGGACCAGTGCCACCTCAGATTCACTTCGCCTCTTTTTAATCATTTCTAATTTCAAGTGAATGCCAAATTTAAGCCTCTAAGCCTCTGGATCTCTCTGCATCCCCTTGCCAGTCCGTTCTTTGACAGACTGGAGGAGTGAGAAGGTCCCGAAAAGGACAGGGGAAGCTGAAAATTTGCCCCTCGGCACCCTAAATATCAACCATAAAACTAATGAACTGTGGCAACTGAATTGTCTTAAGTTCATTCCAAATTATGTCTTGGTAAAGTTCATTTTTGTTTTCACTTATCATCCTGGAATCATAAATGTCGAATCTGAGGTACAGCTTCTCAGCTCTCTGAATCTTGTTTGCATTCTTCTTACTGTTAAGCCCATGATATGCAATTGCTCACTTTGCTAAATACTTAGGGCCATGAATCCTCTCTTGGAAAAATTTAAAAAGACAAATAAAAACACCAAACTCTTTTATTTTTAAGGAATTAAATCTGAAAAGGTCTCTGAAAAAACTGCCCTGATTCAATGAATCTCAATTTTGATGTGTTGCGGAAGATGGTGTTTTTAAGCATATGCCCCTTCACTATTCATAACCCAGTTACAAGTTCATGTATATTTTATATCTTCTTTTCCTTCATCCTCTTAGGCCTATATAACATTTACCCTGACAAGTTTATAAAGAATATTGAGGTTGATACTTGCTGGTTCTTAGTAGAAATTAATCAAAATCCATCTCTTCCCTTCTCAGCCTGGACAATTTCATTACAACTAAACCAGGGATTAAAGGATTCTTACAGCTTCTTTTTTTCCAACACAGTTCAGTTGATTTAGAAACAGTGATTAAAGCTGCTTACTTTACGGAAGATTGTTTCCAATCTTCCCTTCTTGCAAGGCAGAGAAAGATGAAAGCATCTTGATCCTGAAATATTGATATCTAAGGCTGGAAATCTGTATCGGAGGCATGATGAATGATTCCACCCAAAGACTTTTTATTTTAAAGTCGTATTTATCTTTACACTTCATTTTCCTCACAAGCTGGAGGAAATAAGCACTAAATATACTCACTGCCCCCTATCCCAGGTAGATTTTCTATCTTTATTTAATTGTAAATCCAATGTGGCATAATAAAGAAATTCAAAGATAAAGATTACCTTTCTGACACTGACTGTTTATAGGGATAAATATCAGTTATCCTTATGTGGCCTTAGAATGACTGCCTTCAAAGGAATGCAGAACACAAATTAGAGGGAATGAATTTAAGCCTCCCACAAGGACATACCTTGATCCGGGATTCAAGAAATCTGAAGAATTAGAAGTGATTACTAGAGAGTAATTCTGGGTTTACCCAGCCTCACACAGGTGCTATAATTAACTATTCTCACTTTTTAAAAAATCTGGTTTCCACACTTTTTTTTTCCCCTCTAATGCCCTTTTGGTTGAGGTTAAAATGCTCAGATCTTCAGTATACAGTTGGATCGCTTTGATAAATGTATACACTGATAGAACCATCACTCCAGTCAAGATCTAGAACATGCCCCACTCTTAATTTTTGTGTGTGGGGCTGTGTTTTTAAAATGAGGATGATTACAGCCCTCTGCTACTAGGAATGAACTCCACTGTAAAATCCAAAAGGGATAAAATAAAACCAAAGACCTGTGAGCTGGTTCCCTATGGAGCCAAAAGCTGTTTGAAACTGGTCCATGTCCAGGGCCTTTTAACAATATAACAAAAAACGGGAACTGATCTTGACTGGCAGGCAGAGGGGATGGCATCATGGCCCAAACATCAGATTAGAAACACAATGATTCCCTGGGACTGGACACTAAATCCTGGCAGACGATGCAGCCTTTCACCTTCTGAAATGGAGAAATTGAATGAAGTAAGGCCAATTCTGGGCCAGACTGTTGGATGAGATTCTTTTTTTTTTTAAGTTCCTAACTGTTCTACATAGACATTAAAACTTCAATCACTGCAGACCTAGAAACTGTCCTCCTGCCCTTGACATTTCCTCCTTCCACTCAAGTTCCTGTGTAGCAGGAAATCAGTTACCCACCTGGATTCCCAGACCTCAGGACCCTGCCCTCAGGGGCGCTTCCTTATATGACAGGAATCCTGCTGCATAAAAGTATAAACAGCTATCCTTCGAAAGTTTGAAGGGAATATTGTATAGGTACAGCCTAAGGAGCACAAAATGCTCTTCAGTTCATTCAGGAATTGCTGCTTGGGGACTTACATACAAAAATAAAGTATGAACAGACCGTAAAGTATAATAAAGAAGAGCTGAATTCTGGGAAGTTGTTTCTGCTAGTTTGTTGAAAACGAGGAGTTCTGGGTTACCAAAGGGGAAAGGTTGGGGGGAAGGATAAATTGGGAGTTTGGGATTGACATATACACACTACTATATTTAAAATAGAGGGACTTCCCTGGTGGTACAATGGTTAAGAATCTGCCTGCCAGTGCAGAGGACACGGGTTCGAGGCCTGGTCCAGGAAGATCCTACATGCCGCAGAGCAACTAAGCCCGTGAGCCACAACTACTGAGCCTGTGCTCTAGGGCCCATGAGCCACAACTACTGAGGCTGCGGGCCTAAAGCCTGTGCTCCGCAACAAGAGAAGCCACCGCAGTGAGAAGCCCACGTACCGCAACAAAAAGTAGCGCCCGCTCGCCGCAACTAGAGAAAGCCCGCACGCAGCAACGAAGACCTGACGCAGCCAAAAATAAATAAATAAATTTTTTTAAAAAATTTAAAATAGATAACCAACAAGGACCTACTGTATAGCACAGGGAACTCTGCTCAATACTCTGTAATAACCTAAATGGGAAAAGAATTTGAAAAAGAATAGATACATATATAACAATCACTTCGCTGTACTATGAAACTAACAAAACATTGTAAGTCAACTATAGTCCAATATAAAATAAAAATTAAAAAAAAAAAAAAAAAAGGGAGGAGTTCTGTCCTGGCAAGTTTTACTGTCACCACACTGTGGTACCAGACTATCCAACTTCAAGTTCTGACTCTCACATATATGATACGTAACTTTGAACAAATGACTTACTTCTCTGTACTTCCGTCTCCACCTCTGTAAAATGAGGGCAGTAATGGCACCCACCTCAGGGGTCAGCGAACTTTTTCCATCCAAGGCTGGATACTAAGTCCTTTAGCTTTGTGGGTACCATGGTCTCTGTCACAATTGCTCCGCTCTGTCAAAGCAGCCCCAGACCGTATGCAAATGAATGGGTGTGGCTGTCCCAATAAAAATTTATGGACACTGAAATTTGAATCTCCTATCATTTTAAGGGGTGAAGAAATATTCTTCTTCCTTTGATTTTCTTGTTTCAACCACTTAAAAATGTAAATGATATTCTTAGTTCACAGGCTGTACAAAAGTAGGCAGCAGCCAAATGTGGCCAATGGGGCCATAGTTGACCAACTCCTGAATTCGCTCACAGGGTTGTTAGACTATTAACACATATACAGCTCTTACATCAGTGCCTAGCACATCATTATCACTACTTCCGTGTTATGATTTGTGATTATTATCTATTAGAATGTGATTAGTGCAATGGAGAGTACATTCTCCAGGGGTCTGATATCAGTACTATTTCCCAGAAAGTTGACCTTATGGGCTTCTCCTTTTGAGAAAAAGAAATAGAGGTCCTAAGAGAGAAAATGATCTTAGTGCCTTCCTCCCATATCTAAGAAAGATATAGTGAACACTGTCTCCAGATATGGATCCAACATACAGAGTGCACCATTGTATAGATCCCGTCATTTGGGGAATGATTTTTTAAAGCCATTGCTGTCCATTTTTGCACATTAAATCCCACAAAGAGATTTATTTACAACATTAAATCATTTCCTTGCTGCCTGGCTACGTTTTAACTATTAAAATATTCATCACACATTCTAAGAACCTAATGCCAAGTGTTTTATGACCTTTTAAAGGATGGCTTCTTTAAAAAATCACCTTCAAACGTGGATGTCAGTTTCCGGGCAGGTCTGATGAAGAGCAGTCCATTGTCAAACATCAAGGAGATAAACAAGAGATCACTGCCCTGGAAAGCACCCCCGGAGATGGGCCGATTAAACAGAAATGTATGTGATGCACAAAGCTGTGGGTTGGGGCTGCGGAGCTGGGGATGAGAGGTAGGGAGGAGTACAGGGCAAAATATTTTTGCTTCCTACTATGAGAAACACACTCTATCGTCTATGGCACTGGTTCTCGCAGGGGGCAACTGGGTCCCTAGGAGACCTTTGGCAATATCTGTAGACTCTTTTGGTTGCCGTGACTGCGACGAGGGGCGGGAATGGCTACAGCATCTAATGGGTAGCAGCCAGGGATGCTGTTAAACATCCCGCAAGGCACAGCATAGCCCAACCTGCCCCCCGCCACACACACAAAGAATTATCTGACCCCAGATGGTCAGTAGTGCCAATATTAAGAAACTCTAGTCTACAGGAGTCACCCCAGCTGACCCCCACATCACATCTGATTTTATTTTGCTTTCACTTTGAATTGGCTATTACAGGCATATGTCAAATAACTAAAGATAAACCCAGGAAAGCATCCCTCCCTGTGTTTCTATTAAGGACCACAATTCAATGTGAACTCTCCATCCACCCACTTTCTCAAAGGCATCATGATGGAAAAATTGCAAGATTGGTGTTCATTTAAATTACACAAATTAATTCAATTACCCTGAAGAAAACTGGTACCAGATCACCAGACTGCTGAGCAACTGATGCTAATTTGGTAATTTACTAAAGAGGTAATTGACAAATGTTTAAAAGCTAGTCAGCTGTACCTAGTATCAAGCCATCCAAGGAAGCCTCTTCCTTCTGGGTATCAATTTGGATCCAATCTTACTCCTTGCTCTCGACCAAAATGAATCTGCTCAATTTCCTTAAGTAAATAAAGCCTTTTAGACCAACACAAGATGAAAGGAGAGCTGAAAATCAACTCCCATCCTTTTACAAAGAACCAAAATACTAAATAGACAGGGAGAACTGTTACAAGCTTCCAGATCAATTTATGGAAAGTCAAAGTCATTCTGATGATCCTAATGTAACTTAAAATGATAAGTACACTCATTAACATTGAATATTTAATACCATTTTTAATTTTTGTAATATCAGTTTAGAACTTTCCACAATAAAAATCTATTTAAACTGTATTGATAGAGTGCTTTACAGTTCTATTTAAATTCATCTATATTTGTAGAGTGCTTTATAATTTATGAAGTGCATTCACGTATATTATTTCACTTGGGCCCTAAAATAATTCCGAGCAAAAGGGATTGCAGGTATTATCAATCTTGATTTACAGATGAAAACATAGGTTTTAGTCCAATGTATAGGTCCCTTTGGCTTAAGAGAATACTCAACTGATAGCATCATGTTTCAAAGTTGGATTAGGAGGGAGTGTGGCACAGACAACTCTTCCAGTGTTCTACTGCCAAATAAACAACCCCAGACTCGGTGACTTAAAGCAGTAAACATTGCACTGTACCTCACAACTTAGTGGGACAGGACCCCAGGGGGAGCTTGGCTGAGCAATTCTGCTCCGTGTGGCACTCACTGGGCTCACAAGTGTCGCTCTGTGATATTCAGCTGTTGGCTGGGTTGCAGGATCCAAAGCAGCTTCACTCACCAACCTGAGAGGGCTGATGCAAGCGGGGCTCAGCACCTGTGTGCTTGTTTGTATTCTCTGCGGATTGAAGGCTGTCTTTGATCCTATTTATTCCCAAGGCTTCAACCACCATTTCTATGCTGGGAGCATCTATTCTGCCAAGCTGCAAGACTCCTATACCCACAGGATACCTCTACCTCACGGGCACCTCAAACTCAGCACATCCAAAATGGAACTCACCATCTTTCCTCCAAAACCAGCCTCTCTCCCTGCTTCGCTGATGCAGCAAGTGACACAATCATCCACCCTGGTTTCCAAATCTGCGTCCTTAGTATCATCCTTGACCTCTTCATCCTCAGTTTCTTCATTAAATTGATAATCAAGGTCTATGGATTCTAATGCCTAATATGGGCCCACTTCCCTCCATCCACACTGTCACTATAGATAGTATCCTATCTCTACTTGTCTCCTATTTCCCCTGCCCCCATCCCCGTCCTGCTTCCATACAATCCAGACTGACCTTTCTAAAATACAAATACGATTATGTCACTTCCCATTTTAGTTGGGAGACATACGGTTAAGGATAAAATCCAAACTCTTTAATGTGATTTACAAATTTTGTTCTTGTGTGATTCAATCTGAAGACACCAAATGCCATCCTGCCCCCAAATATTTCTCTCTCTGGCATTGCCAGTAAAAAGTCCCAAACATCCATTCCTTCCAGTCAAGGCATCTGGAGTGTCTGTTAATTGCAAACAGTATCTAAGAGGAGGGGCCCCAATTAACATATCAGCCATTAACTCCTCTATTGGGGTTCACTCATCAAAGTATCTCTGTGGCTATTCAATTCTTTGGGAATAGGTCACAGGATAGGTAAGTTCTGGAAAAAGCAAGCATTGTCAAAGTTTGCCTGGAGTCATTTCTAATGCATAACAATTAAAATAACTTATTGATGTACATATTAAAAAATCAAGCATCTGGAGAGATGCTGTATTGTGAAATTATCCTGTATGCCATTTTTTGGATGAAGAAATTACTGATCAATATTAGTCAAAAAGTAAGTGTTCGATGAATGGAACAGTGGAGATAGCCACCTTTGATCCAAAATTTCAAAATCACGTGGAAAATCATCCAACCATTTTCACTTAATAAGACTGGCATAGCTAGAAAGTCAATGAAATCCCCCAAAACTAAATTCCATGGGATGACTTACATATGCTGTTCACATATAAATTTGCAGTATCAATCATTTCTGGAAATTAGGGACCCATCAGGCAAGACTTAAAAATTATTTCCATATATAGCTCAACTTCTACATTGTAACAGTATTTATTACTATGGTCTGACTTGACCTTTAACAGAACTTAACATTTTAAAAACTCAAGTTCTCTGTCTCCTCCTTGTCACCTTCCACTGCTGTTTCACTTCTCGCAGTTTCTATCCTGGTGCCAAAAAATGGAACACAGACATGTGGCCACAGTGATCGGAAGACCCATGCCCTCACTGTCCCACATGCCTGGGCTACTGGCTGTTCCTGTTGATGACCCCTCTTCATTGACCTCCTGCTTTTCTTTTTTTCTGACATAATTGTCACATTTTCCATCATCTCCTTTCCCAGCAGCCTCTTAAGCCCCTATATCTCATCGCTCAGCTTTCCAAAGCTCCCGTGTCATTTATAAAACCGGAATTCCAGTGACGACAATGGCGATGATGATGAGTTAACAGTTTTTCAGTTTTTGATGTTATCTTGAACTATCTTCTGTAATCCTCCCCAATACCACTACCGTGTCCAAGTCTTATTAGTATCCCTTTTACAGAACAGGAATCTGCAGCTCAGAGAAGTCATTTTGCTGAGGTTGAGTATTTTACAAAGATATTCTGATAATGCTAAATCAGAAAATTTAATTAAGACCCATCACCCCAAATCACCTCTTTATACACTGAAATATTTACGAGTAAAATAATATGATGTCAAAGATTGGCTTCAATATAATTCGGTGCTGAAGTAGGTAGGATTTAAATGAAACAAGAGTGGCTGATGATCATTGTGAGTGGGTCACGGGTACGTGGGCATTCATTGTTCTACTCTACTTCTGTGTATATTTGAAACTTATCAAATAAAAAGGGTTTTGTAAATGTCATCTTTTTCATACAATTAAAAACAACCCAAGCCTACCAGGATAGCCATTCAGTGTTTGTAGGTAATTTCAAAATGTTCCATTATGCATCCAGGCTTATAAATACCTTAATATGGGGATATCGGAAGAGCACTCCAGCTTTAGGTACAAGTGTCTCATCTTTGTCACACAAGTTTATTTTTTTCCTAGACCCCTGTAATATGCATTGCAGACTTGTCCAAGTGGAACAAACAATTACCCAATGCTGTGTCCAACTGCATGGTGTTACCTTTTAATTAACCTGTGTAGCCTTTTTTTTACTTAACCTACTTTGAGAAGTGACAGCCACCTAGGCTGTCTAAATAATATTCACCACTGCTCCTTTATCGGGTCTATTCAATCAAAACAATAGTTCCTGGTGCGTGGTCCAGCTCTCCAAAACTGGAGACACTTTCTATTCAGCCATGGTCCTTCTCACAACACCAGGATTGTAACCTGTCTTCCTAACCAGAGTGCTCAGAATTGTTTCAATATATGAAACACAGATTGATCCAATATGTTCTCGTCTCTCAGTGTTTTTGTGTAAAAGCTATTCCGCAACTCTACTTAAAAACCCTTCTGCCAACTTATCCAGCGTTGGGAATATGTGGGGTAGTTGCACATTCAGATATCTGCTGAAGGGTTAGATGAAAAGTGCCACATTTCTGGATGGCAAGTTATCAGTATGTTATCATATCTCTAAAAATGAGTATGTCCTGACATTCAGCAGTGCTGTGTCTAGGAATTTATCCTAAGAGTTGGACAGATGCATAAAGATGTTATGTGTAAGGATAGTCAAGGCATGGCAATTTTTTTCCTTAATAATATTAAGCAGCTAGAAAGAGTTTCACTGCTCAACAATATGAAGATTGGCTTCATGAAATTACCTGCAGACACTAAAAATGTTGATGTAAATATTTTTATGGTAATGGGGAGGTGTCCTTTAAATCCTGTTAGTAAACAATAGGTTATCCAGAAATACACATAGCATGAATATGTATGTATTTATAATTTAGCATGAATAAAGTTATATCTATATACCTGTGTGTGTACAATTTGTGTGTATGTGTTTGAGGGAGTGTTGGCGGTGTGCGTACAGCCTAGGTCTGGATTGATAAATACTATGATTTCCTTTAAGTGATATTTCCCCTATCTGTATTTTCATATATTTCTACAATCAACATTAGCAGCTACATAAGAAACAAAAAAGAAACAAAAATAACAGACAAGGTCTTTCAAGAGTTCAGATAAAAGGAAAATGAAATAACCCAGAGAAGATGTAAAAAACCTTTTGGGAGCACTGCTTCAATAAAGAAAACATTTCAGTATTAATTATTGAATAGAAATGATGGAAAAGGTAATGTGGAAGGGAGCAGAGAGAAAAGCGAAGATTTACCTTGCAACTGGTAACAACAGCCCAACTCAAGGCTGGGAGCTGGGAATGGGACGTGCTGCCCCCATCAAAAAAAAAAAAAACGTGAAATATTGTAGCACATCTTCCCTCCCTTTTTTGGGGGGGGGGTGTCAGAGCTCTTTGGAGCTCCCATAATAAGCCAGGCATGATTTGCTGATCCTTACAGCAACCCCTGAAGGTAGGCATTCCTAAAGGGTAGCCCCGGGGGTCCGATGCCTTGTCCAAGGCCATAGAGCTGGGAGCCTTGAGCTGAGGTTATGAACCCAGGTATTCCCTTTACACCACCCTTCAGGGGCTCTCCAGGACAGACAGAAGAGAGAACCAGGAAAGCTCAGAGAGAGGCACGGTCACTGTTGTGTTAGTGACCAAGATAGGACCTTGGTAACGTCTGGGTAGAATTCTCTGAAGAGGAATGGGGTCAAGCTGAGTCATGCAGGCAGTAATGAGAGGACCATTTCAGGAACCAGAAGTGAGCCTTTGTGACTGTCAATTATTCAGGCTAGATGTTTACAATGAGCAGTCTAGCTTCTGGCCAATATTAACTTCTGTTCCTATTACTATCAGATTAATTGCATTTTGTTGCTCTTTCTAAATGCACTTCAAATCAGGAAACCTGTAATTCAGCAGTTAGTCATTAAAGTAGCAGTGGATCTGCAACTGTGTTATCTGAAGCTCATCTACAAAATGAAACAAAAATCCAGGGTTGGATTTTTGGGTTTTCTTTGGCATGATAAACAGAGCATTAATAATAAGTAACGAGGATATGATTTATTTCTAAGTTGAAAAATGTCTGAACTGAAAAATTCTTCAGATAACAAAAGAAATCAAGGCAAATAGACAAAAGAGGATTGAAGGAACATGGGTAAATTTGCATTTTAAACAACGGCTCTCTAGAATACATAAAAAATACGGTTGTAAAAACTGTCACTTCAAGATTACAGAAACCATGAAATATACAAATACTGTGTATGTTAGGATGTTCATGTACAAAGGTAAGATAGACTTAAGGGGAGTTAGTATTATCTGACAAATTTCAAATACTAAAATATTAAAAAGTCTTATTTCCCATGTACTTCAGAGACTATATATAAAAATGCGTGTGTATCAGTATATATACACAAATAAAATAGTCTTCATTTTTCATTGTTCCCCATGATCACATGCCTTTACTTGCAGCTGATTATCAAGTACTGTTCCACAGCTGATCAATAAAACACGGTTTTCATCAAATGACCAGAGAGTTGTCAATTTTTAAAAATCCCAGCCTCTCTGGTCGGTTGCTGACTTCAAAGATATGCATTAAGATTATTAAGCAAGTGATGATTGATTTATTACATAACGTTAAGAAATGTTTTCTTTGAAGCACAAATTAAAAGGTCATGGATGCCCCAATTTTTCTCCAGGTTGAGAGTTAAGAATGCAGAATAGATCATTTTGCTGGCCGTGAAGGACACGTAAAGGGCATTTGAAGTAACTCTCCTTTCCAGGCAATATTTTAATGAAATGCTTAATATTCTCCAGTGAATTAATGAGGCTGCTCTCTATTTTCAAACAATGGTGAGCAATTAAGACCCAATCCTGAAAACAAATTGACATTGCTGTTATTTTGTGACGGTATTAAAATGACCATCGCTGGAGCAACAGGGCATTATTTAACAGGACAGAAAAATAACCATTGACATCAAGCAATTCAGCGGAGATATCTGAGGGGGAAAAAATGTCTGTGGCAGCTGCTGCTCCTAGAAAAAAAGCTGACATTTTAGGATGAGAGCAATTTGACCAGCTGAAACCTCGACGTGCTTTGTGCCATGTTCAGAAGTCACCCAAAATACATGCCAAGGTCTTAAACATTCCTCATAAAGCCAGCAGGCTGTGCAATTTCTCAGCCCTGGTTTCAAAATACTCAGAGAGGAGATGGGTGCAGATCTTTGGAGAGCTCAGACTTGCAAATGAATGGAATTAATTAGCCACAGGAGTATAAGAAAAACCATACATCAAGTGTGGGAAAAGGAATCTACATATACAGATTGACTGGGAAAAACTGACCTTCCAAGTGAACTCAAAATTCAATCCAAGACTGCCATCAATATCCACACGTCCTAAATAATCAGGAACTATATTGCTCAGCGAGCTTGCACCACGATGCAAACAGAATAATCAACGATCTCATAGGTTCCCAGTGCCTTATTATGGAAAATGAGGATGAAATTCCAGTGGTCAATGAGAAGGAACTATTTTTCATGCCCAAGATTCATAGAACATCAGGGAACTTTTCTTATACTTTTGTGAGTTGTAATTGTGTTTACCTCACTATCTTCCCCAAGGAACATTTTTCTAATTCTACTTCTCAAAGCTCCAGTCTTTGCTTCCCAGGTTGCAGTTATTTTGCTTGTTATTTTAGATAACTTCTATAATTTAGTCCTGCCCCCCCCCCAAAAAAGAAAAGTCTATATGACCAAATGGATGGCCTGAAATGATAGGTTTAAAGAATAATTCATTATACTATCAAGATCTTGGCATGCCAGTTGCTGAAAAGACTATTTTGAGCTGTCAGGTCTAAAGCACCTATTTTTTCATTGACTGACATGTCAGGTGCTTGATGGAATAATGAATTGTTCCCACTGACATGACCATGGCACACAACCCTTGGACTCGGTGTAGCATTTTTCAGGTTGATGAATAACACTGCCACTGTTTCCGTGGTGGATCAAACTGGGAAGGTGAGGTCAGGTACAGGGACTTGCCGAAGGAGGGGATGGGGTTTTAGGAATGGAGGGAAGAGTGGGGAGAGGACCAGGGACATGATAAATGTCAGCCATGATGGTGGTACATGTTCTACACTTCGCAATTAAAAATATACACAAGTCCACATTTCTACAGGATTGCAGCAAAATAGCACCTTCCAAGTAGTATTCTGCTTTCTTACTTGGAAAGGTTTTTTTTTTCTCCTTTTTTTTTCTGACTTGCAATCTATTTGCTGCTACTGCATTCAACTCAGAAACTCAATTCCTCTGACTCAGAGTCGAGCAAGCCAAAAGAAGGCACCCAGACCAAAACCATTCGAGCATTATCCTCAGCACAGGTCCTGTACATATTCCCAAGATACACTCTGCTCCTGAGGTATCATCATCCATCCCTGTATCTCTAGAGTAGGCCAAATCTAAACCTTTCTAGCCAAGGGAACACCTTCTGAAAGCCTGAAGACCCACTGAGCAGACATGTCAGGAGCCCTTGGTGATGTTAAGGGGCAGATGGACAAAATGCTGAATACTGACAAAGGTCTCCATCCACATAGGCAGTAATGCATTAGGCACTTCCCATTCATGTAAAGAATTTTTTTTTTCTGTGTTTAAAAGGCAGGCTTGGATATTCATTGAGACAAATCTCTAGTTTCTCTATCATATTTGCAAATGATATGACTGATAATGGGTGAATATCCAAATTTATCACTAGTTCATACAACTTGACATCAAAAAAAAGAAAAAAAAACCTGATTAAAAGATCGGCAGGAGACCTGAAGAGTCATTTTTCCCAAGACGACATACAGATGGCCAACAAGCACATGAAAAGATGCTCCACATCACTAATCGTCAGGGAAATGCAAATCAAAACCACCATGAGGGCATATACTCAGAGAAAACCATAATTCAAAAAGACACATGCACCCCCAATGTTCACTGCAGCACTATTTACAATAGCCAGGTCATGGAAGCAACCTAAATGCCCACTGACAGACGAATGGATAAAGAAGATGTGGTACATATACACAATGGAATATTACTCAGCCATAAAAAGGAACGAAATTGGGTCATTTGTAAAGACGTGGATGGACCTAGAGACTGTCCTACAGAGTGAAGTAAGTCAGAAAGAGAAAAACAAATATCGTATATTAACGCATATATGTGGAATCTAGAAAAATGGTACAGAGGAACCAGTTTGCAAGGCAGAAATAGAGACACAGATGTAGAGAACAAACGTATGGACACCAAGCGGGGAAAGCGGGGTGGGGGCATGGTGGGATGAACTGGGAGATTGGGATTGACATATATACACTAATATGTATAAAATAGATAACTAATAAGAACCTGCTGTATTAAAAAAAATTAAATTAAAAAAACCCACAATGAGATATCACCTCACGCGTGTCAGAACGGCCGTCATCAAAATGTCCACAAATAAAAAATGTTGGCGAGGAGGTGGAGAAAAGGGAACCTTCATCCACTATTGATGGGACTATAAACTGGTGCAGCCACAGTGGAAAACAGTATGGAGATTTTTCCATAAAACTAAAACCCGAACTACCATACGACCAAGCAATTCCACTCTTGGGTATATTTCCGAAGAAAATGAAAATATTAATTCAAAAAGGTATATGCACCCCAATGTTCATAGCAGTATTATTTATAAGAGCCAAGACATGGAATTAACCTGAGTGTCCAATAACAGATGAATGGATAAAGCACATGTGGTTTACAGCGGAATACCACTCGGTCATAAAAAAGAAAGAAATTTTTCCATTTGCAGCAACATGGATGGACTCAGAGGGTATTGTGCTTAGTGAAATAAGTCAGACAGAGAAAGATAAATACTGTATGATATCACTTACATGTGGAATCTAAAGAATAGAACAAACTAATGAATATAACAAAAAAGAAGCAGACTCACAGATATTAGAGAACAAACGAGCGGTTATCAATGGGGAGAGGGAAGTGGTGGGGGCAAGATAGGGGTAGGGGGTTAAGAGGTACAAACTACTACGTATACAATAAACAAGTTGCAAGGATATATTGTACCACATGGGGAATATAGCCAACATTTTGTAATAACTGTAAATGAAACATAATCTTTAAAACTGTGAATCACTATGTTGTATACCTGAAACATATAATATTGTACAGCAACTGTACCTCAATTTTTTTAATAAAAGGGGTGGCGTCAGGCTTGGAGCTTCATTGAGACAAACTCTAATTTCCAAGCAGAGCCCTTCTCAACCACGTGCCCCCGAGCAATAAGCATCATTAATAATACCTGCCTCAAGAGTTCCCCTCTCCCTCCACCAAATAGTAATTCACTTTATTTCTTTAAAAAAGTAAAATAGGGCTTCCCTGGTGGCGCAGTAGTTGAGAATCTGCCTGCCAATGCAGGGGACACGGGTTCGAGCCCTGGTCTGGGAAGATCCCACATGCCACGGAGCAACTAGGCCCGTGAGCCACAACTGCTGAGCCTGCGCGTCTGGAGCCTGTGCTCCGCAACAAGAGAGGCCGCGACAGTGAGAGGCACACACACCGCGATGAAGAGTGGCCACCGCTCGCCGCAACTAGAGAGAGCCCTCGCACAGAAACGAAGACCCAACACAGCCAAAATAAAATAAATAAATAAATAATAAAAACTATTTTAAAAAAAAAAGTAAAATAAACACAGCTTTGGTTTCCCCCCCTTCCTGGTAGTCATTTTCCTACATATAATTGAAAACTCTGGGCTATACCAGGATTTCTTGAAGTTTCAGCCCATCCTTAAACACTTTAGCACATAAATGAATCCCCCCTCCCCCCAGGGTTAAGAACGCACATTTTGTAAAAAGACTTAAGCGTGAAGCCCAGAAGAACCTCCTTCCCGTCAGAGCCACCTTGCAACGACCTGACATAACTGACCCGTGAGTTTACATATGTGCATATATTTGCACAGATCACGTACCATTTGCCGTTTCATCACAGACTTAAGGAGCAGAAGCAAAGTTTAGATGCAGGTAGCAGCCGAGAACGCTGAGGCGAGGAGAAGGCAGGTGGGCGCTCAGGTCTTTATGGCTGGTGAAGCTCTCAGGTGATACTGACAAACGCACTCAGTGGGAAGCAAAGTTCAAGTCCTACAGCCCTAGAGCCTCTGCAACTTTTGTCTGGGGCCCATCTGGTCTCTGTGAAGTTTTCCACCTCTTGGACTGTCAGCCCATCGCTGAATCAAGCAGACCTCCATGGCCACTGTCCTCAGGGCATTTCAGGCTAAAGTTGTCATACACGGAGGTTTCTCTGGGGCTCACAGGCCTAGGACTCTAGCTTCCTGTGGGTCTGCATCTTCTTCCTCCTCGTCAGCCACCTCCTCTTCTTCCTTCTTCCACCTCCCAGCTCCTTTCCCTGCTTAGGAGGCCTCTCTGTGTGCCAGACACTAGGTGTGTTATCTTATACTTGCTTGGGAGGGACCTTCCCCGGCCCCTCTACGCGCCAGCTCCAGCCCCAGCTCCAGCGCACGGCATCTCCCTTGGTTACAACAAGCTCCTTCCGTTCCCCCGCAGCCCCTCAGTTTATCCTTATATACCCTCACCTGCGTGATTATCTGATTAAGATCAGGCTTCTCTATTCCTCACAATTGTTTGCTCGGCAAAGTGCCTTGCGGGTAGGAGGACCAAATAAAGCCTCACGACAACCTTCAGGTTGGTGCCCTTAACAGCCTGCATTTACAGATTCGAAACCTGAGGCTCCGTGAGTGTCAGTGGCTTGCCTGAGGTCACTCGGGCGGTAAGGGGCAGGCCAGAACCTGTAACGTCCACCACCCAGCCCCTCCTCATCACGGCTCTGCAAAGCCTCTCTCATTTCCCCTAAGACTTCACGTGTCTGCACTTGCCCAACATCATTACCCTAGAGAAGACCCTCGGAGGGTCTCAGGAAGCCTGAGTGGGGGAAGTGGACGTTATCCACGTGTACTATGGGTCCTCCTCCCAAGGGACAGCCCAACAGAATAAGTGCAAAATCTGCTACAAGGCCTTACCGCCGTGGGTGACCACCCAGACCACGATGTGGTTAGTCCACACCTTTCTGCAGCGTTCCTGACCAGCGGTATTTACTTCCACCAAGAAAGCCGATTTTAAATGCTAATATTGGAAGGAGGAGGGTGGAGAAGAAGAGGGGGAGGAAGAGGAAGAAGAAGAAAAAGAAGAACTAAGGAAGAAGCGAAAAGACAAAGGCAGACTACAAGATCCTTCCCAGCTGTTGGCACTTCTCTCTAGTCTCAAAGCAAAGTCGTAAAAGAATGGGTGCCTTTTTCTGCATATTACTTTTATTCCTTGTCCCCCAGATTTATTGCCTGCACCAAGTAGCAGTCACCATAAAACTCTTTTCAACAGACTGCTATTTGAATTGCAAAAGCAAGACTATCCGAGAACATGTAATCCAGTACAAAGTCAATATGATAGCATCACCAAGCGATTTCTGAAAGGCGGTTTATTTGCATAGAGATACCTGCCGGGCAGAACCGAAATCCCGTCTGGGCTCCGTGTCTCAGTGTGGTGATGGCAGTACAGATGCTCCACCATCACATCTTTCTTTTAATTTCACAGGCAAGAGGATGCATTGACATCCTTGTGAACCGGAGGAGGAAAAACTCCCAGTCCCATTTCCACCAAGTGAACCATCAACACTTCGAAAAACATCTTGTGTAAATTCTCTAGCTGAACGTTGCTGAATATTCCCTGCATTTTTGACAAGTGATATGTAGATAAAGGTATTTCTCTGGAGGAGTTACATTTTTCTATCAGTGTAGAATCGCTCTCACTGTCAATCAGTGCTTTCTTGCTTTGCTCTCCATTTTCTGCCGGCCCTAGGGGCTGGAGCCCTTGCTGCAGTAAAAGATGTTGCTGCAGGAAGCAGTTGCTGACGGTTTCCTCAGCGTTTGCATCGTCTTCCTCTGCCTCCTTTTCCTCAAGCTTCCCAACGTTCACGCTGGCCTCTCCCTGCCTTTCCTTTGGCCTGTTCAGTGTGTCTGGTACTTCCCTCATTTCACTCTTGTCCTCGGCTTTATTTACTGTCTATTCCACCTTAAGGGTGGGTTTTCTTCTGGGACTTGGAACCTTGACCTTTAACTTCATCACCTGCTTGCTGATTCCTCACCCAATCCCCTCACAGCAAACTGGCCTGATTTCTCTGGCACCTTTATTTAACCCTGTGCCCAGCTCCTATTTCCCCCTAAGACCATAGGTACCTCTACAGATTTGTGTCCTTGCGATTTACTTTCCCGATTATTATTTTTTTAACTACCATTACTTTTTACCTCCACTTGTCCTGCTGATGCCCTTGACTTGAGAGGCAGGAATGTGTTAGGGTAGCTGGATGGCATTAAACTTGGAATACGAAGGCCTGAGGCCACGTCCTTCCACTGCCATGGTGTAGTGTGGGGATAATCACACCTGGAGTCTGGCATGGCTACGTTAGTTGGGTTCTTTCAGGCTGGAAGGAAGAGGTCATCCAAAGCATGACCTGAATGTATAAGTGGCCTCGTGGATACCTGGAGAGTAGCTCATAATTGTAGTTGAGACAAAAGAAGCGCCCGTAGCTCAGATCTGGTGTCTTGGTACCAGAAACCTTGGCACCCTCCTCACATCTCACATCCAGATGTCCCTGCTGAAGGGATCTGCGTGGGTCATTTCTTTACCCTTTATCTTACAACTGCCCGAATGGATAGAATGCAGCTCACTTATCGATCCCTGGTCCAATCAACTGTGATCTGGTAGCACCATTGATTTAACTCACAAACAAGATGCAACCGGCCAGAGTGACTTCACACTAAAAGCACTGCCTGGTACCCATTCCTCAGAAGGCAGATACAGCCGTGGCCACTGTTTACAGCAGCCTGCCTGGAGGGAGATTTTTGCAACACTAACCCTCACGCTCCCTGAGAAAGAGATCCAGTGGTCAGATGAATTTAGAAACGGTGCATATTACCTCTTCCTATTTAGAAATTCACGGTGTACATTAGTGTATCAAAGGTAGGGAGAAACCCTACAAAAAACACCTCTACTCGGCTTGAGGCAGCATTTCCCTAGTAAACCGTTTTTTATGTAACATCTTAAGGATACCCAGTGGAAGACACTTTGCCGAGTGCTGGCTTAGACCTCATGAGCTGTCTAGTGTCACCAGCTGTCACTCTCTCCTAGAGCGGCAGCTCCCAACCCCTGTGCATCAGAACATCTGGGGACATTTGACCAAACAGAGTCAGCCGATGGTAGCCCTGAGATTCTGATTAACTTGGTGTGGGGAGAGGTCTGGAGATCAGAATTTAAATGCTCCCCAGGTACTACAGCTTTAAATGATAATAGTCCTATGTGTCACAGTATAATAATAGCATTTACTGAACAGATGTTATGTGCCAGGCCCTAAACAAGTGGGACTTAATTTTTTAATTTTATCCTTAAATCTACCCTACCTAATAGATATTGCCACCAATTTAGGAGAAAATTGAAGTTTCCTGAGGCTAAGCAACAAACCCATGGTCGCACAGCTTCTGTGCTACAAGGCTGAGGAATCAGGGCCTTCTGATTTCTGTAACTGAATTCTTGGGTCTACATAACATGCCTCTCCCAGGAATCTTCTCTCTTGGTCTGAAAGTGCCTGTTAATGGTGGGCAGTCAACAAACCATTGTGGAATGAACAATGCCAGGAAGGATCTCCAAGTTCCTTTTCAGCAAAAACATCCCAAAATTCTGCAACTCATGGTTGTGAAAAATAAACGATAGCAAATACTTGGAGCCCTGCATTAGATCAGATCCATGTAAAGACTCGATATGAACACCCCTTTGTGCTGAAAAGCCCTCCCTAATTAACATGCCACCAGTGTTTGGCATCTAGACTTAAATGAACTCCTCCACTTATAGTCTGGTTCTTCTCAAACTAAATGATAACAGCACTTGCATATGCAATAAACTATAAAGCCAATATAAGAAAGAATTTAGCTCCTAAGGATTGAGGAACTAACGGGCTATCTCGAGATCCTACAGTAGAGCTCTCCTCCCAAGAAAATTCCTTTGCATCAGTGAGAATGCATTCCACTAAACAGCTTCTCTCACTAGAAATCATCTTCCCAGGACCAAATGCTCTTTGCACAAGATGATCAGGAGATATTACAGAGGATTCAGGAATTGGCTGCAGCTAAGAAATTCCACACTAAAACCTGAAAACTGTCCAGAATAATTTTCCCACTTGCCCTCAAATCAGGGATGAAAAAAAAATCCATCACACAGAGAAGCAAGGCCCTACTCCTGGCGCTCAGGTGTCTGGAATTTACAACGACATTATTACACCCAGGCTTCTGGGCGCAGAGGCCATTTGGAAGGGCTTGACTGCCACCTTGTGGTCAAAATGTGCATTACCGTTAAAAGTGAGGGCCCACCTAACCTGTGCCTGGCTCTAAGCCACTTCTTCCATGACACGAGGGCTTATGACATCTTTTGCCATGCCCCAATAAGCTAACAGAGGAGGACGGTATTAAAGTGTCTGGCGATAGCCCTTGGTTGGGAATACGGTATTTTGAATGACTGGTTTCTCCAAGGCAACCATACCTGAGTTGATTTGCTTATATGCTCCTAGTTTCAAAAAACCGAGTGTTTTTCTAATTCTCTCTCCATTAACTATGTTTCAAAGAAAACTATATTGTAACTGCAAGAAAAAGCCTAACTCCAGGACTACGTTCTCTATTTTCTTTTCCACCCAATTTCTCTCTTCTTTTTCCTTCTCTTCCTCCCTCCTTTCCTCCTTTCCCTCCTTCCCTCCCTTCCTTTCTTCCTCCCTTCCTTCCTTTACTTCCTACATTACCTCCCTGTTTAAATTCCTTCACAAAGAAAGCCCTTGGATTGGATAATCCATCTATTACTTATTAGCTGTGTGACTTTGGGCAAGTTCCTTAACCTATCTGTTAAATATCCCAAAGAATGGTTTTTACATTTTTTAAAGGATTGGGGGTGGGAACCAACGAATAGTAATATGGGACAGAGAACTCATATGGCCCACAAAGCCCAGTCTCGCCTTCTACCATATGAAGTACACGGGATCATCTATAAGGAGTCTTTAAAACAAATAAAATCTGAATCGAATAAAGCCTTAGAAGCCTGCTGGCAAGCAGTAGAAGGGCGAGTGGAACAAGCTGAAGGGCATCACCCTGGCCCCGTTGTGGATGTTGCAGTGGGTCTCGGAAGTCCCCCCATCACAGTCTCCCGATTGCTGGGAATGTTGGCTACTAATGGATTACGGCCGAACTGCCCTCAGCTGAAGAGACCTGCCCTGCCTAAGGCTACGCCCCTCCAGGGAAAGGCCAGTATTCAGGCATTTGCTGCTATGAGGATCTCTTGCCTCTATAATGAGCTCTACAGAGCCCCCCTGAGGCCTCACCTGCTACTGCATTGCAGCTCCATTCCTCCCTCCACCCAAGACTGGTCCCCTTCCTCCCAGGAGTTAATCATGAGCCTCTTCCCCAATGAACCACCTGTGTATGAATCTCCATCCCAGAGTCTATTTCCCAGGGAACACGACCTAAGACATCCCTCCACAGTCTATTCCCAGCATAACAGCTAGAGTTATCCTCTTCAAAGTAAGTCGGGTCATTCCTCCTGTTTGAGATCCCTTCAATGACTCCCAACTCATAAGCATCAAAGGACAAGAGCCTTGCCATCTGCACCCCAGGCCCATTGCCTCTTTGACCTCATCTCCTACTCCTCTGCCCCTCGATCACTCCAGCTACACTGGCTTCCTTGCTGTTCCTCAAACACACCAGGCATCCTCCTGCCTCAAGACCTTGGCACGCACCATCCGGTCTTCCTGGGATGCTCTTTGCCCCGCTGTCTGCTTTCCTCCTCCTTTAGCCGCTTTAAATCCTGACTCAAAGGTGACCTCAGCGAGGATTTCCTTACCCTCTACCTAAGTGTGCCCAACGCCACCCCACCCCCGAGCGCCACATCCCTCGTTCCCGTTTTAGTTTTGTCCATACCATGTATCAACATCCAGCACACAGTATATTTTCCTTATGTATGTTAATATCTGTCTCCTCCACCAGAACGCAAGGTCCATGAAGGCAAGGACTTTTTTCTGTTCTGCTCACTGCTGTATCCCCAGAACCTAGAGTAGAGATGGTACCCAGTAGTTGCTCCATCAATAGTAAATAATTGAGTGAATAAATGGAGAACTATGGACATGGAGTCAGAAAACCTGTGATCTTTAGAGAAGTCCTTTAAACAGCATCTGACTCTTTTCACGTTAGAAATGGGAACAATTCTGGGACTTCCCTGGTGGTCCAGTGGTTAAGACTCCATGCTCCCAATGCAGGGGGCGCAGGTTCAATCCCTGTTCGGGGAACTAGATCCAGCAATGAAGATCCCGCGTGCTGCAACTAAGACCTGGAGCAGCCAAATAACTAAATAAATAAACAAATAAATAAATAAGTAAAAATGGGAACAATTCTTATGTCATTTTTAAAAGATTATGCAATATAACATTTGTGAAAGCATCATATAATAAACTGCTAAATGATTGTAAGGTACAATTTTTCCTTAAACTGAACTCTTCGTCAGTGAGCTACTCAATTTGTATAATCTAGAGCTGCCAGACTGCCAAAAAAAAAAGTAAGTGCCAAAAAAAAAAAAAGTAAGCATCTGACATTCAGACACAGAAAACCCTGAAAATAGTCCGGTATTCAAATAAATTGTAAAACGATTTATTCCAAGGCCATACCCTACATGTACAAACAATGACATGCACCTCTTCAAAGACTTAATAAAAAGAGCAGTCTTTACATTTTAAATTTTATAACAATTTGAAGACCTTGTTTTGCTCCCATCAAAAAAGTCTGATAAAACTGAGTTCCATAAAGTATCTAATGTATTTTGTTTCTATAAAACATATTGTCTCTTTAAATGTGAAATACGCAAACGTAACATTTTATTATGAAATTGTTCTCAATGTCTGAAATTCTTGATCATCTACAGAATCACATTGCCACATAGTTTTTAAAATGAGGTAAGAAGATAAACGTTGAAACCTTTTTTGAGGCCATTTTTTTCAGATGTTTACACCTCTCTGACTAGAAGTGCAACGTGGTCTTGACAACTCCTTTTACGTGAGCGATCTCAGTGGTTACTCAGTATACTGGACAAAGGACAGCAGCAACACCACTCATTTCAAAATTCATATGTTGTAAGTCTTTTAAAACAATGTTAAGATCTCAAATCAAAGCTATTGCTACAGTGATTCACTAATTCCTTGACAGATATTTTAATAAATATCCCTCAACTCTAGAAAACTGTTCATAATCCTTTAAAGCAGGAGTCAGCAAACATGTTCTGTAAAGGTCCAGATAATAAATATCTTAGGTTTCTCAGGTCACTTCTCTGCTGCATATTCTTTTTTTTTTTTTTTTTACAACTCTAAAATATTAAAAAAGAAAAAATGCTTAGCTCTGCTGTACTCTGTTAATCCCCTACTTAAAAAAATAGAAGTCGCTAGTCTCTAAATTAGACTGCTCAAGTGTTAATAAAATGTAAACTTCACATTTTACAGTAAAATAAATCCATGGTTTCTGACCACTAAATTGAAAGTTCATAGACAATAGGAAATGAAGCCCATTCAAAGAGTGGGACTGCATTTCAGATATGCTGTCTAATCAATGGCACTTTCTTATGGCTTCTTATTCATTTTGAATTGGATAATTCATGCATGTCTTTACCTTTTTTGTGCGTGTGTCTTTACTTTTTTCATAGGGAAAAAAATCTCCTCTTGTGGCTAATTTAAAGTTTGCAAAATCAAAGACTGGAATACTTCCATGCTAAGAGAGGTAGACGCATACACACAGGTATATGCACTTACAAGCACGTGCGCAACAAAACCACTATTTGATTTATAAATGCTCTCCACGGCTAAGAAGGAACCAGTGGAAACCAGCTAGAAGGTACACAAAACAGTCCTAAAGGACGTCCTCATTTGTTTTTATCATATGTGGTTGTTACATGTGAGGAAAACATGATTTGCATATGAAATATGAATATGAACTTAATGCAACAGCATGGTTAATTCAGGATCTTGGTGAATATAACCTGGCGTTGACTAAAAAGATACAACAGAGAATTCAGCAGGAGTTAGTTTAGACTCTGATACAGTTAAACAGATCTGTTTATAATACTGTTTAAGCTATAACACGGGCCTATAGCTTGGTACTGAGAACCACACCTGTGTGTGTGTGTGTGTTTGCATGTTTTCCTTTCCTACTACAAACAGTGCTGTGAACAAATCATGGCAAATAAATGAGTTGTGAATTTGCTCAAATATATCATTAACAAGTTGGAAGCCTCTTGAATGACGAGCTCATGGTATTCTATAAAAACATTTACAAATTCTAAAGCTAAGAAAGTTGCAAACTTTGGTATCCCTAAGAAAAAGGCTCAATTACGCCAGTGAGCCCAGGCCCAATTTCTGAACTATAAAAAGTAAAGTTTTCAGTGCAAAAAGAGTATCTTGATAAATAGCAATGACACAACAATCACATGAAACAGTTAAAGACTATAAAACACACAAGTAATACCCTGAAGGCATGTTTTGGTATTAAAAAAAGGTACTTTGGGGCTAGGAGATAACAGGCTGTTTTACCTATTTAACTGTGAGGTGAGTCTGGGTGGAGGACCGGTTTAAACACTCCCTTTTGGCAAAAAGACTCAACACATTTATAGCTCATCATGTTTTTTCTTGAATGGCCACTTCGGGTGTTGCAATACGTGGTCTGCAGCCTGAAGGACAAGGTACATAAATTCTTCTACATCAAAAGAGTAGTTGGTAAACTTCGGATGTTCCCCCAGAGTTGGGTGGTGGCCCTGCAAAAAGGAAGCAAGAGACAGATTTGTAAGGTGTTGAGGATGTGGTTTTCTGAACAAGAAGAAAATTATTTTACTTTGGCCAAAGGAACTATTTTAGTTTATGCTCTACATCAGAGGTTGGCAAATTTTTTCAGTAACGGGCCAGATAACATGTATTTTCAGGTCCATGGACCACAAAGTCTCCACCACAATTATTCAACCCTGCCAATGAAGTGCTCAAGTAGCCATAGACAACACGTAAACAGAGGAGCAGGACCGTGTCCCGATAAAACTTTATTTATAAAAACAACCGGAGGGCCAGATTTAGCCCACTGGTCTGTAGTTTCCTGATCCCGTCTCTAAATAATTTAATAGATCTCTCTAGGCCCAAATTTCATGAAGTTCTCTTTTCCATATAAAGAGAGAGAGTAATTAATTTCTCCTTTCCCCCAGTTTGCAAATATAAAGCACAACAACTCACGATTCCAGAGAAGAACCATTTTATCTTTGGATTGAAGTTCAAAGATAGCTTGTCACATTAACTAGACACGTTAAACCAATTAAAAAGAAAACAGGATGAGTTTTGTCCTTGAACTTTACCTTATCTTGAGGAAAGACTTTGCTCTGCCTTCGCCAAGTGATGTAGTAGACGCCTCTCAGCCTGGCCAGGTCCAAGTAACAGCGTTCATCTCCACAGTTGTATCTAAGGACACAAGGGCATCCACACATGGGGCTTTTGCCTGGGATTGCTGGCCAATTCACAATTCTCTGGGGAAAAAATTCACCTCCCAAATATGTTCTTACAAAAGGTTTTATAAACAGTAAACAAGAGTGAGAGAGATTCGTGTTCATAGCAGCAGCGTTCACAATAGCCGAAAGGTGCAAACGACCTGAATGTCTACCAACTGATGAATGGATAAATAAAATGTGGTATATCCATACAAGGAATAATTATTGACAATAAAAAGGAATGAGTACTGATCCATGCTACAACATGGATGAACCTTGAAAACATGATGCTAAGTGAAAGAAGCCAGTCAGAAAAGCCCACATACTGTATGATTCCACTTATATGAAATGTCCATAATAGACAAACCTACAGAGACAGAAAGTAGATTAGTGGTTTCCAGGGGCTGGGAGGAGGATGGAATGAGAGTAACTGCTGAAGAGTACTGCGTTTCTTTGGGGGCGTAATGAAAATTTTATAAAATTATGGTGGTGGTTGCACCACAGAGTTAATAATTAAAACCATTGAATTATACGATTTAAATGAGTGAATTGTACGGTGTGTAAATTATGTCCCAATAAAACTGTTTATAGAAACACACACACACAAAAGAGAGAGATTATTTTTAAAATATTCCCATAACTAAATTATCTTAACTTGCCAAAAGCAGAATAGGATTAAAGAATGGAGGGGACCTTTATCAATAGGACTGTGAACTTGATATTAACTCCTAATACCCCCATCTTTGTACATATGAACGTGGCCTTGGGGTAGGTAACATATCCTCCAAAGCAGAAATTGATCCCAGGTCTGTTGACCTCCAAGGCCTGAGATTTCTCAATGACATTTCTTTCCTTCCCTCCTTCCTTCCTTTCTTCCCTCCCTTCCTCTCTGGAAGAAATGGAGGAATTGAAATAGAATCTACACTTATCTGGCTATTTCTCTAACATATACATATTTTTAAATGTTTTTCAAAGTGTTGGAAGTTCATGACAACTTTTTTCTAATTAGTCTCTCATTTAAATGCCAAGTCAAGTCATTTTTAAAATGCGACCATAAATTCAAAATATTTAGATGCAAGGAGGGGAAATCAGGTAACAGTAATCACTATTGGTATCCAGAGTAGAATTATTAAAGGAGAGAAGTCCATGTCTCCATAACCAACCACCGAGTTAAAGGAACACTCTGGGAAAATTACTTTCCCTTTGAGGCCTCAGTCTCCCTGTGTATGGAATCAGCAAGCACTAGGCAAAGTGGTGGGCTTAAGTTTTGGAGCTGCGTTCTTCACCAGGCATACAGGTACTCAAACTCTCTATCTCTCTTTTTTTTAATTGTGGTAGAAAACACATGACATAAAATTTACCATCTTAACCACTTATAAGTGTACAGTTCAGAGGTAAGTATACCTTATTGTTATGTGACCAATCTCCAGAACGCTTTCATTTTGCAAAAGTGAAACTCTGCCCCCATTAAACACTAAGTCCCCGTTCACCGTTCCCCCCAGTTCCTGGCAACCGCTCTTCTACTTTCTGTCTCTATGAATCTGACTACTCTACATACCTCATATAAGTGAAATCATACAGTATTTGTGCTTTTGAGAGTAACTTATTTCACTTAACATAATGTCCTCAAGGTTCATCCCTGTCATATAGCATGGGATAGGATTTCTTTATTTTTTAAAGCTGAATAATACTCTATTGGATGTGTGTGTATCACATTTTGTTTATCCATTCAACAGTCAACGGACAACTGAGTTGCCTCCATCTCTTGGCTAATGGAAAAACGCGGCTATGAACATGGGTGGGCAACACACAGGCTCTTTTTTAACGCAATAATTACACTGATTGCAGGGAGATGCTTTCAGTTTGACAGGAACACAGAAATGCACTCAGAGGAAGGAAACCGTAGATTCACATCTCCCGAATCCTGCTGAGATGGGGAAGGAAATAGATATTTGCTTGCTAAGGGCAATGGCAGGCTGCAGACTTCACATTTTTAGTTTTAGGTCCTTTTTTCTTTTTAGATGCCTACATGATGTGACTTCTTTGTAATGATTAAATATTAAGCCTTTTGATGCTCTGAATGAAAGCCTCAGCTGGCAGAAAAAGCATTATCAGCTGCCTCAATGTAAAACTGTCCCCAAACACTTACAGTTCAAACACAGCAGCCCAGTCTGGAAGGAAAAGTAAATGGGTAAGACCAGCTCCATGCATTCCAATAAATATGTCCGTGTTATGTGTGATCCTTAGCTGATCTAAAAACCCAAGTTCCCTGTGAACATAAAGAACAACAAAAGAAAAAAGGGGAGGAGAGGGAAAGTATTAAGTTGAGTAAGCTCATGATTCGTGGTAACAGCATTTATACAAGTATCTTTCCCAATTTAAAGCACATTCTGCCATGATATCTTTTTGCCAATTTCAAATCTACTCCAGAAATTAACAACTTAATTACTTAATAACATTTTCTCTAAGCTAAGCTCACTTTTTTTTAAACTTACATTTTCTTATTTTAGAAGAAAACTTTTATATCTGCCTTAAATGGAAAACCAGTAACTCATGACATGAACAAAACTGTAAAAATAGATATAATGAAACTAAAAAGCATTATTCCAATCTAGGTAGATAACATTGCAAGGCAAAGCTCTGAGCCTGAGGCTTGCTCCCTCTTTATGAAAAATGAAATTAGCAAGCATTAAAGTGATGTTATGATATATTCACACCAAACTGAAAACTATTTCCTTAAAATCATATAGGAATTTTTAAAAAATAAAATAAATTCTTCCTTGTGTGATTTGAGTCATTCAATTGCCATCTGGGTACTCCTAAGATTGCCTTGGATGCCATGAGGGCATTTTCCTGTCTTTGTGGATTTAGGAGGGATAAATCCACAATTTTATGCACCTTGGGACTGTAAAAGTAGTCTTTGAATTCAAGACACTAAAAGATGTGCAAACTCTGAACTGAAAGTCAGTGAGGCTGGGAAGAAATGCTGGACAGAGGCTAACACTCTGAATAAACATAATGGAATCCGATCTCCCAGTCCCACCCACTCAAAGTGAAGAAAAATAAATAGATCCGCTGGCATCTAAGAAGGGAAAGCAAATTTCCTCTTAATCAGCTTCACCTCTTTAAAGAGCTTCCTCTCCCAGCAGAACAGAAACCCCACACCCCGCACAAGGGAAGGGAGACAAAGGCACCAAGTGTGTCTCACACGAGGTACATGTGCCTCAGTTTCCCCAGGAATGCCAACCGATACCGAGGCAAGGAGGGGCATTCGTCCGGGGGAATATATCCGTGGCGTTATTATTTCTGGGAAAGGCCCGAAGATCAGGACTCACAAACCTCGATGCCGTTAGGTTACGACTGTGTCCCTCAGATTGGCAAGGTCTGAATTTACTGTCACTCTTCCTTCACCTGGGAAACCCCTACGTATTCTTCAAAGCCAGTCAGCGACAGAGCCTCAGAGGTACCCCCCCCAACCAGTTCTTTCATCCTGACCCCGGGCCCTCTTCTACTTCCACATTTTTCCTCAGGTGGCAATGAGGGGAGTCACCGTGGCGAAGTGTCACCTGTACAATAGGAACAGCTTCGCCAACCTCACAAGAAGAGGGAGATGAGACAGAGCTAGGGAAGCATAAGAGTAAGTCTCAATAAATGACAGCTGTTCTTGCAACTGCTGTTTATTCATATTCAGTGTCTGAGGTCCTCAAGACAAGAGCCATGCTTCCTCCATAACTGCATTCCTACTGCGAAGCCTGGTGACCGGCCCATGGTAGGTACCTGATAAAGATGTGTTGTATAAATGAACAAATGTATAATGAATGAGGTGCGAAACTCCCACACTTATCAATAAGCTTAAACCTAGCTGTGTCAGGCACCCTATGCTGGTATATGTATACTTTTTTTTTTTACATAGAAAAAAACTATTTGGAAAACAAGACTATGATTGTGGGTGGGCAAAGGAAGGAGAGAAAAGTTTTCACTTTCCTTTGGAACTTTTCTATACTGCTTGACCTTTTCTACCAGGAACATGTATTATCTTTACAGTATTATTGTTTTCATGTCAACACGGGTTACCTAGACAGTAAATGATAGGCAGATTCTGTCTTTCCAAGCTGTTTACTCATATCAGAATTTGAAAAGAAATGTAAATATTTGAAAAGATTTTTAGAAACCTCATATTATTTGATGAACCTCAAATTACTCCCTTAATTATTCCCATAATTGTAGGTCAGAAGTTGAAACCCAGCAGCTAGCAGGCAAATGAAGCCTACAACATTTTTTTAAAATTCGGAATTAGATGCCGTCTTTTAGAAATTCAGAAATTTCAAATGAAAATCAGGATTCATCACTTCTCTTTAAAAAAGGGATGGTGCGGCAACATGAGGCCCCTCACAGCTGAAGAGTTTCCACCTCCTACGCCCGGGGTCCTCACCTGCCCATTTCATTCACCGATGGTGTCCGCTTCTCCCTTCCAGGTCTACATGCGCCAACAACTCCCATTCGCAAAGTCCTTCCTCTCCCCCATTAACTCATCAAAGCCAAAGACGACAGTGTCTGCCCAAGAGTTGGTTATTACTTACTTATACTTATAATCGACAATCTGGACCTCAAATGTAGATACCGTTTTCAGTGCATTTACAAGCTGGGAAAATAAGAGAAACCTTTAGAATTTCTTTTCCTTTCTCCTCTTCTGTTTTACTTACCTTGGAGTCCCCAAATTTTTATTTTTCATATAAAATATTTTTCAAGCGTTAAATATCCTTCAGGTCTATTGTGTTTAACCCTTAACTGACTTCAAGTGCAGGCTCCACGCCTGCATTTTAGGGAGGATACGCTACCTCCCTAAAATTGCACTGCTCTGAGTTGCTATGAGGCTGCGGGGTGACAATTCATAAGAGCAAAGGGCTTGACATAGACGCACATGAAGTGTTAGCTACTGTTATTCCAATAGTTAGTCCCCCAACTTTCAACATATATTCGTTGGGTACCTACTTGGTTCCAGAATTTTCTTCCTACCCATTATCTCATTTCAGACAAACCCCTAGTGCTTTGGAACCTCATCCACCGAAAATACTAATTTCTGGGCAGAAAAACATTTTCAACACCTCTATGCAGGAAAACAACTATACTTTTAGTGAAGAGACAACAACTAAGCACGATTAATCGATCATCAAATGCATCGTCATGGTTCTCTATGTCCCTCACGATTCTAAACTTGAAGTAGGGCAGGATTGCGTGAACCATCATTTAATGAGAGCATCTGGGTTTTGCTATCTATTCACGAGTCAAGGAAAAGAGAAAGGTGCTTTCTTCTCTGCTCATTAGCTGGGTGACCTTGGGCATGTTTTTTTAACCTATAAGCCTCAGTGTCCTTGCCCAGAATAGAGAATAATAATAAAATACCTATATTTTCGGTTTGCTGGGAAAGTTGCAGTACAGGTATGGGAAGCACACAGCAATATACTTGGTACATAATTGCAGCCAATACCTGTTACCTCTATCGATACATACTATTGATCTGCCTGCTAATGAGGCTTCTCACCTGTCTACCCCAACATTGCATTACTTGATATTTTTATTTCCAGGTGTTTAAAACACACATACATACACTGTTCATTTCTTCCATCCACACGGCTCACAATCAATGCCTCGTTACACCATACGTTCATGTCCTCCATAATCCATATGCATCTCAAGAAGAGATGCTAATTACATAATTTGGATCAGCCTGCTAGGCATCCAAATTAATCTGTGTGAAACATTTTACCCATCAAAACCTGCCCCCAATTTCCCTCCCATCTCAAGTCCACTGAACTGCTTAAGCTAAAAGCCCAGGAGTTCACGCTTGATTCTGACTACCTCTCCTGGCCGTACCTGAGGCTATAACTGTACATTCCCACAATAAGTATCATAGTCTTTATCTCCAAGATATATCCTGAAACCACTTATTGTGTCATCCCTACTGTCACCCCCTTCATCTAAACTCTTATCGGGGCAACAGCTCTTAATCAATCTCCCCACTCCTACTCTTGCAGCCTGAGTGATTTACAAATAAATAAGTCAGTTTCATCTCTCTCTCTGTGTCTTCATTTTCTATTTGCTGCTGTGACAAATTACTACAAACTTATCATCTTGAAACAACACAATTTATCCTCTTATGGTTCTGTAGGATAGAAGTCCTACACAATGAGATAGAAGCCTCACTGGGATGAAATCAAGGTGTAGGCAGGGCTGCACCCCTTCTGGAGTCTTTAGGGGAGAATCCTTGCCTTTTCCAGCTTCTAGAGGCCATCCACATTCGAGTAAACCTTACTATTGCAAGGACATCGTCCAGTCATGCTGTTGTAGGGAGGCTTCCATGGTGATCTCCTTGAGATTAAGTATGATTTATGAATTGATGTTGTTGAAATGAGTCAGGGAGGCTAAGAGGTGAACAATTTCTAAGACACCCATGAAAAGGATGGAGACTTTTCCAACTTAATCTGCTGCTGGCTGCCACAGTCCTGCCACACTCCATCAGCCATCTCCCCAAAGATACTCTCCCATCGTTTTGCTGCTAGCTTGCCCAGAGACAAAAAGTTTGGCAATCCATGGCAGCAAAGGCAGGACTCAGGCAGTTTTGTCTCTGCTTCCACACTGAGGTGGTGCAGATGAACGTCTACAGTAAGGCAAAGCTCATTCAGCAATGGATGGTTTGATGACTTCCAGTAGAAATCCAATAAATAAACTGGGCACAGCCATCAGACTTTTCTAAAAGCTAATAATTTCAAATCAAAGCATTTAGTATGATGTGAAAAAAATAAAGCACATCAGTCATAGGAAGTGAAATTCAATATGACGCTATTAAAAATGCATCCCAAAAACTAACCTCATTTTGGTTGAGTATTTTCCGGTATTCTGTGCTCCGTGCGAGAATGGTGACTCGAATTTTTCCATCCTGTGGAAAAGGCAAAATAATGCTGTGTATGCCTGGACAGATAAATGAACAACTGAACTTAAAATGTGATTTTCACCGAGAGATGAAACTCAATAAGGATACCTTTATGAAACTTTTTTTTTTTTTTTAAGCCTGATTTCTTCACAGTTCTCTCAGGGGATAAAAATGCATCCACTTTAGCCACAGAAGGCAAAACCCGTTCATTACACTACTTCTTTCTGGTTGGTTGGGTGGATTTGGGGGCAGAGTTTATGTGGGCTGGGTAGGGGTTTGGGGAAGGATGGAGAGATATAGGGAAAAGAAAAAGAGAAAAAAACACGTTCTTCCACTATATCTTAGTTTATTGAAATTTCCTCGGTTGTTGACATCTGATTTCAAATCACGCCAGGTCAGAAAACAACCCAGAAAACACTGTCTGCTGATGATCTCCTTTTTCTGCAAAGCTGATATTGATTTTTATTCGGGGTGAAAAGTCAAGCCCACCTCAGAACCCATAATGTAGTCATTACCTTGGGACCCTCTTGTGTGATGTTCAGTCTGTGTAGTACATGCTGGGAAAATGCCCGGAATAATCCGGTATTTTGACAGCCAGATATCTAAAATAAAAAAATATTTCCTATTACAATGAATAATATCTGCATTACTGTTTAAGATGTTCTCAAGTTATATGTAAGTGTTATCTTAAAATCCATCAAGAATACATTCTCTGAATAGGAATGTTAACCGCAGATGACATGCTTACCAGAGGGGTATTATAGAATAGTCCATATCTCATCCGGGGGAGTAAGGAAAAAATAGCTTCTTTAAAACATACCTAAGAATGAAGATATTTTAAAACGTAAGAGAACACAGTTTGCACCCTTCACACTAAAACAGCACTAATAATTACAGGAAAAAAAATTTAATTAATCTCTATTTTGCATCAAAATATTTTGCATAGCCAATTATTTCACTCAAGTGAAATTCATGTTCCTGGAAAAGCTATGAGCAAAAGGTTTTAAAAGCTACATGGTTAATAACCATGATGATTCTAGTTATTACAAAAGAAACTGAGTTAGAAATCAATGGTAATAGCTCATAGAAACTCAGATTAAATATTTATTTGATGAGTGAGTCATCTGTAATGACAGTTATTTACAGACATTTCAGTAAAGTTTCCAGTACCCTTTTGGAATCATAAGTTTTCAAATGTATAACATCATAATCAGTAAATGCTTTCCATGTATCGGAGAACAGGTCACCATATCCGTAGGAGCTCTGAAAATGGAAACAAAGTAAGTTAGGGAATTTGGCTAAACGTGGCTTTTCAAAAATGTGAGAAAATACCTGAATTAGCTTCTCAGTATTAAGAATCAGCAATCTGAAATAAGCTCATAAAATCCATAGAAAAAAATGGATTTTCATCTTGGGCCTGAGCAAGTCCCTAATCTGATGTAATATCATCAGAAATAATCACCACAATTATAATCTTAGTCTTCCATCCTAGCCCTTTTTATTCTCATGCCCTTAAAATTGCGGGGTTTTTTTCCCCCGTGAATTTTCTATCCAAATCACAGATACACACAACACATACGTACACCACCTTTTGTACACACTGTGATATGCTCAGGGAGCAAAACCCATCAGAGCAGACAGAATACACTTTTGGAAAGAAATCTGAGAGCAAGAAAATGCCTTTAAAGTTTTAACATTAAAAACATAATGGGGGCTTCCCTGGTGGCGCAGTGGTTGGGAGTCTGCCTGCCAATGCAGGGGACACGGGTTCGAGCCCTGGTCTGGGAAGATCCCACATGCCGCGGAGCAACTACGCCCGTGAGCCACAACTGCTGAGACTGCGCGTCTGGAGCCTGTGCTCCGCAACAAGAGAGGCCGCGACAGTGAGACGCTCGCGCACCGCAGTGAAGAGTGGCCCCCGCCTGCCGCCAACTAGAGAAAGCCCTCGCACAGAAATGAAGACCCAACACAGCCAAAAATAAATTAATTAGTTTTAAAAAACCCAAAAAAACTGATTAGACCCTTTGTAAGTTTATTAAAAATAATAATAATAATAATGAATGTAACTCTAGGAAATGATGTCCCTATTGATTAATGAGTAACATAATCCCCCATTGACATTAATGAGTAATAATAATAATAATAATATACTTTTAAATTTTATTTATTTATTTATTGGCTGCGTTGGGTCTTCGTTGCTGCGTGCGGGCTTTCTCTAGTTGCGGCGAGCAGGGGCTACTCTTCGTTGCGGTGTGCGGGCTTCTCATTGCGGTGGCTTCTCTTGTTGCGGAGCACGGGCTCTAGGCACGCGGGCTTCAGTAGTTGTGGCACACGGGCTTAGTAGTTGTGGCTCACGGGCTCTAGAGCGCAGGCTCAGTAGTTGTGGTGCAGGGGCTTTGTAGCTCCACGGCATGTGGAATCTTCCCAGACCAGGGCTCGAACCCATGTCCCCTGCGTTGGCAGGCGGATTCTTAACCACTGTGCCACCAGGGAAGTCCCAATAATAATAATATTAATAGTATCTTGCATACTTCCTACATCTCAGGCACTGTTCTAAGAACTTGACATTATTAACACATTAAACCACCCCACTAACTTAATGAGCGAGGGAATACCATTATCCCCATTTTACAGATGAGGAAACTGAGACAAAGTTTAAGTAATTTGCCTCAACTGTAGAACTGCTGCGTTTACAGGGCTGGGATTAAATCCAGTCTCTTTGGTTCCAGACTCCATGCTTGTAACCTCTATATGGCAGTTGCCTTTCAATGAGAACTAGTTTTTTCTGGTACATTTACCAAATGCATTTCATTTTTGAAAAGTAGAAATTAATTACGTGCTCCATCAGCTGAAGGAAGGAGGTCAATTTATTTCGAAATGGTAGAACTTAGATGGAAAAATTCAGCCAAAAGAAGTAAGAAATACGTATTGTAGTGTTACATTCAAGGTCTACAGCTGGTTATACATGACGTTCATTATGTTCATGTCTTTTTATCTTTACAGCATTCTTTTTTTTCAGATTTTGAAAATTTTACGTTGCACATATTAGAGTTATTTCAAAGTTATTGAGAACTGTTAGACGTGGTGATAAAAAATAAAAATTCTTTCCTTCGATGTTTCTCCAGTGCTGTTCTAATAAAGGTCCTTCTCAACACCATCAAAAATTGAATGTCCCTGTTTTGGTTCAATAATAAATAAAGGGCAATTAAAAGAAGTGATTCTAGACAGTTTCCTGAGAAAAAATACTTGGGATAAAATAAGATACCTTTGAAAGGAAAATTTAATAATAAAATAAAGTAATCCTGACTGGTCCCTTTTCAGAGATATCATGTACTATTCAGTAATAACCACCTCTAGAAGTTTCTTCTCTAGAAGTCCCTGAAATTCAAATTATCTGCCACAGGGGAAGGAGGGATTTTCCAGTCTTATGATGAAGAATATCTGGATATTCTTAAAGATGACATAAAATTTCCTGTTGTGTATATCTCAAACTTGAACAACCTATGACTTCGAAATTCCAGTTATAGGAATCTGCCCTGCAGAAATGCTAGGATGACTATGTAAAGACATACGTATATGAAAAGGATGTTCAGGACAGCATTTCCGTAAAGAGCAAAGAACCGGAAACAAATTAAATGTGATCAGGGTGGGGACAGAGGTAAATACACACATTAAGGCTTCCACCAAACATCCATGACATCCAGCAAATGGAATAGCATGCAACCACTAAAGAAATGATAATCCTAAATGTGCTGACTTGGAAAGATGCCCATCATATAATATTACGTTAGCAATATAAGAGAACATATTTTATTTTCTAAAAGGATATAAACATATCCTTATACAAATTTTATATAATATATATATCCTTATATAAATCCTTACCTAAATGTTGTAAAAGGATATATTTACACTTATTAAAATAAAGTCTCCCAAGGGACTCTCACACATGTTAACCGCAGTTACCTTCAAGGGAAATGGAATTGGAGAAGACAAAGGAGAATTTTTTTTTTAACTTTACATACTTCTGTGTTGTTTGAACTCATTATAACCTGGTCTTACTTGCGTAATTAAAAATGGCAATAATAAAGCTATACTACTGTTCCTTGTGTGCAACCCTGCTGTGCCCAGAAATGCATCCGCAGGAGTGTCCCTCATTGCATATGGCTCGAGGTTGGAGGCCCTGCCCAATCCCGCCGAGGAAGCCCCGCGCCTGAAGGGCAGCCAGACTGCTGAGCTTTGTGTGGACGAGAGGGGGAGGCCTCAGAGGCTTCCTCGTGGGACAGTTCGTAAAATGTCCCTAGGATCTGACCTGCGGCCACTGCCACCTCCCTGCTCTTCCCCTGGGCGCACAGCTCGTCCGAGGCCTTCAGGACTGGCTCTATGGCAACACCGTCCACCGTGGGGGGTTTGAAGCACCGCCAGCCTCGGGGAGGCAGGGTTGCTTCCATCAGTGCCTCACCAGCCAAAGAGAACCGGTCGGCGGCCACACAACACCTCACTACCATCGCCATCCAACCCACAGGATTCTGTGGGCCTCAGTTCTGGAACAACCTGGCCCTCGCCTGTCCTGAGACCCTGACTGAGCAACTAGCAAAGGCCTCTCTGACCAAGAAAACAGCCGTAAAATGGACGCACAGAGAGGAGCAGAGGAGGGAGGTCACATCAGGGAGGCCAACCTGCTCGGCTAAATGCATCCTGCACGTCCAGGGCAGTCGAGGTCAGGCTGCACTAACATCACACACCCAGTAAACTGAGCAACCAGGGAGCCCTGTGGTGGCCATGCATTCTCTTCACTCCACCCCAGCAGGCAGCGAGAAGGGGGAGTTTGTAGAAGCTGGCTGGGTTTAACTCAATCCACTAGAGGAAGCCACGGAAAAGCATGCAACAAGGTACAAGGTAGCTTCTGGAAAACTTTCCATCAACTTAACAAGTTCTGCAGGGAAGTACAGGGAGGCGATAAAGCACTGTGGTTGCAGGGCACAGGTCTGGGGGCAGACTGCCTGGACGGGCACCCGTGTCTCAACCCCTGGCTGACCGTGTCATCCTAGAGACACTGCCTGCCGCTCAAAGCCTCAGCTTCCTCATCTGTAAAATAAACGAACAAAAACCCTAGTCCACGGAGGCTTGTGCGCATTAAATGAGATAACATCAAGTGTAATTTAAAAAAAAAAAAAAAAAGCACAACGACCCGAGTTAATCATTCAGGGCTGCCAATAGCTGGTAATGTGGCCTGGAAGCCACAATCTTACGCAAAAAGAGGAAAGGAAAGGAAACATTTGCTCCCTGAAAGATTGCCAAGAAATGGAACTGAGGTGGCAGCAAAACTGGAACACAAGAGGGAAACGAAAATCCATACAAAGAAGGAAACCAAAAGGGAGCATTAGCGTGCCAGGAATATTAGAACCCATTCCCATCAATCAGACATGAAATCAAACTACTACAGGCCTAGGGAGCCATGGTCATGAAAACCTCTCCACACAGCTCTGCGACCAGCCTCCTAGCAGCAAAAAAAGCATTAGCAAAATCAGTTGCCCTTCTGCACAAGAACCTGACGTTCAGTTAACGCTCTAACTCTGCTCTCTGGAAACAAGACAGTACGTCTCCCCTATGCTCTAGGTAGCACTGTTTATCATTTTAAAAGACACCCAATGGGTACACTGCATGTGGACCGGGAAAGAGTACAAGGACTCCTGTGACCAGTTGTGTCTCTCAGTATCCTGGGGGCTTGGCCAATGCAGTTGTTCCAGAAGATATGGGCCCCCATGGGATCTATACCTGCCCCAGGTGGATCCCGTCTCCTTGCATCTGAACTGTGCTATGTGGGCTGCTAGGACTCCCCGGAAGCAATGCCTGATGCTGCCCTGCCAGCAAGCCATGGCTCCCCTGCACTATCCTTCCAAACAGACTCAGGACAAGAAGGGGGCCTATAAGCGCCCTGGGCGTTGGAATGTCTGGCTGACCCTGAGATGACTTCTCCGTGGGTGTTCTCACCGCCCAGGTTAGGCAGCCTTTTGCGTGTACACGATACACCACGTGTTCTCTATACACCACGTGTTCTCCTGCCCGCTGTCGCTGCCATGGTTCACATTCAGAGCCCATGTGCTGTGGACCAGGCATTGTGACTGTTCGCACACGATATGCTTCATCCTCAAAATGACACTGAGGGAGATACTGTAATAATCCCATTTCACAGGTGAGAGCACTGGGGCAACTCCCCGGGGTTACCTGGGACGGTGGAGGGGCCAGCTATGGGGAAAAGCAGGGGAAAGGCAGGCAAAGAAAGAGAGGAAGGAAGAAAAGACTGCACTAAACCCAAATAAGCCCACAGCAGGTGGGATTCAACATGTGTATTTATGTGCAGATACACATGGCACAACCTGGCATAAAGCAGGAAATAACAAGGAAGCTGCAGTGAAGCAAAACGGATGGTAATTACAAGAGGCCAAACTGTAAACAGAGGCAAGCTCTCCTCTCATGGGTCATGTGGGGAGTCACGGAGGTTAAGTGAATGACAGTCTTTTATGCCCATCTCAGAGGAAACTTGAGCTCCACCTGCCCAAAGGGGGAAAGAAATCTTCTACAACCTCATTCTAAAATTCCAGGAATAAAGGTATATGCATACACCTGTACCTGCCCATACGTTATACCTACATGTAAATTCAGCCACACAGAGGCATTCACACACAACTGCACACACATGGATGTATGTGTGTACATGAGTATATGTAAATGTGTGTGTCTTAGAAAATTCCACTACACAAGATCAGAGTTACACAGGTATTGAGAAAGGCAAAGACAGCGCTGAAGCAGAGAGCCTGTTTTTACTTACTGTGTCCCACATCACAACGTGCACATCTGTGCTGAAGGAATTATTAATGTGCTGAGTAATATAAAGATTGATGAAATCACAGAAGTGGTGATACATGTTAACACCTAGGATTGGAAAAAAAGAAATCCATGTTAATTAACCCCAAAGAACAAATGATTACACAATTTTTATTCTACCCCATCTACTTATAGTATGATAGACTTTTAGCTGAAATCAGTGGTGGGGAAATTAAGAGTTTTTCCAAACCTAAAATGATCAGTACACACGTAGTTCTCAGCTGACAGATTGACTGTGTTCAAAAGTTCACTTTCAAATTGGAAATTAGGAATAAATTTTCCCATATACACTAAGAAACAAATGATCATTACGTTCCCAGAAAAAATAACAGAAGCCTATTTAACTCAATATGGGGTAGAACTATAGAACCGTGAAGACTAGTCACTATTTTTATGATCATTTATTGTTTTTCAATCAATTGACACCTGGTCATCATGGAAGTATTGACAATGATTGCAACTATTAACATTTTGGTATTTTTCATTCCTGTCTCTTTTAAGTAATAATCACTACTTATATTGCTTCTTGCGAAAACATTAACCAACTATCATTGAAAAGAGCTGAATGTCTCATGTCCTAATTAAAAGAGCATGAACTCTGGAGTCAGAAGAACTGAGTTGAATTATGAGCAAGTACTCAGGCAACTTTGTAAATTCCAAAGCTTTAGCTTTCCTACCAGAAATCGGAAATCAATATACTTTGGTGCCAGCTTTTAGGTAATGTACCTAAAGTACCCAGCCCAGCACCTGGCACAAAGTGAAAACTTAGTGAAGACCAGCTGGATCCTGCTGGCTCAGAGGAAAGGGGAGGGCGGTGCTGCTGTTTTTAAGTTCCTAAGTCCGGCATTCATAAGAAACTGAACATTTTCTCAATCTCTCTCTCTCTCTTTCTCTTTCTCAGTCTCTCTCTCTCTCTCTCTCTCTGTCTTATGCCCTCTCTCTCTCCCCTTTCTCTTTCTCTCTCCACTTAGGTATGGAGGACCCAGTATTCAACCTGGAAATGTACAAATCTAAATGGGATAAAATTCCAAGAACTAACATTTAAAATATGCACTTTAAAGAAGGGAAAATGTTGATTAAAAGAAAAACAGTGACTCTCAAAAGCAGAAATCATAAAATATTCTGACTTCATTCCCACAGCGAATAATAACGTTGTGTGCCAGAAGATAAGAGTAAAAAGGACTCCATTTATGAATGTCAGGTCATTATGCTATACACCTTTAACGTATGAAGTGCTGGATGCCAATTATATCTCAACAAAGACAAGAAAAAGGAAAAAAATACTCCATTCTTTTTAGACTGGTATCTTAGATGAATGTTTAGAGGGACTTTTTTTTTTCACCCAGAAAAATCTTGCCAAAGAGCATATTTTCAAATAAATAAGAAAAAGAAAGTTCTATGGCAACCCATCCCCTTTTCCCAGGTTAGCACACAGCACACGTTAGCTTTCTCATGAATCGTTCAGCAAGTTTGTAACATTTATTGAGGGATGCTGAATGCACAAAATAGCACTTGGTACCAGGAGGATTTATGAAAGAGGGAGAAAACGCAGGCTCTGTCCTCAAGAAATGGGCCCCAAATGAGTCTTGTTCTGCGGAATACTCCTTCTCTCAAGGTAAGAGTTAATATGAAAAGGAACGCTGGATGACAGCATAAGGTAGAAGAAAAAGGCAGAGTTATGAATATAGGAAAGAAATGACACATGTCTACCCTGGCCTATTATTCCTACTTTACATCCTTTGTTGCATAAGTAGCTACATAAATTTAACTGTTCGCACATGTTCAACCCTTTTTCAGGCAGATCAGTGTTTTCTTTGCCCCATTTTAATCCGCATATTTTAAAAATGGGTCAGGACCTTGAACACAGCAGTTTTACCTGCTCTCATTTCCAAAACCTAAACTTGTCTGATTTCTGAACCTCATACTTTGTAATATAACACTTAGGACTTCAGAAGGCAGAGCACATTAAAAATATGATCAATAAATTCGAGGAATTCTGAAAGATTTGTGACAGGCGGCTCACTACATTTCCCCTTGAGCCCAGCCTCTCATGATTTGGATGTCGTGCGGCATAGAAACCTCCATCTCTTGTAATGAGAGAGATAACGGAGTATGATTTCTGTTGCTCCCCTCTAGGGCAACGAGTTCACAAAGCAAAAGCTGTGTTTCCATGTGGAGAATTAGAAGCTATCACCGTAAGTAGGAAAATAATTTTAACTTTTTTTCAAGAATATATGGCAGAGCTAACTTCCAAAAGAATTTTAAGTTAACTTTAGCCATGGAGATGATACCAGAAAGTTTGCCAGAAGAGGTCATGGGCCTTCCTTTCCCACCTGCACTATATACATGGCTTTTAATTTTTAAAGAGTTCTACTGAAGCACAAGCTAAATCAAGTGATTAGAGAAACCACATGGGGTAAATGTAGTTACAAAAGGGGTACCCAGTCTTGCTCCTCTCATCTTTTGATTTTGATTGAGTCATTTGATATCAATGTGAAAGTTTCTTCTAGCATGCCAAAAATATAAAACAGTGGGAAGTTCAAATTAGTTCACTTCTTCACAAGAAGAAAGCAAAAAGCAGATCTATTGTTCAATGTCACATTGCTTGCCCCCCAAATTATAGGAATACATATATCAAAAAAAGGAACAAAACCACACTAACCAATAAATAAATAACAGACAAATTAACTTCTCACCTGCATCTAATTTCATGAAGTAGGTTGGTTTCTCAATAACAATGTCACACTTAGCATCTTCTATTGGTCTGAAGTTGAGCTGAGTATAGCTTTGTAGCTCAGCAAACCTGGAATTAAGAATCAAGAGATACTTTCAAAGGGATCCTCCTGGACTTCCTACTGAAACCTTGTAACTTAGGATCTGTTCATTAAGCAGACTTTATTTCTAGAAAACACTCTTATAAAGACATGTGGAACTTCTCAAACTTACTAACATTTATGTAACTTGATATCGATTTTAATGTTGAGACAAAAAGCAAAAATGATTTTAACTTTCAGCCTAATGTGTAAGACCAACTGGGAACTTTGCTGACAAAGAAAAAATTTACACATAGAGTTGGCCATAAAACTCTACCAGTAAAGTGGGAAGATTAAAAAAGGTTTCTTGCAGTCTGACGAGGCTCAGAAGTAACACTGACCCAGAGAACCTTCTTGGATTCTGAGAAAGGTGGCATTTCTAGAATTACCAAGCGCCTAGAAAAAACAGCAGACAGCTATGCTTCCCAGAGGAAAAGAAAGTCTGTTTCTCGGAAAACAACTTTGGAAGCCACTTGGTACAATTTTCTTCCATACAAAAGAAGACAATCACAAGTTAACCTAAAGATCGCTGTAACTCTTCATCTTTGAGACCATGTCTGAGGTAAGACAAATATCAAATAGAGCCTTTTAAAACACACATAATGCTGAAATATTTATTTGTAGTGACTTCAAAAACAGGTCCACAAATTCTGTGATACTTCTTCCTTCAGGAGGTAGAGATGAATATCCTCCCCTGGAGGGTGAGTTGGACTTACTGACTCACTTCTTTTTTTTTTTTTTTTTTTTTTTTATTTATTTAATTTATTTTTTGGCTGCATTGGGTCTTTGTTGCTGCGCACGGGCTTTCTCTAGTTGTGGCGAGCGGGGGCTACTCTCTGTTGCGGTGCACGGGCTTCTCATTGTGGTGGCTTCTCTTGTCGCAGAGCACAGGCTCTAGGCGCGTGGGCTTCAGTAGTTGTGGCACGCAGGCTCAGTAGTTGTGGCCCGCGAACTCTAGAGCACAGGCTCAGTAGTTGTGGCGCACGGGCTTAGTTGCTCCGCGGCATGTGGGATCTTCCCGGACCAGGGCTCGAACCCGTGTCCCCTGTATTGGCAGGCAGATTCTTAACCACTGCGCCACCAGGGAAGCCCTAGTGATTCACTTCTAATGAGCAGAATATGGCAGAAGTGATGGTGGTCACTTCCTAGATTAGGATATACAAAGATCAAGGCCTCCATCTTGGGACATGCTTGTGCTCTCTCTCTCTCTCTCTTTTTCCCTCTCGCTCTCTCTTTCTCAGACAACACGCTCTTGGGGAAGCTGGCTGCCATGCTGTCAGTAGCCCTAGGGAGAGGCGCATATGATAAAGAAATGACACCTCTGGCCAACAGCCAGACAAGAAAACCCAAAGATGACACGCGAGCTTAGGAAGCAGATTCTGCAGGCCCAGCTGAGCCTAGAGATGGCTACAGCCCTGGTCAACAGTGTGACTGCAGCCTCCTCAGAGACCCTGGCCAGAGCCACCCAGCTAAGCTGCCTCCAAATCTCGGCTGTCAGAAACATCGTGAGATAATAAATGTTTATTGTTTTAAGCTGCTAAATGTCTGAGTAATTTATTATACAGCAATAACTAATACAAATACACTCTAGGGAACTATCATGATATCAAAAGATAGTGGGAGGCAAATATCAAATATTTATTTTGGATCTCAGATATCCAAGTGTGCTAGGAATCAAAATACCCACGAGAAAACAGGAACTCCTACTGCAAAAGTCTGTTAAGTCAAGTAAGATCCTGCATTGCAGAGAGTAAAATGATAGACTGTTATCCTGAATGGTTTACTTAGCATGAATGTTTGACCTCAAAAATGAACTCTCTTTGACATAAATCATAGCACGATTTTTTTTGATCTGTTTCCTAAAGCAAAGGAAATAAAAGCAAAAATAAACAAATAGGACCTAAGTAAACTTTTTTTTTTTTTGGCCACTCCAAGTGGCGCAGCATGTGGGAACTTAGTTCCCTGACCAGGAATCAAACCCGTGTCCCCTGCAGTGGAAGCACGCAGTCTTAACCACTGGACTGCCAGGGAAGTCCAGGACCTAAGTAAACTTAAAAGCAGTTGTAAGCAAAGGAAACAGTCGACGAAATGAAAAGACAACCTACAGAATGGGAGACTATATTTGCAAATGATATGACAGATAAGAGGTTAACATCCAAAATATATAAAGAACTCATACAATTCAACATCAAAAAAACAAACAATTCCATTAAAAGATGGGCAAAAGAACTGAGTAGACATTTTTCCAAAGAAGACACGCAGAGAGCCAACAGGCACATGAAAAGATGCTCAACATCGCTAATCATTAGGGAAATGCAAATCAAAACCACACCTGTCAGAATAGCTATCATCAAAAAGAACACAAATAACAAATGTTGGCAAGGATGTGGAGAAAAGGGAACCCTCATACACCTTTGTTGGGAATGTAAATTGGTGCGGCAGTTACCAATGGGGAGAGGGAATTGCGGAGGGGCAAGATAGGGGTAGGGGATTAAGAGGTTCCAACAATTAGGTATAAAATAAATAAGCTACAAGGATATATTGTACAACAGAGGGAATACAGCCAATATTTTATAGTACCTATGAATGGAGTATAACCTTTAAAAATTGTGAATTCCTATGTTATATACCTGAAACTTATATAATATTGTACATCAACAATACCTCAATAAAAAGAAAAAAATGAACATTATATGAGTGTCCTGTGTGACTGTAAAGGGGAGCATGACAATTTCTAGGATGACAGAACAGCTCTGTAGCGTGATTGTAATAGTGGTTACATGTACCTAAGCATATGATATAAATTCTATAGAGCTATACATCCCCCTAAAAAATAAAAAATGCATGTAAGCATTGATGAAATCCAAACGTGTTTAGTTAATAATATTGTACCAATGTCAATTTCCTGGTTTGGATCATTGTGCTATGGTTATGTAAGATGTTATCTTTAGAGGAAGCTGGGGTAAGGGTACAATGGAAACTCCTTGTACTATTTTTAAACTTCTTGTACCACCTTTAAACTATTTTTAAATGTCTACAAATCTCAAGTTATCTTAAAATAAAAAGCTTTTTAAAGTACCCTAATTCTTTAATATCTAGAGATGGTAAATTTCTTGATAGAACTAGTTCAGTATTCAAAATGTTTTAAATCAAAATGTGTTCTCCAATCTTTATATAAAGTTCAAAAAGCTTATCAAAGGTGCTTAAAGTCAGGGTAGTGTTTACCTTTGGAAAGGAGGGTTGGAGTTGTGTCTGGAAGGGAGCCTGGGTGGGTGATGGTCTATTTTTGACCCAGGTAAGAGTTACTCAAGTGGGTTCACTTTTTCATAATCCAAACTGTACATTTCTCTATATGCTTGGTATGTACTTCAATAAATGTATATTTTTTAAAAATGTTCCCCAAAACACATGCAGAAATTATGAGGAGTTAAAAAAATTCAGTTTTGAACTTTTTTCTTTCATTAGCAAATAGTAAGTACTATATCATACTTCCTAATATTTTATAAATATATATTTAATTCAGATACAACTGATGATTCACTCTGGAGCCACCATTCCCCAGAAGCTCAGGCCAAATTATCTACAAATGGAGTAACATTTTCCATTTGAGAGTCCCTACCAAAATCTGCAAGTACCAATAATAAAGACAAAAATTTCAGAAACATATTTTCCCAAAAAAAAATCTTACCAAGACTGCAGAGGGCTTTTGCGCTGGCCTTGAGACATCAACATACGAATGTCAAGTTTACAGTGTCCTCCAATTTCCCCACTCTGGAAAAAATCTTCCTTAAATCTGGTGTACAACAAAAAATTAAGTTGAGTTTGGAAAATTGTTTCATGACTCTGACGCGTGGGTTGTAACCAAAGTGGTTTGCCAATTTCCAAAATCAGTTTTTCATTAGAAGTTAACTCTTTATAATAGAATATTTCAAACATACACAAAAGTAGCAAAATGGTATAAGGAATCTAATGTACCCATCACCCAGCTTCATAATGATCAACTCATTATGACCAATGAGGGTCATCCATCCCCTCCCCCATTCCCCAACCTCATCACCATATTATTAGGAAGCAAATCCAAGGCTTGCAAGTCCTGAAACTGCAAATATTTCAGGATTTCCCTTAGATTTTAACATCTACCACTGAAGTACCTGTCGTGGTTTCTCTTGATGTTTCTTAAATCAAGGTAGAGATTGGTCGCTCTGCAGTACTGAAGGTAACGGGAACACACCAGACTTGAGTCATTCTGAAATAAGGTTGAGAAATAAGAAAAAATAACTGCGATTATTAACAATTCCAGGACAGACCGGACTTGCTTGACATCATGCTGACAGCATGTTGCCTACAGGTTCCAACCACATGATGTGATGAAAAGTGCTTCCCGATGACCACTTCTGTTTAAGGATTCTTCTCCCAGGCAGACATTGGCCAAGCATACTTTTACCAATTTGCACACTTTTAGGTTACTACGACGCACCCTTAAATGTTCTATCACCTTCAAACTTTAGAGAGTCAGCAGCTGTATTTGTGGTTCATTTCACCCTCCTGGAAAAAAAATAATGCACTCAGAACCCTCACTAACCCCACAGCTATGTGAAAAAGCATTTTCCAAAGACCAGCCAAAGGAAACAAGGAAGAATGCCCACGTCAGAGTCATTAAAATGCAAGGCAGGAAGGGCAGTTTGCCAATTTGAATTAGAGGTACTTTCTGCAAACCTTAAAACCTGTGGGAGTCTCTGTCTCCACAGCAGTGTGAGAGCCATGTTTTCTCACTCACTGAAGTAAAGGAGTTTTTGTTTGTTTGTTTGGTTTTGGTTTTTTAAATAAATTTATTTTTATTTTTGGCTGCATTGGGTCTTTGTTGCTGCGCGTGAGCTACTCTTCGTTGCGGTGCGCAGGCTTCTCATCGCGGTGGCTTCTCTTGTTGCGGAGCACGGGTTCTAGGCACGCGGGGTCAGTAGTTGTGGCTCGCGGGCTCAGTAGCTGTGGCTCACGGGCTCTAGAGTGCAGGCTCAGTAGTTGTGGTGCACGGGCTTAGTTGCTCCGCGGCATGTGGGATCTTCCCGGACCAGGGTTCGAACCCATGTCCCTTGCATTGGCAGGCGGATTCTTAACCACTGTGCCACCAGGGAAGCCCCTGAATGGTGTTTTGGAATCTGGAGTTGGTAAGGGGTCATACCCTGATAGCATAAAACCTAACAAGGCAGATCTTGGTGAGGAAAGCATTCTGCAAACTACCTTGGAAGAGGTGTGCGAGGTGGAGATGGGGCCCTTCCCTGCCCTTTCCACATGAACAGCTAAACTCCAGCCAAAGTGTAAAATGTCGTCTGTTAAAGACACCCCTCAGCAGTGCAGGTTAACGCCTTGCCTTCATCTTCCGGTTCAGCCACCTTGCTAGAGTCGCTTGAAGTTCTTTCACGCGACACCCTCCAAAAGCACTATACAGCATCTATTCAGTTTTTGAAAGCAGCTGGAGGCCATGTCCTCCTTTCAAACATATATCAGATTGTCATAGTTTGAGGCAATTAAAATATTTCTGGGTTTAGAGTTATTCCCCCCAACATATACTAAAGAAGAGAGGTTGATAAATTACATCTTTATAAATGCCCTTGCAAGTAGTTTGGGACACGTGATACACCCTCACCATGCTGTGTTTGTTAGCACTTTGCAGCTTGCAAAACACTTTTCTGTATGTTTGCTGGCTTGATTCTCACAAACAGTATAGCAGATAGGCAGGGCAGGTATTACCGATGCCACTGGACCAGACTGTGAGGGATTCCTTTCATAGTGCCATCTATCTTGTTTTTATATTATGATCTAACCACTATGAGTGTAGGGGATTAAGAGGTACAAATTATTACGTATAAAATAAGCTACAAGGATATATTGTATAACACAGGGAATATAGCCAATATTTTATAATAACTAAAAATGGAATATAACTTTGAAAAGTGTGAATGTGAATCACTATATTGTACGTCTGTAACTTATATAATATTGTACATCAACTATACTTCAATAAATAAATGAATAAATAAATACTACGGGTGTTTCTGAATAAACACACTCGTTTATGAAGGGGTTAAACACCCACCATTCCCTCCGGCTGGCAGAGCACGTTGAGTTCGTCCAGCCGCTCTCCAGAATACCCAAAGTCGGCTTGCTTCCAGAATATTTCCTGGGCTGATTCAAGAGTGTCCGTCCTGTTTGAAAACAAAAAATTCTGTGATATTCATCTTTTTACTTTTTCTGGACCTTAACTTTTCTTTCTAAGTGTTAAATTGCTAGAAGTCAGTCATTATTTTTTTTTAAGTAAACTATCATAATTTAAAAATCTATCCCTCACTACAGGAAGTAACCAAAATAAGTTATTTATAGACTTACTCCCTTATAATAAAAATACAAAATGGAAAGGTATGAAGTTAGGATCATCTGGAACTGAAGATAATGAACTGTTAATTACTGTATTTTCTTTACCCCGTTAACCCTGCGTGTGTTGGAAACACGGATTATACTTAACTCTCTTCTCCAGAACCAAGAGGAACCATCCATTTATCTTCTTAGCATACGCTGGGGGAAAATATTTTCTGTGATCCATACTGTTTTCTCCCTCTGGCAGAGGAAATGAGAGATATTCCTGTCCCAGTGGGAGACAGTCAAGTTGAACTCATGACTGTGTAAGCAAATTAATATCTAAAGGAATTACTATCTAATACCAAAAGAGTCTAGCTGGAAATTGGAGCCTCAGCATACACTGCAGAGAAAGGAGAAAAAGTACAGGGGAAGAGGTATTCCATCCAGAAACTTACCATCCCATATCCACGTAGGTGCAAACAGGGTAACTAAACCTGAACTCTGGTCTGCAGGATTTCTCATAACCCCAGCAGTACTTTAAATTTTCTAAGTGTTTCTGGAACATAAGAGGTATATGTTTAGCCTTGTCTACCTTCTTCTGACATTTAGAGAGGACTCAGATTTTTTCCATGAGGAAAACAAATCTTTATAGAACTTTCACCTTCATGTTTTATAATACTTATTCATATAATAGAAATAAGTAAATTCTAAAAAAAGCAGTCTCAAGTTTCTTAACAACAATTATCCTTAATCACCAACCCCTCCCCCACCAGGTCTGTCCTCCCACCAAAAATCTGGGTTTTAGCTAGACTACCACAGATCATTTGAATTGCCATTTTTTTAACTTAATTAATTAATTAATTTTTTAATTGAAATATCGTTGATTTATAATGTTGTGTTAATTACTGCCATACAGCAAAGTGATTCAATTATATATATATATATATATATATATATATACCCACATCCTTTTTTTAATTTATTCTTTTCCATTATGATTTACCATAGGATATTGAATATAGTTTTCTGTGCTCTACAGTAGGATCTTATGTACCCATTCTATATATAAAAGCTTACATCTGCTGACCCCAACCTCCCACTCCATCCCTCACCTAACCTCCTCCTCTGAATTTCCGGTTTCTTGAAGTGGCTTAATGAAATCAGTGAGTAAACTGATCCTAAAATCAGTCCCTAGAGAGTCACAAAAATTGGAATTTCTATCACCAGAAGAATCACAACTAAACCGGGCGGATCAGCACCTTTACTCATCAACTGAGATCAGCAGAGATCCCGGAAGATGTCACAGCTCTGCAGCCCTTGGGGGATACAGCAGCTGCTGCCGGCCAGGGAGCTTAGGATGCTGTTCTGCGAGGCCCCAGGAGCAGTCCTGATCTGATTCCCAGCCCTGCCTCTCCGCATGCTTCCTGTGCCAGCACCATGGGAAAGGAAATGGCTCACAATGCCCTGCTTTGATCTCTGAGGCCTCGTGAGATGTCTGAATGGGCTCCAATCTGAAACCTTTCCAACAACTCTAAAACAGAAGGAAGGCCGCAGTAATAGTCTTAATTATTTGGACACAGAGGTGGAGGTGTTATTACCAAAATGAAGTGCTGTGAGATCCTCTGAAGTGCAGATTAAGAAAAGAGAGGGGTGAAATTCTCCAGTTACTTGTAACTAGATATTCTTTTCTGCATCAAATCTAATTCACTTCATTTACAGAGTATACAAATAGTATAGGCTGCCTATTTATTTTACTAGTGATTTAGATTTGAAATCTCACCCTTGTGAGTGGGACATAATTCTTAGCAAAGTTGAGTCACTAAGAAGCATCAGATGAAATACAAACACTGATTGACCCACAGTTACAAGAGACTGAAGTCTACCTTCAGGTTCAAGTTATAATGAGGAACTAGTGAACCAGCCTAAATTGCTTCCTTTTAAAAATATACAGGGAGAGAATAGTATTTACCTTATAAGGACAATGCGAGTCTTTCTTACAGACCGTGGCAATATGCCTATTATTGTGCAAAAAGAAGGGAATATGCTCTTCTGGCAGGCGGAGGCTGGCATAGTTGAACAGAGGGGCGCCCAGAATGCCATCAGCCTGGGGAGGAACCTCGTCTTGGCCACTCAGGGGAACTTCATGAAGCAATGCTCCAAAGACAAGCAGCATGAACATAGCAACCTCCAAACCTAAAGGTCAAATTGACAACATCCTCATTAAGACATACCCTTTCAAAGCCAAAGGGGTCAAGGGCTAAGCACAATTACAGTGAACTTCGCCATTTCACTGAATAATGTTCCTTTACTCTACAAATATTGATTGTGCACTTGTTACATGCCAGGCACTGTGTTAGGAGCTAGGTATGCAGAGGTGAACAAAGCAGGAAGGACCCCTGCTCTCATGAAGCTTACAAGCTAGTGCAGTAGACATAAAATAAACAATCAAATAAATAACTTCAGATGATGACAAAGGCTGTGAATCAAATAAACCGAGGGCTGGCAAACTTTTTCTGGAAAGGGCCAGGTAGTAAACATTTTTGGCTTTGCAGGCCAGGCAGTGTTTGAGATAACTCCTCAACAGGGCCTTTATCAGGAAAGCAGCCATAGCTATGCTAGAGGAAAGGAGGGCTGTGTTCTAATAAAACTTTACTTACAAAGGTGGGAGGAGGACCTTGATAGGACCCTGTCTGAGTAAGTAAGGTAACGTGATACACAACACAGTATGCTGGTTAAGCATATAGACTTTGAAGCTAGTCCACTGAGGTTTGAGTGTGGCTGCAGCCTAAGCTGTTTGACCTTGAGCAAGTTATTTAATCTTTCTGTGTCTCAGCTTTTCCATCTGTAAAATGGAAATCAGAATAACGCTTCCCCACAGGGCTGTTGTGAGTTAAATATTGGTAACGTGTCTAGACGTACCTGGCACGTTAAATGCTACGTTAAGTGTTTATTAAATAAATGTTTAAAGCTACATAGGATGGGGCGGGGTTGCTAAGTAACGTTTGAGCTGAGACCTGCCAGATGAGGAGCAGGGAAAACATGCCAGGAAGAGAGAAGAAAGGAAGTACAATGGTTCCGAGCAAGTGTGTACCTGCTGAATAAAAACTGACAATCACTGCAGTATGTGAGAATACGCTACTTTTCTAAGTACCAGGATGCAGCAAGGAACATACAGTTGAAAACTAAATTCCTAAGCCCTCGTGAAGCTTACATTCTAGGGGGTATAATAGCATCTATGGGGACTTCCCTGGTGGTCCAGTGGCTAAGACTCTGTGCTGCCAATGCAGGGGCCCCAGGTTTGATCTCTGGTCACGGAACTAGATCCCACATGTTGCAACTAAGACCCAGCACAGCCAAATAAATAAATAAATAAATATTTTTAAAAAAATAACATCTACGATATTAACAACTAAGGCTAAAACTAAGAAAACTCCAGGAGTGAGTTTTCTTAGTCTGCCTCAGGGCTGTGCCCTTAAACTCTCCCTGTCCCGCCTTAGTATTGTGAAAAGAGATGATGGTCACGGACCTTACTGCATTTCTAACTCACCCTGGAAGGATTAAATCTCTTAGACCAGATTTCACTTATATTTCACAGATAATAATCGTGCCATTTTGGGTTCACTTTAGTGGTTTCTTTGCTCTATTTTTTTTAAAGTGGTCTTCCCACCAGATGATAGAGCCCTGGTACACATGAGCAGCTCCCAGCAGGGTCTGCTGTCACTGGAGCACACTGGAAAACGCAGCGTTCAAAATCAGTCTTCACTGACTGTGGGCGATGAAGATGGAGCCTTTAGTAATAGACTGCTATGTTCAATCAGGCCTCAAGTCCCAAGGCCAAGTAATCATAACTAAACAGTTGGCACACCAAGAAGAAATCCCTTTCCCCTCTGGAGTGGGAAATATAGTGGCTCTTTTAGGTAACCCTAAGGAGTATATTGTTATTGGTTATAAAGGTCACCTGAATTAATATTTTTAGTTGGGACTTTTATCCAACCGTGAGTTGATAGCAATTTCACAAAATTTAAAAATACATATTAATAGCAACAGTGACTCTAATTATAATGAAAATATTTACCTCTTTAATCCTCAGAACCACCAAGAAGCTGTTGTGATGTTTCAGATACCTAAAATCTGTCAGAAATGAAACGTATTACCTTAAAAGGATGTTAAAATAGACTTTCACATCCAGATGATATTTTGAATTAAAGGAAATATTAAGAGAGAAGATAATTTAACAAGATAACCTGTAAGCAGAGGGACTGTCATTTAGTGAGACACGCCTTAAGCAGAAGGCCTGGCTCAGGCGCCCTTTCCTTGCCTTAACAAACACATACTGCTAAAAGCAAGGTTGCAGGTCATAACCCTCAACACAGCCACTTACCAGAACAGATTCTAACAGTGAGCAGGAAGGAGATGACCCACTTTATACAGGCACCAACTGGTACAGGCCAACAGGACACTCAGCAGATAAAACATTCCTAGGAGAAAACAATCTGCCTGGTTCTCACCAAAGTAATCCGACTCACCGAATCAAACTGCTCCCTAGGCTCTACTACAACCTGAGCTTTCAAATTCAACAGGCAGAATGGCCAATCCTTTGCTCACCCCTCCAGGAAATAGGTCGCTGCTATGACCAAGTCTTGACCTTTGCTTATCCAAATCCATTGTCCTCGACTGAGCTCTAGCCATAACTAAATCCACTGATCCATGAAGGAGTAACGCTTAGGTCAAGGGAAAAATCTAAAGACTCAGCTCAGAAACCTGGCTTTTGCAGAGAGCATGCACCCGCTTGCATAAACTAGGAGTGGCTGCTGGTGCTTGAAAGCACAACCTCGGGGCCTGGCAGAGCCCTTCTGGTGTTGAGTCCTCTTGCAAGAGCCCCTGAGGGATGGGAGGGCGCACTTCCCCAGCAGATAGAAGCTTTGGCAGCTGAGCTACTTTTTCCTTCAGCAAGGAAAAAAAACAGCTGTTTCCACAGGCCTAAGACGGGGAAAGGAAAAAGGGGAAAGCCTGAAAGGTGATGAGACATGAAAGCCCGAGGCTGACAGGGAACACAACGGGTGAGAGGGGGTGATGCTCTGTGACAGAGCTTGGGAACGTTTAAAGAAGGCAGTGGACAGGTGAAACGTTAAACGCATCTGAGACCCACAAGGACTCCTAAAACTGCTCGCCCCGACAAGTGCTAGAAGTTTTCCACGGCAGGAGGTTAGAAAGGGCCTGGCTGGCTGAGATGCCCAGGTGAGGTCCACCAGCTGTCTGCTAGAACGTCAGTGGAACCAGGGCGGCGGGGTCAGCGGCGAGCGCCCTTCCGCGGCCACGATGCTGCGCTGAGGTTTGGGGCGCAGAGATCGCCGGGGGCCGCCCAACACCCAACACCGCACTCCCCACCCCCGGTCCCTGGCGCGCCTGGGAGGGGCCTGGAGAGCGGCTCCGCCCCGGCCTGGGAAACCCGGTCAAGGGGGCGCCGGCCGGGGAGCCGGCGTTCTTCCCCGCGCCCGGAGGGTCCCCGGGGTCCCGTGCGCCGCTGCAGGCGCCATGAAGAGGCCGAGCGCTCGGGGTCGGGAGGGTCAGGATCGGCTTCCCCACGTCCGCCTCTTCGGCCCGCGGGCGATGGGAAGGCGCAGGCGGACCCGTGGAGAGGCGCCAGCCCTCCGGGAAGCCGCGCCGGGATCGGGCAGAAGGGCCAACCGCGCGCCCGGCCCCGAGAGCCGCTCAGCCTGCCGCGGCACAGAGGGGGGCGGGTGAAGGCTCCGCGGACCCCGGGGCGAGTCCCACCTGGAGCCGGGCGAGCCGGGGCTGCAGAGGAGGCGACGACGGCGGCGGCGGCTGCTCCGGAGGAGGGAGTCGTCATAACCGGCGACTGCAGCTCACCGGAAACCTCGGGCGCCGGAGCCGGGCCAGGGGGCGCCCGGGAGCCGCCGGGACACCTAGGCCGGCCTGCGCGGGGAGGCGGACCCCCGCCGCGCCGGGGGCCGCCGGGGCAGAAGCCGGGCCACGCGGGCCGGGCGGGGGCTGGGAGCGCGGGGCCCGGCTCGAGGGGCACCGTCTGCGGTTCCCTGCGTTCTCCCGCCAGGGCCAGAGAGCTAGACTGGACTGTCCTCCTTGGGAGGAAGGGATAAGGCGCTTAAAGGACCCTGGGACGGGTTGGGTAGAAAGCCTGACTCTCCTTCCCTTCTTCCTTCTCATTGCGTTGCACTGAGGCGGAGGTTTTACTGTTTTCTTAATTAGAGCCGAATTTGCCGCTCTCACTTTCATACGTGGGGCCTGCCCGTAGTTGGCGGCACTTTCTGGTGGCCAACCAGAGGATGGAGGATTCTTTGGAGTCCTTGAACAATATGTAGTAATACTCTTGCCTCTCGTCGTAACTATCCGAAAACTCACCAAGATTAAATGCCGCTTTGTGGAGTTTGATTTTTATCGCTTTATTATTTTATAATTATTTAAATTGCAATTGCGTAATTATTTTATCATAATTATTTGAACGCCCATCTCCCATACTTCTACTCTTGGCACCCTCGGTTCTCACAGTATGCTGCGTAGTATAGAGCACAGTTAAGGTGAGCATTATTGATTCAACTTGAACTGATCAAAGTTGATATCATCAAAATAAACACGCTCAGACACATAAAATCACCGGTATTAAGTACTATGATCATAAGAAAATACAACAGTTTGTTTCCAAAGGCTTACATAATCTTCAAATAATTTTTTCAGATACCGTTATGAGAACAAATTCCATTAGTAACCTGCTAAATGAGTAACATTTTCTGGATTTTTTCTTTCAAATAATAGCAATGCAAAAACACATGGTACTTGACATGTGCCAGGGATTATTCTAAAGCACTTTACAGTATTAACTCATTTACTCTTCATGTAAAAGACTCTGCCTCTAAAGGAAGTACTGTTCTATTATTTCATACTTTGCCACCCCTTACCAATAAGCACAGTAACTTTAAAAAGTGCTTTCTCAGCTTACTTGCCACCAATCTATTTTGTCATGTACAGGAAATATAGCTTTCCTCTTAGTTGATTCAAAATGAATAAACAAGCTGGTTTGCCCCTGAGTGATATGCGATAAAGATATAGAGGTAGATACACAGATTTTTTAGAAGAAGGCATGAGAACAATATATGAGAAAGGCTTCTAAAAATATGTTAGTCTCACTGCAAGAGCAAACAAACCAATCCAACTGTTGTGAGGTGTACATGGTGCTATTTTAAATGGCTAAATATTAAGTTGTGGTCATTCTGGCTCAGGGGAGACAAAATGAGATGGGGCTTTAAGAACATGAGGTTGTGTTCTATCGTGCTGTAACAGCCATTCTTAACATAGAATTTCCCTCCCAAAATATCAATGTTAAAATTTAGTTTTAAACAATAAACTCAAACGTCTATTAACAGGAGACTGATGAATAAACTATGGTATATTCACACAATGTAGAGCTATGCAGGCGTAAAAAAGGATTGAGAAATATCACTATACACTGCAGGATGTATTATTGAGTGGAAAAAGCACAGTAGAAAAAGAATGTGCAATATGCTATCATTTATTGAGGAAAGGGAATATATATGTATATATTTATGTATATAAATTGTTATTTACAAATAGAATAACAACATTAAAATGATTACCTATGGGGGAAGGAGGGAATATAGGTATAGGGAACAAAGAAGATAAGTTCTCTGAATATACATTATATACTTGTGACTTTAGAATCATGTAAATATTTTACATTATAAAACAAAACTAGGGACTTGCCTGGTGGCGCAGTGGTTAAAAATCCGCCTGCCAATGCAGAGGACACGAGTTCGAGCCCTGGTCCGGGAAGATCCCACATGCCGCAGAGCAACTAAGCCCGTGCACCACAACTACTGAGCCTGCACTCTAGAGCCCACGAGCCACAGCTACTGCGCCCGCGAGCCTAGAGCCCGTGCTCCGCAACAAGAGAAGCCACCGCAGTGAGAAGCCCGCGCGCCACAACGAAGAGTAGCCCCCCGCTCGCCGGAACTAGAGAAAGCCCATGCCCCACAACTACTGAAGCCCGCGTGCCTAGAGCCCGTGCTCCGCAACAACAGAAGCCACCGCAATGAGAAGCCCGCGCACCGCAACGAAGTGTAGCCCCCACTCGCCGCAACTAGAGAAAGCCCACGTGCAGCAACGAAGACCCAACGCAGCCAAAAATAAATAAATCAAAAAAAAAAAAAACAAAACCCAAATCTGCCCTTCATCATCCGTTGAAAAGGTCTAGAAACAACCAACCTTGTAGCAAGAAGCATCCCTTGTGCCCAGACTGTGATCTCGGTACACCCTTTCCCATTTAAGGAACATGGGCTCCATAGAAAAATGGATTAATTTGGGGTATCCATAGAAAAATGATCTTAGATATGGGGCAGGAAATGTACTAGAAGAACCTGAAAGATTTTACAGGAGGAAGCAAGGAAGCAATCAAAGGCTATGAGGGTCATACCAAAAGGACTCAGGAACCAATTTGAGAAGGTTCCCTCTGGCCAAAGATACAATAATTTAAAGCATCAATAGGGTAACTGTAATGGATTGAAGCACAAACATATTTAAATATTAAATTCAAAAAGATCCAACTAATCGATCAAATACACAAGCCAAAAACCTCGCTGTTCATCTTGGATGATAGAAAGGAACCAACTTTAATTGTGAGAACTGGTAAATAAAGGAAAAGAATGAAGCAGATTTATCCTGTCTTTCCCATATGAATTATGATGCAAGTAACCAAATAGTTGATGAGGTAAAGTTACTTTTTACAGAAACATTTCAGACTTAAATATAATAAGTCCTATGTCTGAAATTTGCTTCAAAATAGTTAGTATGGGTCAAGAGGAAGCACACGTGAAGTATAAATGAAACAAAATGGGCCATAAATTGAATGCTGTTAAAGACTAAACGTTAGTAAGTATATGGCATTCATTATCTGCTGTCTTTTATGTAACTTTGAAGTTTTGAATAATCATAATTTTTACATTGCACTACAAGTTTGCTAAATGGGTCGTAAGTTTGCCACTCACATATTGGCATTTTGGATAGCTCACAGTGTTAGCAAAATGCTGAACTATCGGCAGAATATAGCTTATTGGTTCTCTGATATATCCAACTGCTTAAAGCATAAATCAAAGGTATTAAAATGTTAAGCAAGCAAATTTTGACTAAATTTGATGTTATGCTACAGTTGATCTATATGCTTATGGTTTTACAGAAGAGCAGTAAGAGAAACAGCATTGTTTAGTTAATGGTTCAGAGCATGGACTCTGGAGCCAAACTGCACAAATTATAGAGTCTCAACTTTGCCACTTATCTGCCATATGACCTTGAGCAATTACTTAACCTTTCTTCATTTTAAAAATGGAGATGATAATGGTATCCACTTTAAAAAGCTTATTTGAAGATAAAGTGCAGGTATACAATCCCTTTTCCAAAATACTTGGTACCGTGTGTGTTCCTGATTTTTTTTTAACACAATAGGGTATGCACACCATCTTACTACCTAACACCCTCATTGTGTCCTGGATCAGCACCCCATACTCACACAAAATGCAGCAAAATGAAAAAAAAAAAAAATGCAGCAAAATGCATGAATACTCACACTAAGTGAGATAAAGCCTGTAATAGCCTCATGTCAGTGAAGGTCAGGCTTTACTACCAAAGCAGATTTGACAACAAGCTTATTAAAGAAACATTTGGTTTTCAGAACTTTCTAGATTTCAGAGCAGTGGATGAGTGATTATGATCCCATATAAGTGAATTCCTTAACAATAGCAAAGTAAGCACTGTGTTTCCTATTACCACCTATGACCACAGATTTTTTTTTTTAATATGTTATTTGTAAAAATTAAGATTGTCATTTCAAAAGAGACAAACGGGCATGGCATTGTCTAACACTGAAAGGAACACCTCTATCCACCATGCTCTGCCCATCACTCCCTGTCAAAGAAGAGAGTTTAATGTTAAGCAAACAGAAAAACCTCCCATTAGCCCTTGCTTGGTATTATCTGAGGACTGAAAATGAAATTTACCTTACTTGGCAGTAGGTCAATATGGGGAATAAATTCTGGACAGCACTAAGAGTAAATTCTCTGTATCACAATTGTGGATTACTGAAGCATTGTGAGGTTTTGTTTGTTTAAAAAAAAAAAGTATTTAAGTATTAAGAAGAAAGATACATTTAATTTTTACTCTATCTTGTTAAAGGGTCTTGATTTGCTAAAAGTTAAATGGGTATGTGTAAAAGCAATAGCTTAAAAGTACTTTAAAGGATCAAAGTTGCAGAGTTCAACAGTACAAGCAATATGAACTAAAGATAACTTATGAATAGAGGATAACTTATTTTATCTGTTATTATTTGAATATAGAAATGTTTTATGACTTTTAGAAGAATATCTTGATACTGTTTAAGACTCTAAAAAGACACAAATCATCGTTACAGTAATTACACCAGTTAGTTACAAGAAGTAAATTCTTAGAATTATATTTTCCAAAAACATGTCTTCATTAGAAAAACTATATTTAATCCTAATAAAACACTTAGTAATATAACTCATAAAAATTTGGGCTTATCCTTATTTTCTTAAAATAAGAATTCCAAAGTTATATCTATCTTCATAAAAGAAAACTATCTTCACTCATTGGTACTGACCACTCTAAGTTATGTTAAAAATGAAATACATTATTACTATTTTAAAATCTTTATTCAAATCAGATCCATGCTTATTATTTACATTATCTTTCATTTAGGATTAAAATATTATATCCATCTGTAGTTTAAATCATACTTTTAGCCCTTTACAAAATATGAAGTTAAAGTTGTAATAGTTTAAAACTGAATAGAATTGGGGACATTAGATTTTTAAATGAAAATGAAAAATTATGATACATTAGAACATACATGTACATACTAGACAAAGAGTGGTAGAACAAGATAAAATATTTATAGTAATTTTCTATTTTTTCTTGTGGCTATTTTCTATATATTATAAATCACATACTTTTAATAAGCATTTAAATAAAACTTTCAATTAATAAATCAAATGCCAAATGAAGGATTACAAGAAAAAAATTTTCCTGAACTTTTCTTTTCACTTACTTAAACTACATGTTTTCCTAGGTTAGAAATTATCCATATTTAGAATATCTTAAATCAAAGTATAGATACATTTGATACATCCCCATATGTTAAACACTGTACAACTGGAAGTTCTCAAAAAAGAGGTAAAGAAAAAGAAAGAAATGGTACTCTCAATTCAGCTTCCCAAGAGTTAGAAGGATGCCCATAGTCTGTGCTTAGTTGTCTATATATGAAACAACAATGTTCACACCCCTCTATTCTTTGTTTATATTCTTGACATTGTTATCATTTATATTACCTATTTTCTTTCAAGAATGGAAACATCTGACTGCGATCTATTTTCTTTATTAAAATATAAATATTTTCTAGAATATGGGCAGATAAGTTTTAATGACAAACAGCAAAATACAGCAACCAATATTCAATAGGTATTCTGCCACTTAATGGAGTTTTTCAAGAAAGCAATTCAGTACACCTTCTCAACTTACAAATGTATTGAGAAATCTAAGTGTATAATAAAATAAGATCTGTATGAACATCAGCTATTAATTTGTGGATAAAGAACAATATATGGTAATATACAGCCGAAGACTTAAATATTAAATAGCTGTTTATCTTAAATTAAATAAACTGAGAACACTTTAAAATTTTAAGTTGAGTTGATTGTATTAATGTTAATATGGATTAAGAAAAGAGAATGTATAATATTATAAAATTGAAAGGTAAAGGAATTTTATTTCAATCTTTTCTCCACAACTGAAGGGTTTTTGGTTTTTTTTCCTCACTAATGGATATATTAAAAGAGCAATTTCATAATTCCTAAACTTCTAGTTTCAAACACTTGACAGAATTTGCAACTTAAGTTTCCTATATTTTCTAATTCTGTACATTTCTTATTGCTATCAGTCTTGTCATTCTCTGTCAGCCCCTGGGGGAAAAACAAAAAGCTGACAGAAAGCTATTATACTGCTTTTTACCACTAAAATATAGAAAATTAATTTTATGAATTTGGCTCACACGGAAAGAATATTTATTAATGCTACAAATCAGAGATTCACTGACAGAAATACTGTCTTGAATGCAAAAAGAACAAAAATGAGGTCACTTGAATTGCCCTGAAAGGCATTCCAAAATCTTCAACATGGCTTACCTGTAGCTAAAGTTCTAGTGTTTAAAATGTAACTAAAAGTTAAGTGAGTGTTCTTACCTTCAAGTAAAGGCAGCTAAATGACTTTCAATAATAAAATGTATCAAAATATTTCACAAGTCTAAAACACAGCTGAGAGGAAGGCATAGTTATTTTTTCAGCTATTCCACACTATTTTTCAGTTTAAAGTTTCAAGAAAAAAATTAAATGATAAACCACAGAAAATTGCAAAATGCCAAATTTAACTCCTATAATTTCTCTATTTTGTTATGAATATTATGAATATCAATCATATACTTTTAATGTGCCAAAAATAAGGCTTTACAAAATGTGAACAATTAATTTTTAAAAAGAAAATTATATTAGTAATTTAATTACTTTTGATTCATTTTATAGGGTAGTAAAACAATACGTCTTCAAAACTACTAAAATGTTAATGATACCATCACAAAATGACTGTAAGTAGATTTTTCCACTATTCAATTATGCCTAGATAACTTTGAATAGCTATAGCTTTCTCCAAATAGGTACCAAAATTTGTACAGACTTAATCGTGAAATCTGAGTGAAATAAAATTTGAGACCACAAAACTTCTAAAGTTTAAATTATTTACCCTTTAAACTGCAGAGAGTGTTTTTTTTCCCAAAAGAAAAAAAATTAGTTCAAGATTTAATAACTTCAGGTTTAATAATTTTTTTTACTTGAACACAATGTCTATTTTCATGAATAGTAATTAGACGTACTGAAGATTTAAGTGTGAAAGAATTCAAAGTGTCAATATGTTACTATCACTCTTTAAATGTTCTCAATATATACAAAAACATATAAATTATAGGTACAATTAGTTATATATCTACAATATATAACACCATTCTCCTTCCCTAACCATACTGACATGAGGATAAAGTAATAAATCTCTGTGCTATTCAAGGCAAAAAAAAAAAAAAAAAGACTGTAAAAAATAAATCTTTAAAGAATAGTTTTAAAAATAAAGTCCAAATACTGCACAAAATAATTTAACTGGAAATATTACTATATACTATAAAACAATTTTTTTCAATTTTTGAATGCTAAATTCCACTTTCTAATTCTATAAAAGAATTTATTGGATATCTGCACTTAGATATTAAATGTTTACATTCAGTTTGATGGGAATGTAATTTTCAGAAGTTAACTGAGCCTTTGTCTTAAAAGTTCATCTATTTGAGTCTTATACATATTTTTTACATCTTCAAGATCTAATCGAAGTTCTTCTGCCTCTTCTGCTTTTTCTCCATACATCTGCAGAATAGTGTTGTATCTTTGATCCAAATCCTATAAAATATATTTGTTTACAATTTTTAAATAACTGTACATTATCATAAATGAGCCACCAGTAAAGACATTACAATCTAAATAAAAGTATATAGTCATCTCTCATAAAAATTAAACTCACACCTCGGTCTGCTGGAACAAAAGAATAAAAAAAACAAAATAAGCCAGATGGCTATTAATCTTAACATATCTTTTCACTAAATCTACAATTCTCCCCATATATAGCTTAATCTGTCTTTTCTCCCAGTAATTTCAGCATGTTTGATGAAATTTCAGTCTCTATGGTTCACTGTGGTTTAAGTATTACCTGGCATTTACCCCACAAGGAAAGTCAAAAGAAAATCTATTCTCATATATGGCTTAAGAGCAACTTCCAATACCAAATATGCTAATTGTGAGGATACATATAACATCAATCAATAAAATACTACTCAGATCATGCAAAAGTTCAGGATTATTAATGAGCCTTGGCCAAATGAAATCTAGTTATTTTCCTGTGCTGAGACTAAACATGATTGTGAACATTACTCTGAATGTGTGATGTGACAAGCAAGATAAGATTCATTTTTAAAGTTCTTCACTCAAATATTAATACTCTTTAATTATCAAAGAAAACACTAACATATACATACGTGTTTTATGTAAACTAAAAATAAGAGTGAAGAATACTTACTCTTAGCTGAGTTCGAAGTTTGGGTATCTCCTTCACTTTCTCTTCAAGTTCATCATTTTGATTTGTTAATTTAACTAGCTCTTCAGCCATTATGGAGCGTGTTTTTTCTAGATTGCCAATTTCTAGCTGAGAAACATTACCAGGAAGTGATTTAAATCAAAATATATCTTGTTTAATAATCCCACTAATATAAACATATTTAATGTGCTATTTTTTAAGAAATAGATATGTGAACATATAACCATAACTAGCTCCTGGTAAAAGGAAATAGAGGCACAAAAACGGTTTCAACTTTCCTCAAATGTATACCATTTATAGGGTTTACTATGAGAGATCAAGAACTGAAGAAAATTTAATCATCTGTTTGAAACATGCAACTCTAAGGAAATAGCATATATTTCAGTTATACTAAATTACTACAAAAACCCAGAGAAATGAAAACAAACTTTAATGTAGCGCCAACCATGTAGGTCACATTGGTAGAATCTATCATCAACTACCAAAGAAGTTCGTTTGTGCCCTTAAGCATAACAGTGGGCTACACAAACATAACAGGTAATAAGATGATTCTGATCTATTTTCTTCCAATTCAAGGACATCTTCTTTAATATAGTAATATTTTCAACTAAAATCATATAATAAAAATAGAAGAGGAAAGTTCCACTTTCGAGTGTATCAAGTTTAACAATGAAAACAGGTAAAACGTTTTAACATTTGTCACCGCATTAAGTTTCTGAAAAGCAAGATAAGATGGGAGGATGCTCCACTCACCATGTTTCCTTTCATGTCTAGGATGTTATAGTTCTAATCTCTCTCATCACCTTTACTCTCTCCTCATAGGGGGAGCTGGAGCAACTTACCTAAGCGGAGAATCTGGGAAGAATAAAATGGCTATGCTCAGCTCAGCAACTTCCCTTTTTTCGTGTTTGGAAAAAGCTGCCTGCAAGGAGCTCTCTGCTCCTAGATGCCTCGAAGTCTTATCGTGGCAGGCTGTCGCACATGGGGTGGCCTACTCCAGCCAAGCATTTCCTGTGACAGTCTCCCAAATTCTGGCACTCAGAAGGCCCACTGAGCTTTCATCCTTGGCTAATTTCTCCAACCAGCCTTTATCGTTAATATATATGATTTACTTGGGGCTTCACGTGTCACTATTTCATTTTATTTCTCAATTTGTTCAGAATGAAGGTGGAAATGAAGGGTGCTACTCATTGGGCCTCAAAATTTCATTTACTTCTACGGCACATTTAATTTTTATAATACCTGTAAATGAGTAATTTCTCCTTCCCTTAGCTTTAGCTGAGACTGTAGATTTTCAATAATGCTTGATCCTGCTCCCATCCTTACAGCATCATAAAGATTGCTTCCATTTGCTGATACAGACATTGGTCCAAATGAGTGATCATGAAGCTCATCCTGTGTTAATTAAAGAAAGCATATATAGTTATTCAGTTACTACAGACCGTGCATAAGTGTCAAACAAAATGGTTTGGTCAATTCTTACTTTAAAATGTCTATGACTTTCTCAAAGGCAGAAAACCATCTCTATTTCCTCAGTGCAATCAGCACTCCCTTACAAATACACAGATAAATTGCCTATAGAATAGCAAGATCACGGTGAGAGTCGAACTGCTATCTGCACATTCTCTTTATCATTATTCAGTCTAAGAACTAAACACGTGTAAGAAATAAAACATCACCTGAGACATAAAAGATGTTTGTAGCCCTGCCATATCAACTCCACTTATCGAACTTGAGCGTGACATTGTGGGAGTGCTAGAAACAGAAAATGGCTTCCGTTCCTTAAGGTGTAAAGAAAAAAAAATTCAGTTCAGATTAAAGAGTAAAATGATAAATAAAAAAGCAAGAAAGTTTTCTAGGATCAATGACAACAAAGATTCGTTCTAATTTCCTTATAAAATGTTACAGATATCTTAAGTCTTATCAAAGGCACAATATTTAGTAATTTAAAAGTGTAGACAAACTTGGTCAAATCATCTCATTTATATTATAACAACATAATTTGGTTTATTTTTAATGGAATGAGAATGTTTTTAATGGAACAATTATATGAACTAACTGCTTCATATTATATAACATACCATCAATTAAACCTATTCTTTAGAATAAGATTACCAATGAGATTTACAAACCATAAAGTTTCTGGCTTATCCATTTTATTTTTACTGTATTTTTTTAAACCAAATAAATTCAAAAGGTAATTTCAATCAATGCACATACAGGTAGCTTTTATGTATTATGCTTACTACCGAGTATACTCCAATCCTTTAAATATAGGAAACTCACTTTAGAAAAATTACCTCCATTAACGAGAAAGAAAGTGAACAAACCAGTTTCACTCCCAAGGTGCCTATGGGCCAAATGAGGTGCATCAGTGTCAGTGAGAGACCACAAAAATTCATTTTAAAAGGGGCAAGAGGTTCTGTCATTCAAATCCTAGAAATCACAGATGTCTTTGCATAAACTCAAACTACTTTGGATCCACTCTGAGCAGAACACTGATTATACTACTAGAATTCATCACTCTATTGATTTTAGACATAAGAAATGGTATTTATAAAGTGTAGCTAAAATTACAAAACAATTAATGATTAATCACAACAGCTACTAACTGGTTACATCAAAAAGAAAACAAAATTTAATACCTTTTCTTTTATTGCTTCTTGAGTGAAAACTGCTTTCTTCCTTTCCTGTTCAACTTTCATTTTCTCCATTTCTAACTGACTATTCAACAGTGTCTAATGGAGACAGAGATACAGTTAGATAATTTCTGTGATACTAACTCATCATCATAAGTCAATCTCAAAGTTTAGGAACATAAGGTATACACTCCTATTTGTTTTACTACTAAAGATCAAGTTCCAAAAGCAGAAACATCACCCATTTTATATTGTCATCTCATTAGTTCGCTACCATCCCCAACCATTCTCTAATGGAAGCCCTAAGAGGTGAGTGAACACTAATCGAAATACCTTTTCTTTCCTTGTCTCTTCAAGTGTTCTTACATATTCACCTTTTAGGTTTTCTAATTCAACCTGGTACCTATTAAGCCAAAGGGAATTAAAACAAAAAAGATGATAGTACAGACTATTAAAAACTCACTACTTTATTAACTCCAGTTACATACTTAGTAGTCATTTTTATTATCAGCTTTATTTTCCAACTGTATTTTCCAGATGACTTGGGTTTTATTAAAAAACTGAACTACTACTTCGTGTATCTTATTTATTGGTTCCCTGGATTAAGATTTAATTTAAAAAGAGACTTTTTTTCTAAAGAGAATTTTGAATACCACCATTCTACAATATGTTCAGATTCTACAAAGGCTTATTAGGGAGGTCTATGAAAATGTCTGCAAAAGTTCATATATTTTACTTCATGAATCATTTTTACTTGACTACTTTTTTTTAAAGCAAAATTCCAAGGAAGAACTCAGAGGATAAAACCCCTAATCACAGCCTTAATATAACTTCACACAGATGGATTTTATAGCTTGTGGTTTCCAAAGAGCCCAGACATTTATTTAGAAAGATTGGAACAATGCTTAAACCCCTGTAATATAAAAATAACTCCAGTGAGTGGTCTTCAAACTATTTTGTGGTAACAGACTCCTTTAAAAAATCTGATTAAAGCAATGAATCCTTTCTCTGGAAAATGCAAATACATTCAGAACATGCCACCCAATTTCGAGAGCCTATGCAAGGTTCAATGAATCCTGGTCCTATCTTGGTATAATATCCTATTACTAATGACTCTGACTTTAAACACTAAAAATATGTATTTTCAGTTCTCAGTGCAATGAAGCTAAAAACCAACAACATATTTTTTTAAAGTGCTTTAAAATGTCATGAAACCACCAAGAATAACACTCAAGAAACATGCTCACCTATTATTTTCATCCTCTAGTTTTCTTATCCTATTTTTCTCTGATTCTAGCTGGGCCTGAAATCTACTGTTTTCTTGTCTTAAGAGAGAATTCTGTGACTCCATGGAAGACATTTGAATTTTGTTGGCAAGAAGTTCTTCTGTGGCCGCACGTTCTCTCTCAACTGCTGCTGCCAACAAGGTCTGGGATTCACCTGATTGTAGGGTAAAAAAGAAAAATCACATATACATACATTCAAGAGGCCAAGATACCAAGTAGATTCTGACTTCAAACTTTTAATGATGCAAACAGCCACACTTAAAAGTGTAAGTACTCATTGACTAAGGCAGGTCTGCCTACAGAGACAAAAAAAATCTTAATTTATATGTGCTTTATCATTTTTTTCACCAAAATATTTTAATTTGAAAGTGGAGTCATGTATCAACAGAGTAGTGAATCAACAAACAGTGCTGGGTCAACTGGATAGTCAAAGGAAAAAAAAAAAAAAAAAAGAACCTCAAACTAACCTTCACACAGTATATGAAAATTAACTCAAATGGATCATACGCTTAAGTGTAAAACAAAATATAATGACGGGAGGGGTAAAACGGGTGAAGGGGATTAACAGGTACAAACTACCAGGTATAAAATAGGTAAGTTACAAGGATGTAATGTACAGCACAGGGAATATAGTCAATATTTTATCATAACTTTATATGAAGTATAATCTATAAAAATGTCAAATTACTGTTGTACACCTGAAACTAATATAATATTTTAAGTCAACTATACTTTAATTGAAAAAAAAAAAACTATAAAACTTTTCGAAAAAGACAGAAGAAATCTTCAGGATCTAGGGATAGGCAAAGAGTACTTAGGTTTGACACAAAGAGCGTGAGCCATAACAAGAAAAACTGATAAACCAGACTTCTTCAAAATTTTAAACTTTTGTTCTATGTGAAAAAGATGAAAACACAAGCTACAGACTTGGAGGAAATAAATGCAAAGCATGTTATCTAAGACTAGCATCTAGAATACATAAAAAAGTCTCAAAACTCACCAGTGAAAATACAAACAATCCAATTAGAAAATGGGCAAAAGACATAAACATTTCACCGAAGAGGATGTACAAATGGAAAATAAGCACATAAACTGACATTCACCATCTTTCATCTTTCAAACTAGATCCCGCATGCATGCCACAACTAAGCATCCGCATGCCACAACTAAGAAGTCCACGTGCTGCAACTAAGAAGCCCTCATGCCGCAACTAAGACCCGGTGCAGCCAAAATAAATAAATAAATATTTTTTTAAAAAAAGAAAAACACTCAGCAATAAAGACTAAATCATTGATACACACAAGAACTTGTATGAATCTCCAGGAAATTACACTGAGCAAAAAAAGCCAGTCCCCAAAATGTCACGTTATACAATTCTATTTACATAAATTTTTTTTTTTTTTTTTTTTTGGCAGTGCCACGCAGCATGTGGGATCTTAGCTCCCCAACCAGGGATCGAACCCATGCCCCCTGCAATGGAAGCATGGAGTCTTAACCACTGGACTGCCAGGGAAGTTCCGCATTTACATAACATTTTGAAATTCCAAAATTTTAGAAGTGGAGGATTAGTGGTTGCCAGGGATTTGAGACAGGGAGGGAGGGCCATGAGGGTGCTAAGTATGACTTTAAAGGGCAAAATGAGGGATCTTTGTGGTATTAGAACTATTCAATATCTTGACTGTAGTGATGGATACATGAACCTACACAAGTGGTAAACTTGTATAAAACTTAATACACACATAGACACATATACATACATACACACAATGAGTACCAGTAAAACTGGGGAAATCAGAATAAAATCAGAAGGTTGTTTCAAAGTCAATACCTTGATTGTGATATTCTACTATAATTTTGCAAAGTGTTAACATATGGATATTGGGGAAAGCATGCAAGGGACCATTCTATATCATTTCTTATAACTGCATATGAATCTACAGTTGGCTCAATCGACAATTACAATTAAAAAAAAAAAAGGACTAGTGGACAAAATTCTGAGATTTAACAAAGGCAAGAATTTACATATTTTTTCGCCACCAAAGTAGACCTAATAATATCTCTATTTTACATTATAAATTCTGTTCTATACTGTATCTATGCTCTTGTTTATAGCATTATACAGTACGTTTGTCCTGTGGCTTTGCCTACATTCCAGCACAATACCACATATCCCTGAGGCTGTGTAGGCTCCAGTTTAAAAGCCACAAAAATAATGGCTTCTTGCTTTCATTTTATTGCTAAATAAATATTTGTTTCAGAAGGTGTCATTTTCAGATATCTCATATTTCATAACAAATGGGTCTCAAAAAGTGGTCCAAGATAAAAGATAGACCTAAAATTAATACCTAGAAATTAAACAATATATGAAGGTTCATCTGTTCAGTGATTCTTCTTTTTGAGCAGATAAATCTACTTCCAGACAAAATCTTACATAGAGCTACAAGGGGCAAAAAAAAAAAAAAAAAAGATAAAGGAGGCACTACTTTCATTAAAGCAGCCTGGAGGGAGCCCAGCAGCTTACTTATCAAGCTTCCCTCTCACCATGACAGCCAGCCCTAAGACACACAAGGGATCTACTGAATACTGTTTGAAAGCCACTAATCTAGTTCACCCCCCATGATTTTCAGGGTGTAGTCCAGAGAAGGTAAGTGTCTTGCTCCAGACTGTCTGACTGGGTGATTCAAAACAAAACCTAAAAACCCTGAGTCCAAGTCTCCTGACACCCATTCACGTCTGCTTTTATCACTACACCACGATGTCTCTCAAATTACAGTTAATTTTAGGCATAGAATGGACACAGGAATTTTTCACCATTTGCTAGCTTCTGGGATATCCAATATGTACATATTCTGTGCTTGAATAAGTATCTTAGAAGAATAATTTTCTTTTTATTAACAGCACAGAAGGGCAACCTAGAGCATTTCTGTAAAGAAGCAAAATATGGAATCTTAAGACTCCACAGCATCTGTCTACTAGAATTTGACCTTAATCTAACCTAGACCTATCTCTGCTCTTGGAATTCTACCACTGACTAGAATCATATCCGATCTCTACTTCCTACACTACTGCAGACAAGCTAGAACGAGGTCAGACTTAGCAATGGACAAGAAAACAGTTGAGCACAATAGTTTGTAAAAATGAATGTAAGAATGACATGGAAGTATTTTAGACAGTACCAGACACATCGTGTAAGGAATGTTTTGAAAGAGTCAATTAAGGTATTAGAAAATAAATGTAAAAGAGGAGAAGAGGTAAAAATCTACAAGTTAGACACAAAATGAAACCATGAGATCAAGTGAATTTCAATTTCATACCATTACCCTAATTCTAAAACAAGATGGAAGGGCTTCTACATTGAGCTTAAGAACTAAAGCAGTTACCAAGTCTATCAGAAAGATTCTTCTCTAACTTCTCCCATGATGACGTCTGGGACCCTAGAGTTGCTTGCAAATTTTCTATCTGTCGAAGCAATGGTCTTGTTGTTGATGAAACACTTTGACTCAGTTCTTGGTTTCGATTCTCTGCTTCCTGGAGTCTCTGAATCATGACATTCTTAAGTCATTACTACTGACAGCAATAAAAACACTAAAAATGCTAGCAAAGAAACTTTATGAGAGATTTCTGGGAAAAAGTATTTCTCCAAGATAAAATGATTTTTTATTAAATTATTTTCTAACTATTCAATCCTTAAGTTACAGTTAAGTTGCGCAACAGAGTAACTAAATAAATGCTTCTTTACAGAGCATTTCTAAGATAAAGACAGCCTTTGAATACCTTAAGATAATAAAGAGCATCATCCAAACCTCCCAGTAGTTGCCTCCTCATCCAAATATTTCTAAGTATTTATAAAATCAGAAAGATCAGTCTGAGGGGCATTTTCTCCCCCTTTTCCTGTGCATGTTCATTGACTGAAATTAACAGAGTAATAGCATAAAAACTAGGCATTGCTTATCTGCCCCACAGTAATCAGAGACTGATAATAATTAATAAATCGGCCATTACAAATGACAAAACAATACTGAATATACTACATATCTATCATGATAAAATTATTTTCTAGAAAACAAAATTAGGGCTTTTCTTATACATTTTTAAGGTGCCCACTCTGATTTTATTCACATAAGCCACAAAAATACAGCAAATGATAAGTATGGGAGTAATCCTCTCAACTCTAAGAACATCACCCCACTGAGTCATTTTTTATTTCTTGAAAAACGCATCTCAGATTTGTGTTTAGGGAAACTCTGACAGTACCTGCTGGAGTTCACTGATCTCATGACGTAAATAATCCTCTTTTCTGGCAGCTGCTTGCTCTGCACGTTGCAGTGCCAGCCTAAGGTCCCCCACCTGTATTAGGAGAACCAACAACACTATCACAACCAACATCACAATATTATCTATAACTTCCTGCTAACTACATATTTTGTATTGGGTTGACTTACTGTTCATGTATAATACTCTTTACTATCCAATGAGCTTTTACGTATGATTACCACACATCCCATTCTTCAGGCAATCCCCGAACCATATGTATTCAATATGTACTTCGGAAAGCTCAATAAGGCGCACACGCACACACACACACAAAGCATATAAATATGTACAAGGCCAAGCCACTGCCATACAATATAGGAGGAAAGACAATGCATCCATAAACGTTTGCAGTATAAGGCAGAATGTGATAGGAGCTATATGAGCTATAAAAACTAGCTGCTATATTCATACACAGCTGCACAGGTTGTAAACTGCTACAGCCTTTTTGGAAAGCGTTATGGCAACATAATCATCAAACTTCTTACATTCTTTCATCTGATCGTCCTAGTCCTGAGAATTTACTCTATGGAAGCAGATCTGTAAACATACAAAGATGTTCTCTACACTGTTAGCTAGACTAACAAAAACAAACAAGAAATATTGTTAATATCTATTAGCAGTAATTTATTTTTGCAAATGTGGATACAACATGAATATACCCAATAAAAATTAAAATGAACATAAAAAACATGCAGAAATGTACAACTTAATCTTAAATGAAAAAACTATAAAATAATATATATATATATCAATTATAAAAAATATGTACATGGAGATAAGGACAAGAAGTTAATACACAAAACTGGCAGGACTTGTAAAAGGTGATGATTTTTTGAATGGTAACCCCATATACTCTCTATCTCCCATTCCCCCAATTTTTCGTTATTACGTTCGAGTATTTTTAATTTAAAATATTAATATTTTATCTATCCCAGTGAGGGAGTGGCAGAAGCACAAGGGGTGTATGGACCATGGTGTAATTTACAACAGCAAAATATCGGAAACAACCCAAATATCCATTAATAGGAACTGACTGAATGGTATAGTCACACAATGATATACTATAAAACTATAAAAAGGAATTTTTTAAAAAGCTCTATGCTCTACCATGGAATGATCACCAGGATGTTTTATTAGGTAAGTAAAGCAAGCTGTAAAACAGTATAAATAGTAAACTATATTTTATGTAGGAAGGATGAGAGAGATACAAACAAATGTGTGTATAAGTGTAGGTGTGTATATATATGTGGGGGGTATATAAGTAAATGTAGATATGTATGTTTTCTTGCATTTACAAATAGAAACACTAATAAAATGGTTATTTACAGGCAAAGAAAGGGAATAGGGAGGGGCTAAGTTGGAAGCAAATGTTATCTTAATATATTTTGTTATACAGCTTTCACACTTTGGAATCATGTAAATGTTTTACATATCCCTGTGAAATTAAATCAAAAGTGCATTGAGGTCAATGAGGGAAGAATAGTCTTTTCAACAAGTAGTGCTGGAACAATTTGATATTCACATGTAAAAGACCTAAATGTGAGAACTAAGACTATAAAAACTGTAGAAAGAAACAGGTGAAAACCTGCATGATGTTGAATTAGGCAACAGTGTCTTAAATGTGATGCCCAAAGCACAAGCAACAAAAGAAAAAAAACGTAAGCTGGACTTCAACAAAATGTATTAAACTTTTGTGTATCAAAGGACACTATGAAGAAAGTGAAAGACAACCTATAGAATGGGAGAAAATATTTGCAAATCCTACATTTGATAAGGGTCTAGTAGGCAGAATATATAAAAAACTCTTACAAATGAACAATAAAAAGATAATAAAAAAATGGGCAAAGAATTTAAACATTTGAATAAATTTCTCCAAAGGAGATACATAAATGGTCAATAAGCACATAAAAAGATGCTCAACATCATTAATCATTAAGGGAATGTAAATCAATACCACAGTCAGATACCATTTTACACCCCTAAAAGGGCTATAATGGAAAAAAAAAGACAATGACAAATACTGGCAAGAATGTAGAGAAACTGAAACCCTCATATATGGTTGGTGGGCACATAAAATGGTTCAGCAGCTGTGGAAAAGTTTGATAGTTCCTGAAAAAGTTAAACATAGGATTACCATACGACCCAAGGGTATATATCTAAGAGAATTTAAAATATGTGTTCACACAAAAATTTGTAAATTAATGTTTATAGCAGCATTATTCATAATAACCAAAATGTGTAAAGACTTCTGGGTATATAGCCAAAGGAAATGAAAACACTAATTTGAAAAGATACAGGCACCCCAATGTTCATAGCAGCATTATTTACAATAGCCAAGATATGGAAGAACCTAAGTGTCCATCAACAGATGAATGGAGATATATACATACATACATACATATATATATATATATATATATATATATGGTGTGTGTGTATACATACATAGTATATGGTATATATATAGTGGAATATTACTCAGCCATAAAAAAAAGACTCAAATTTTGCCATGTGCAACATGTATGATTAGTAACATAAGTCAGAGAACAACAAATACTGTATAATATCATTTATATGTGGAATCTAAAAAATAAAACAAACTAGTAAATATAACAAAAAAGAAACACTCAGATCGAGAACAAACTAGTGGTTATCAGAGGGAAGAGAGAAGGGGGGAGGAGAAAATTAGAAGTAGGGGACTAAGAGGTACAAACTACTATGTATAAAATAAATAAGCTACAAGGATTATATTGTACAACACAGGGAATATAGCCAATATTTGATAATAACTAAAAATGGAGTATAACCTTTAAAAATTGTGAATTACTACATTGTACACCTGAAATGTATATAATATTGTACATCAATCTACACCTCAATAAAAATAAATAAATAAAATTTAAAAGTGTAAATAACCCAAATATCTATCAAATGATGATTTTATAAGACAAGGCCTGACAAATGTTGGTTTTCTTCCTTCATTTGAGGTCCATGGACTCCCACAGATGCTATGAATGAACTCAGGAGCTAAACAGAGTCTCCTGAAATTATATGCAATGTTTAGTATTTATCTGCATTCGTGCATTTCCCTGGTAAGAACATCCCTAGATTTCATAGTGTTCTCAAATAAGTCTGAAATTCCCCCCCCAAAAAATAAGCAATACTGGTATAATGTAAGCATCACTTTAACAACAGTTTAAAAAACACACAACTGATTAAGCTTGGCACAATCCAGTACTCTTAGAAAATGAGCCCAACAGGATTTATAAGCCCAACAGGATTACAGAGAAAATGTAACACATGTGCCACTACATAAGGTTTGATTCAAATTAACAGATTCTTTATTTTGCAGAAGCACAAACAAAGATTTTAAAGACTAATTTTTCATCTAATGCTTACTTGAATCACTAATGTTTCTTGCTGCTGACGGGCTTCTTCTTGGGCCTTCTCCACTGCTGCAGAAAGTTCTTCTTTAGCTCTCGTTTCACGACTTAGAGCAGCTTCCTGGGCTTCACTATCTTTTGCAGCATTGGCTTTGTGGAGATCAGTAAGTTCTCTTAAAAAATTAAATAGATAATTTTTAAGTTAAAATAATATAGTTAATTACATGACCAAATTAATGAAGTTTCCATGTAGATTTCCATGAGATCTACAGAATGAGGAAGAGTTCACCACACAATAAACAGTGACTACAGTGAGGACTCTCTGTCGAACTTGCTTTAACCAGTCACAAGTTCATATATAGGTTAAGTTTATAAATGTTACTAGTGATCAGATAATAGAAAAAGTGTTTCCTCAACATCCTGCTCTGATAACTGATTTTAAACGAGTTGCACATTTTCTTACTTGTATGCACTATCAAGAGCAGCCTGAATACTTCGGTTCTTTTCTTCAAGCTCATTCATGTCTACTTGAAGTCGGCCAAGATCCTTCTCTTGGCGTTCTACCACAGAATTTAGCTTCTTAATATTTTCTCTATGTTGTTTCTCAACCTCTTCTTTGCCATCAAGGACCTACATTATAAAAACAAAGGTATTTTTCAATAAAAAACACCACAGGAAATAATTGTATTCCATGAATCTCAAGTATTATAATAACGAAGAAGAATCTTAACATTCACTTCTTTTTTTTTTTTTTTTGGCCACGCCGCAGGGTATGTGATATCTTAGTTCCCTGACTGGGGACCAAACCAGCGCCCCCTGCAGTGGAAGCGTGGCAGCTTAACCACTGGATTGCCAAGGAAGTCCCAACATTCACTATTAAATTGCTTGAAAAATTCTTCCCAAATGATACACCTCAATAAATCACCCCAAATGTTTTATAAACCATGGCCATATGTTCATATTGGAAGTAATAACAATATATATATGCAGAGAATGGTTAATATTTACCTGTTTTAAATGTTGTAACTCTTCTTCTAACTCTTTAACTTTTTTGTTCAGCTTTGCAATAATATTTTCATTTTCTCTGTCTTTAGCTCTTAATTTCTTAATGATGTTAGAATTATGCAGCTGCTGTTTTGAAAGTTTTTCTCCTGGCAATGGCAAAAAAGTATAAATTCAAATAATGATGATTCTCTAAGAATGTGAACAGAATGTTTTAACTAACCAGTGACATAAAATGACAGAATCTTTGAAAAATCACAGTGCTGTAACAGTCAATGTTAAACTGATTTGGACAGCATAAGCCATGAATGCTAAAATTACTAGGTAGAAGGATGGTGTGGGAACAGGATATTTACAGTCTTAAAGAATCACTCCCACATATTATAAATTACAAAGGGAAAAAAATGTGCTCTTACAATAGAGAAACCTGGTCACCATCTTAACCATTCAGTTTTGACATCACTAATTGTGCTACAGCCTGAGATGTGTCCACTGATGTGATGGAGTGGTAGGTGCACAATTTCACCTATTATATTTCTTACTAGAAATCTGATCTGAATCTAATCATGAAGAAAGTGACAAATTCCTGAACATGGGGCATTCAATGGGACAACTGGACTCTACAAAATCTTTGACATCATGAAAAAGATATCCTAGATTGCTGGAAGACTAAAAGAACATAATGGCCAAATGCAATGAACAAACTTTGATTGGATCTTGGGGCAGAACAAATAACCAGGTATGAGAGTTATTTTTAGAGACAATTGAGATAAATGATGCAATATGTGCTAGAATACACTTCCGAATTAATGCTGATTTTCTTAGGTGTGATTATGATGTTGTGCTTGTCAAGAAAAAATGTACTTGTCCTTGAGAGATGCAGACTGAAGAATGGAGGAGTAGACTACAGAGTCAATGCAATTCCTATCAAAATTCCAACAGCATTTTTCACAAAAATAGAAACAACAACCCTAAAAGTCATATGGAACTGCAAAAGACCTCAAATAGCTGAAGTAAACCTGAGCAAGAACAAAGCTGGAGGTATCACATTTCCTTATTTCAAAACATATTACTAAGCTATAGTAATCAACACTATGGTACTGGCATAAAAACAAATATACAGGCCAGTGGAACAAAATGGAGAGCCCAGAAATAATCCACGTATTTACAGACAAGTGATCTTCAACAAGGATGCCAAGAACACACAATGAGGAAAGGACAGTCTCATCAATAAACGGTACTGGGATATGCATATTCAGAAAAATGAAATGGTACCCCATCACACATCATATACAAAAATCAACTCAAAATAGATTAAAGACTTAAATGTAAGATCTGAAACGGTAAAACTATTAGAAGAAAACATAAGGGAAAAGCTTTCTGACATAAGTCTTGGGAATTATTTTTTGGATATGATCCCAAAAGCATAGGCTACAAAAGCAAAAACAGACATATGAGATTGCATCAAACTAAAAAACTACTGCACAGCAAAGGAAACAACAAAGTGAAGAGACAGTATGAAGAATGGAAGAAAATATGTGCAAACTATACACTAATAAGGGATTCATATCCAAAATATGTAAGAAATCACAGAACTTGATAGCAAAAAAACAATTAAGCCAATTTTGAAAATGGGCTAAAGACATGAATAGGCATTTCTCAAAAAAGGTATACAAATGGGCAACAGGTATACAAAAAGGTGCTCAACATCACTAACCATGAGGGAAATGCAAATCAACACTAAAATGAGATGTCACCTCACACCTGTTGGGACAGCCATTATCAAAAAGAAAAAAGATAAATACGGGAGAGAATGTGAAGAGAACCCTTGTGTACTAGTGGTGGCAATGTAAATTGGTACAGCCACTATGGATAACAGTATGAAGACTCCTCAAAAAATTAAAAATAGAACCATCATATGATCCACCGATCCCACTTCTGAATATATATATCCAAAAGTAATGAAATCAGTATCTCAAAGAGATATCTGCACCCCTGTTCACTGCAGCCTTATTTACAATAGCCCAGGTACGGAAACAATCTAAGTTTCCATCAATGGATAAATGGATAAAGAAAATGTGATACAGATAGATATATATATATAGACAGATATATAGGTAAGATATAAATATAGATATAGATATAAATAAAATATTATTTAGCTTTAAAAAAAAATCTTGCCATTTGTTAAAACATGGATGAACCTAGAGGATGAAATAAACCAGACACAAATATGGCATGATCTCATTTATATGTGGAATATAAAAACGTTGAATTTGTAGAAGCAGAGAACAGAATGGTGGTTACCAAGGGCTAGAGGGTGGCGGAAATGGGGAGATGTTGGTCAAGGGGTACAAAGTTTCAATTATGTAAGATGAATATGTTCTACAGATCTAATGTACAGCATGATGGCTAAAGTTAATAATACTGTATGGTACATCTATAACTTGCTAAGAAGAGTAGATCTTAAAAGTGTTCTCATCACAGACACAAAGTGTGTGAAGTGACTGCTATATTAATTAGCTTGATTGTGGTAATCATTTCATAATATATACATATATAAAAAATCACATTGTGCACCTTAAATACATACAACTTTTATTTCTCAATTATACCTCAACAAAGCTGGATTAAAAAAGAATTTAGGAGTGGAATGATATGATATCTGTCACCTACTTTCAAGTGGTTTGGCAAAAGGGTAGTATATGCGTGTGCAGAAAGATATGGAGGAGGTGTGGCTAGATGTTAACAGTTGATGACTCCAGGTAATGAAGTAATCAGTTACTCACTGTAACGCACTCTCAGCTTTGAGACTTTCAGCTCTTCAGCTCTGAGTTAAAAAATACTTTTAGGGTATACAGAAGCAGTATGTGAATATACCCATAGATGAAACCATTCTATTTTCTCTATAAAGAAGTTCATTAAGCAAAAGAAAACATCAGCTCACTCTCTGATTAAATTAGTAAATTCCAACAAAGTGAAATTTGATATTAATATTCTTAATAATTTTTAAAAATTATGAAACCATGTACTTAGCCGTCCCCTCAGTCTCCAATGTTGTAACACAAGACAGTATCCGACTGCAAGATGTCTTGAGATACAATTATGTGTTTCATGTGCTTTAGTGCTAAGATTGCTTTATAATTATCTGTGTACCTATATTTCCCTCTCATTAAACTATAAGTTCCTAAAGGACAGGGAATGTGTTATATTTATTACTATATCAAACACAATATCTGACATATTAACTGTTAAATATTAGCTGAATAAATGAAAAAGAAAAATTGGGTAAAACTAATTTTTTCAAATGAAGTGATTATTTCCAATTGTCCTCAAACACTTACTCTGGAAATTCACTTAAGTGCAGTGACTTAAGTACAGAAATGTTCATCCCACTACTATTTGTAATGTTAACATTTTAGAAATAAATGTATAACCTTAGGAAGAGTAAAACAAATTATAATATATCCATATAATGGACTTTAACACAGCCATTAATAATTGTATCAAAACATTTAACGGCATAGGGAAATGTAAAAGAAAGAACACTGCAAATTAGATATATGATCTTAATTATGTTTAAAAATGTAATAAAATGCATTAAGAAGGAACTAGAAGAAATTAATATTTCCTTATAAAATTGAATTATGATCTATTTTTTCTCTCTCTTCATATACTTCCTATAACTTCAAAATTTTCTGCAAGTAGCAAGCATTATTCTTATAACTAAAAAACTTTAAGAAAAGAAAAAGAAAAATTTATTTAACCATCCTTTCCAAAACTACCTTCTTTCCTATGACATTACAGAAAGAAATTAATTCAATGTCCAACTGTAATGTTTTATCTCATGAAGAATCTTTAATTTTCATAACCCTGTTAATTATGAATCTTTTCATACAGAAAGTACGTAATAACTAAAAAATTAAAACATGAATGTAAGAAAAAATTCACTATCAAATGCCAGAACAATAAAATGATAGCACATAGTACCCAAGCTAGAGATTCAGATACTATATAAACTCCAGAATTATAACTTTCAAATATCTTGGTTTAAATGAGGGCTCTAAAACCTGTTAGAAGCTTTCTTAGGGAAGCACAAAATTCTATTTCTCAAGGAGTTATTTTTTTACCTCCCTAGAAACAAAAAGCTACATACATTATACCTCTACCTCTCTACATCTTGCTCCCCATTCTTCCATGAATTGTTGCCTACCATTTCTGAGGTTTAAGTCCAAACCTTTCTTGCTTCCAATATTTTTTCATTAGGAAGCAGCAGCTAGTCACGTGGTATCTTCCTGTTCTCACAATATTTTTCATAACCAACTAAGTATTTTACGTACCTTCTTCCATTAACCCTCGGATCTGCTCATCTTTCTCTTTCAAAAGGTCTGCCGTTTCACTACTATTTAATCTAGTAGCAAGTTCATCTTTTATACTTTTGATTTCCTAATTAAAAAAGAAAGAATATGAGTATCATAAAGCATTACTTTCATTCTGGGCATATTTTTCAATTTTTTTCCATATCCAAATAATCACATTCTCAATAAGAATCCATAAGTTCTGTACTGTTAACCTGAGTTTATATTACCTTGGTTAATTAAGAGTAAGTGAACAACTTTGAAAATGACATAGAAGACCTGAATTCAGACATAAACAGGTTTTAAAATGGAAATGTAAATGAGAAGAAGTTAAGTTACAATACTCTTTTTGAGTATCTCTACACATATTTTCTACAGGTTAAGCATTATTTTTGAAACATTCAACTAGTATATCTCCATTTTTCACTGTATTTCTTTTCCTCAGCTGAAACTCACTGCACTTACAAACATGTTGTGAAGTGAGAGAAAAAACATAATTTCATAAGGTTCGATCTACTTTAATAAAGCAGAGATTCAGCAGAAACATGTTAAGATATTTTATCTTTTAAAACTACAATGGAGAAGTATGGTGATATGAAAAGTATCCTACGATTTTAAACTTGGTTTTTATGATGCTCTGAAACTAAAAATAGCTAAAATAAACTAACATTTATTAGGTATTTAAACCATGCTTTGTATCCGGTATCATTTAATCCTTACAACAATCCTGGGAGGGAGGCACTTGTACTATTCAACTACACAAATAAGAAAATAAGACTGAGAAAGCTTGAGTAAACTTTGAAGGTCAGAGAGCTATAAAGTGGTAGAGTTATAACTTAAACCCAGGTCTGTGAATCTTTAAAGCCCATGCTCTGAACTATCCACAACATTGATGTCCATTTCCAACTGTCAAAATTTCATCCATCAAGGTCCAGTAAGAATATCATCTCTGGGACTTCCCTGGTGGCGCAGTGGTTAAGAATCCGCCTGCCAATGCAGGGGGCACGGGTTCGAGCCCTGGTCCGGGAGGATCCCACATGCCGTGGAGCAACTAAGCCCATGAGCCACAACTACTGAGACGGTGCTCTAGAGCCCGCGAGCCACAACTACTGAGCCTGCGTGCCACAACTACTGAAGCCCGCGCCCACAGCCCGTGCTCTGCAACAAGAGAAGCCACCGCAATGAGGAGCCCGCGCACTGCAACGAAGAGTAGACCCCGCTCGCCGCAACTAGAGAAAGCCCGTGGGCAGCAACAAAGACCCAACGCAGCCAAAAAAAATTAAAATTAATTAATTAATTAATTAATTAATTAATTAATTTAATTTAATTAAATTAAAAAAAGAATGTCATGTCTTCCATGAAATCTTCCTCAATTCCTCTGATCAGAATTCATCCTCCATGATACCATTTCAAAGTGCTTATTCAACTGCCTACTACTATACATTTGTTGACATTATTTGTCTTCCAACAGTAGAAAAGCAAACTCTTCACTTAAGGTAATTAAATTCACCTTTGAATTTCCTATGGCTCCTAAGCAGGGGGTTCATACATGGCAGTACACATAAAATGTGTTAAAACGTAGGACCCAAGTTTTTTCCAGCTATAATTAATGGTTTAGATCTATTTTAGATCTATAATTCAAAGTGCACTACAGAAGACAAACATTACTTAAAATCTACTTTTTGTACTGTATTCAGATGGAATAGAGCAAGAACATGAAGAGTTAAGTTGGTTAGATAGTTTCAGGTTATTATTAGTGTCTAAAATGATACTAAGTAAAGTTGCTAGTTAAAGCAACCAAGCAGATAGAAGTATATCATATTTCTTTTCTGTAAGAATATATAGAGAAAAATTATAAATATTAACATTGACATTCGTCAAGAAGGGGGAAAACAACCTCAGAAGGGCAAATACTGAGAAATGTTTTAATACTTAGGATACAAGCAATAATTACTAACCTTAATTGGTTACCAATATCTGAAACAGCCAACTGTTCCAAATTATAAGAATTAGAACAAATAGTTCCCAATCAGGAGCAATTTTGCTCCCAAGGGGACATTTGGCAATGTCTGGCAACATTTTCAATTATCACAACTGAGGGGGGATTAGGTTGGGGTTGAGGAGAGAAGGGTGATACTGGCATCTTGTAGGTAGGGGCCTGGGATGCTGGTAAATACCCTACAATGCACAGGACAGTCCCATACAATATAAAATTATCCAGCCCAAAAAGTCAGTAGTGCTGAGGCTGAGAAATCCTACATTAGATAAATCAACATTTTATTCTAATATTCAATGTCACTAATCATTAGGAATTTTTATTTTAAAATTACTTTGACTTGAAGGAGTATATTTATATATATATGTTTGAAGTGGAAGGGAAAAATAACAAATGAGAGTAATGGTAATTTTTAAAATTTATAGAGTGCCATTAAGATTTAAGTGTTATTTATTTTGATGGACTTATCATTTATAAAAATTATTCTAAAGATCCTTGCTATATATCTTGCAAGGACTTACACATAAATTATACAAATACTGGCTTAGATTTTTTTAAAAGTATCTAAAGTGTAATCCTAAAGGTGCGAAAAATCTAAAATTTAAGTGTTAATATACTACATGGTATCCTTTTAATCTCACTTCTTTTTTCCAGTACCAAAATAATAATGCATTCCTCAAAAAAATATGTCTCTGTAGAGTTTATTTAATATTATTTTAAACTTCCATTACCTTTTTAGCAGCATCTCTCTCTTTGCAGGCTAGCTGAACTTTCTTTTCTGCTTCTGCAATTCTTTGAGTAAACTCATCTTTCAAGGAAGAAATGCTGCTGCTCTCTTCTTTCACTCTGATCATTTCACTAAATTTAAAATAATACTGAGACTGAAAATACTTGTTTATATATTCTAAAGTTAACAGATGAGTTCAGTTTGCAAAAAAAAAAAACTAACATTCTCTTCAACATACACTTTACTAAAATAGATTAATTTTAGGCCTGTTAACTTTTAAGAGAAAAATTACCTGCTTAATTTACTTTAAAACACTTCAAAGAAAACCCATTAGAAATTGAAAATGTCACCAATACATGATGTGTAAAAATTACAAAAAGGTAACTAAAACTTTTCACTGTTAAAACTTATTGTGTCACATTTTACTAATCAGCTCCTTAAAGCAAACTAGTACTCAGTATTTTTTTAAACTATAATCTCAGTTTTCTCTAAATATACCTTTTAAATCTCTAATACTAATAGATTATTAATAACAAAGAGGAAGAGGTTTTTTTGTTTTTGTTTTGCAAACACCTCTCTTCAGTGCCAGTGGTAAAAGAGTAAGACAATTTGAGGAGAAAAGTAATCTCTAAGGGTAGAATGGAAATACCATTCAATTCTCAATAATTATAAACAAGTTAAAATATAAAACATTTTAATTTAAAAAACATTCTTAAGTAATAACCAAGTGTATGGACCACTACAAAATGTATAAAATTACTCACATTTGTAAAGTACTTACTCTTTCAGATTATCATAAGCTTCTTCTAGAAGTGCTTTTTCTTTACTAAGAGATAATAACTGAGCTTCCCTTTTATCCAGTTTCTCATTCAGAAATTCAACTGTCTGGATAAGAAGAATACACAAAAGTCCAACATTTAACTTTAAAAGACCATTTTTACACGCAGGTGAAAAAGTAAAGGCCACCGAATCACTGTAATAAATAAAACAGCATTATCTCATAAGAAGAATTAAAAACAAAACTGGGAACACAGCGGACACAGAACAGCAAGAACTCACACACAGTGGGTAGGAGGGTATAAATTAGTACTACAACCACCTAGTTGGTAGTTCGGTAAAACGTTTTGGAAAACAGTTAAGCAATATCTAGTTGAAGATCTACATACCCCTTCATGTAGAAAATTCTACTTTTAGGTGTACCTCAGAGGAGAAAACTCTTTCATAAGTGTACAAGAACATTTACAGCAATTCATTTGCAATAGCAAAAATGTGGGAATAGTGTACATGACCACTAAAAAAGGAAGGGAGATGAGATGCAATCAAAAAGGTCAAAGAGGGGCTTCAAAGCTTCTACTAATGTTCTCTGTCTTATCTGGGTAGTGGATATACAAGTGTTTGTTTCTCCATATTATTCTTCAACCCAAACATGTAACATGCAACATTTTTAGCATGATACATTGCATTTAAAAAATGAAATTAACTTTAGAAAATCGATAGGCATATAATTTTTAAATCTCCAGAATATATTAGTATAAAGCTAAGCAAAAAGGAATGGTTAGACTATCTTATTCCTTAGGTCCTGCTGAAGCAGTGATACACTTGTGTATGAGGAGAGGAACGGTGCCTTTTGTACTAAAAAATAAATAAATAGGACTTCCCTGGTGGTACAGTGGTTAAGAATCCGCCTGCTAATGCAGGGGACATGGGTTCGAGCCCTGGTCCGGGAAGATTCCCACATGCCACGGAGCAACTAGGCCCGTGCGCCACAACTGCTGAGCCTGCGCTCTAGAGCCCGTGAGCCACAACTACTGAGCCCGCGTGCTGCAACTGCTGAGGCCTGTGTGCCTAGAGTCCATGCTCTGCAATAAGAGAAGCCACTGCAGTGAGAAGCCCACGCACCACAACGAGGAGTAGCCCCCCGCTCGCTGCAACTAGGGAAAGCCCGTGCACAGCAATGAAGACCCAATGCAGCCAAAAATAAATAAATAAATTTATTTTAAAAATAAATAAATAAATAAATAAATAAAGTCTTACCTGATTTAGGTCTAGATTAACTTAGAAATCACTTACCTTCTAACAATGGTTCAAAAATATCTTATTAATAATAGTGTTGGTTTCTAGGAATTCAAACTGCTATTATAGCTAGAGCATGGCATTTTGTTTGTGAATAATATTAAACCTAGGTAACAGAATCTGGCACTTTTTTTTACTTTAAATAATTCAATACATGACACTTAGAGGACATTTCTTCAAGATATCCTGTATCTCAGAAGAGTCTATTAAAGATGCCAGATCCAACTCAATATCTACACCTAAAAATCACAGGAAAAACGAAAACTGTGATTTAATGTTAAAGAATTTACACCACTTTCCTTTTTTACGTATTAGGTAAAAGCAATTTGTCATTCCTAAACAACACTTTTGATCCTTGGACATTTCCCTTTCTTATTCATTTAAGATAGCTATCAATAGGAAATATCAAAAACAACATAAAAAACAAACAAGCAATTAATAACAACAGAAAAACATCAATGATCTGAGACCAAATTTTTCATTCAAGATTTGCTACAAATAATGTGAACATGCAAAATTTTTTTGATATAAAAAAATCATATAATATTTAGATTTGTTTGAGCACCTCTATCTGCAAAGGAGTTGAACGTATCTGTTTACATAAGAAGACAGTCCCTTACAAACTAATAAATTAATGAGTCTAGCAAAAGAGAATATTAAGGTGATAAGGACTCAACAGTAAAGGCCTAAGATGGAAATTTTTTTATGCTTAGTTATACTGAACTATCAACTTATGCTACCATACTTGCCTTCAAGAAATTTCAAATAATTTAGCATCAATAATTCTTCAAGTTTAAGATCCTTAACACCACACTTAAAAGGCAAAATGCTTGTCTTTTTTAATCAGTACAAACCATTAGGCATCACTGAATATTAAAAATAAACCAATGACTTAATCTCTGAAAAGCATAACAAAAAATCCCCTTCCACTTCCTAGAGTTACCTTGAATACATCTTCCTTCTCAGAAAGTGCTTCTGGCTGACTTTCAGGAGCTTCAGGCTGCTCAGCCACCTTGTCTAGGACAGTATGCCCTTCATTTACTGGTGTAGAAGAAACCAAGACATCAGGCTGTTCACAGTTAACAGGAGTTGCACTTCGTCCACTTTCTTCCATTTCTGTTTCTTCAGTGGGCACAATTAATGTTTCATTTGCTTCTTCAGGTTTTCCTTCAACAGATTCAACTGTTTTAGCCTTTGGAGTTGAAGAATTAACTATAATAGGTACTAAAGCATATCCCTTGCCTGACAATTCATCATCTGAATTGATTTCGCTTACACTACGGCTATCTAATGACTGTACACTAAACGAGTCTATTCTTTCAAAAGCATCAGATGAGCAGCAACTCTCAGTGAGTTTTTGGAAATCATCTAAACGATTATATTCAGGACAAGCAGATGCCGAGAGAAGCTGAAAGGATGTCTGCATCAAGTGCAGACTTGATTTTGAATCTGTAGTCTCTTGTCTCGAACTTGCTGAGCTCTCACTTATTACACTTTCATGATCTAAAACTTCAATATCACTAGTGGTAGAAGTACCTGATGAGAAGGTACTAACAGGAGGAGAAGGTGTATTGCTCTGTCTGTCTTCATGTTTTTGCTCCTTAGGCTCCAAAGCCATGTCCTTTGTTTCCGCTGTGAGAGGCTGTGTACGCATATTAGATACATTTTCCCTAGTTGTTTTCACATTAATTACACTTTCAGATACTTTCAAATGTACGGTTGACACCTTTGTATCAGATTCTTTATTAAGAGTTTCTTCATGCTTGCCCTTACTTTTAGGAGACAGAGTACTCGCTGTCAGAGTTTCCCCTGATACACACGGAGGAGAGTCTTCTACTTTGGGCTCAGGGGCTTCAGTTGTTCTTGACTGTCCAGCGTGCAAGGACTCCTGTAAGGTGCTTTTCACTTCTTCTTCTGGTCGCTGTGATTTAGCTGGTGGTTTTGATACCACTGGACTCTTCTGAATGGTCTGGACATCGGTGGGAGAGAGAAAGGCACTGAAGAAATTTTCAGATTCATCTACCACAGTTCTCCGAACTGGCTTTGTAATTGCTTTAGGAGACGCTACCGGTTGACTCTGAGGTTCAGTGTTGGATTTTAACCCCCAGGTTGAAGTATCCCATCCTCCACTGACAGGGGGGCTTATTCCTTTGACAAAAAAATATATATATATTAAAAAAGAAAAAAGTATACCTATATATAAAGCATTTAAATTACAATCATTACTATAAGTCAATATAAATATGTTTTTTTAAAACCCCAGAGAATACAACCCGTAATTTGGACCTGTTGAAGTCCTTGCTTACTACATAATTAATTAGTTCATCGTTTAACTTTGGGCCTTAAAAAGAAAAACTGGTGTGCATCTGCCAAGAGGAACTAGGAGCAAAGCTGAAAGACTAGACTGAACCTGGCCTACCAGAAGCAAGTATGTTATTCCCTCCTACAACAAATTAATAAAGTAATGGTATGTGTTAATAACCAATGCTAAGTCCAAGACACATATGATGCATTTCATAATAATGGGCAGTATCTTCACTTACAGGTCATGTGTAGTCATGGCAAATAGAATCTACCTTCTATACAATTAGTTCCATATTAATTTTATTCCTGTAATATCAATGATAAAACATAGTTATCAGCTAGACAGATGGCAACACTCAAAAACTGAACCCAAAATACTGGTGACAAATGTCCTTTTTCAAAGATCAAAGTAAACTGATGGGAACAGTAACTTCTAAAGGGCAAATTCATTTTCATCCACTTAATGACAAGCTCATTCTCCAAGTCCCACTCTCCAAACCTACTCTGAGAAAGTTTTGTTCTCTTGCTAAATTCCAAATTATGTTAGCAATTATAGAAGGTCATATGAATTTCAAAAATGCACATTTTTAAAAAATTACTGCTTTTTGACAAAGACAGCAGTTTACACTAGGATTTTGTTTAAAACACTAGGGAGAAAATAACCATCTTCTGAGCAAAAAAGGTAATTCTATCAGTCATACAAATAATATGTTACTGAAAAACCCGATGATAAACAAAAAAATGGCATATTTGCTAAAATATTTAAAGCATTTCTTTAAAAAAATTTCTTCCATTTCTAAATTCAAAAGTGGCTGAGGAGAATCATCACAAACCCTAAACACTTAAAAGCTGGTGGGCAGAGCACAAGTACCTAAAAGCTCCTAAAAGCTAACAAGCCCAATACTAAATTCTATCCTTTAATAGAACTTCGGAGATAAGTAGGCAATTTTAGCTTGGGGATACAGTTTTACATCCATTTGTTCAGTATATCAGAACGGCGAAAAAAGGGAAAAAAACAAAATTAAAGACACAAAGGAACAAGCAAAATAAAATCTGCTGATTAGTTTAATTTATTGTCATGGCAACGAATGACAGAAGTCAAATTTGCCTGCTGGAGAAAGTTTTATATAAATCGCAGGGTTATGTGATATCCACTTAAATCACTCCATTCTGAAGACTGGTCATCTTTGAGTGACGGCGACGTAAAACATAGGTGATCAGTCAACATTTATGGCATTTCACTAAAACCTGAGTCTATTCTGGATAACTTATTTAAAAAAAAAAAAGGAATTATAGAGCAGGATTCGAGCCCCGGATTTCATAAAAGGAGTATCCTTACATTTACAACTTACATTCTGTCTCTTTTAAAGTTAAGACATTCAAAACGTGGGGTAGCCTGAAAAAAGGAAGTGGAGCTCCTCCCACCAAGATCCTATAACATCTTGGAAAAAGTAACAGGATGGTGACATAAACACATGAGCCGAAATATCTTAAAACGATGCACCTCAAATGTAGGTCCTGACATCTCAAAGACGTAAAATGAGGAACAGAAACCAGAAAGGAGTCGTCAGGAATAACTTATTCTACCTCCCAGAGGTTGACAACCCCAAAGTCGGGCCAATCTGTACCCCACACACCAAAAGGAGAAACTGTTGCTTAGACTTAGAGCTAAAAGCAGCTGAAGATCCCTAAAAAGTGAAGCCCAGGGACTCTGAGAAAGAGAGACGAGGCTATCGGAGGCTAGACCGCGACGCGACCCGAAGTCGCGGGCCGCGCCCCCCCCCGACCCTCCCGCGGGCGGAGTGGCCCAGAGGAAGGGACCGCGCCGTCTCTGCACCACGGAGGGCAGCCCCAGAACTCGAGGAGCTGTTTCAGGAGAGACGGCCATACAGAGCCCAGGAGGCGCGCAGCGCCCGCTAAGTGTTCGCGACTGTTCTTCCCGTCCCCGCGGACTGATTCCGATACTGGGCTCGGACAGCGTCCCGGGAGCGCAGCCGGCCCGGGTTCGAGGGCCTGTGATGCGGCCGACGTGGAAGGAGGGCGCGGGGCCACGACCACCGAATCAGGTCCCCGTCAGCCTCCACCCGGGGCCACGGGCACGGAGGGACCCAGGGCTGGGTTCTCCCTCGGGACCAGAGCAAAGACCAACTGAGAGGCCAGAGCAGGGTCTGGGGCCGGGCTGGGGACAAGGACTTTATCAGAAAGTCCGTCGCTCAGCGAGGCGGGAGCCCCCACGCCCCCACTCCCCCACCCCCGCCGCTTCACCTGTCGGCCTCGGAAGAGACGCCCGCGGGAGCGCAGTGACGCCGCCGCTCGCGCCCTTACCCGGCTCTCCGTACGGAATGGTCTCGGCCCAGACGCTCGGCTCCTCTTCCTGGATGTCCAGGACCCTGTCGATGGACTTCTGGGCCTGAGACAGGGCCTGCTTGGCGAAGCTGGAGAGCTGGGAGGCGTTGAACCAGCTCATCTCCCCGCCTCAGCCGCCGCCGGCGGCGGCGGCGGCGGCGGCAGCACCGAACGGGAAGGCCGAGGGACAAGTCGACTGCCGCGGACCCGGCGGAGGGTCCACGGAGAGCCTCGCCCCCTTCTCCACTCGGCGGGCCCTGTCAGCGGGGGGCCATGACCCCGCAGGTCTCCCCCGAGCCGGGGACGTTACCCTCAGCGCTTTCCTCACAGCTGAGACGAAAGGCTCAGACTGCGCACGCGCTGGCTGCTTCCACGTACACAACCGGCAAGTCCCGGAGCCCACAGTTCCGCCGATAGACGGAAGAGCCGAAGAAGAACGTTGACGTCACTTCCTGGGGCCCAGGATTGCCAGTAGTTATGGAGGAACGCGGAACGGTTCCTATCGAAACTGATTCCAGACGTAGTGCGGCGATTGTCAGCCCTGGGAGGAATTCTGTGGCTATATCAGCAGGGGCTGATTCCTCCGGGAGGAATATGCGAGTTCTGAAATGGGTTCCTTCCTGGAAAATAGCTCTTGTATTAAGAGCTAGAGCCTTGCCAGCAATAATTGAACAGGGAAGTTTGGGTCTTGCGTTTCTCTTACTTAGTGTCTCCTCTGTTAATCAGTTCTGTATCAACTTGGCCTTAAGAAGGAACTCTGGGTTTGGGTCTGTCTAAAACTACTGGGCATCGTATAAAAGGACCTGATCCAGGCCACCTGATGCAAGCAAGTAAAAAGCCGTCTTCCACAATAAGTAACGAGAAATCAGGTCAAGGGCACAATCTCCCCCTTAAGATACAGGTCCACTCTCGGCCTCAGTCAAAACAAACCTGGGAAGCATTAAAACTATTACTCTTAATATGTACTGTGCATATTATTTAAAATACAACTTTTTTGCATGTGCTCTTCAAACAAATCAAATTGGTGGCCTTCCTAATCTAGTCAGCAGCTGTTTGGTTTGGCCCCCATAATGTTAAAATTCTATCAACATTTAAAAGCCAGATTGCACACAAAAATCCAGACGTCCAGCTGATTTTGAAAAATATGTACACCAACATGCAACAGTCAGCTGCAGCAGCTGCCACTTCTGACTAATAATTTTCACTCCAATATATCACAGACGCCACTATTCTAAGTACACTCTTCCTAATGTGGTTACTTACCTCACCTGTTTCCCCTACACTTAAGTATTTTACCCCACTGCAAGGAATCATGCCATAAAGGAATTATTTCTATTATTTTTAGCCAGATTTAAACTCTGCCCTTGAGAAGTTACGATCTTCTGATGATTTTATCTAACTTCTGTAAAAATTTGCATATTGAAACTTTTACAATTTAGTAATCTACACAGTAGTACTAAGTAACTCAGGTAATTTCAAACAGCTTAGCTAAATAGCCTGAGGAGGAGGTCAGGTTAGGCTTGGAATCCCTCCCTGTTCCAAGACTTCTAATTGTACAGCTTGAGGTAAATGACCTAAACTTTCTAAAACTATTCAGCTCTCAGATGAAGATATTATCACCTTCTCACAAGGCTACTTTGAGAATTATTGTAGCACCTGTATATAGCACCTGTAAACTGAATCTGTAACTTTTTAAGGAAAGCATATACATTTATGCCATATGATTTTATAATGAAACAAATTATTCGTCAATATAGAGCTAGAAATAAAAATAAATGAAAATTTAACCCAGTGACATGTAATCATAAAGCTTTTAAAATAGAAAACTGCCATCCAAGTCAAAAACAGAGAACATGTACGACATGTTCCCACACTATGATACTAAAACTCATTTTCAGTATTTATGCTTAATTTTGTTTTAAGCCTTAGTCTTTTAGGAGGGGGAAAAAAGCATTTTAAGAGGCATTAATATAAAAATATAGTCATTCCATTTCATTACCTTATTATGTTAGAGAAAATTAAATCAGTAGATACTTATTGTGGCTAAAGTATTAATTCAAGTACCATAAAATTTTCGTATTAGTAAATCTGCTACATATTTAAAAATTATTTCTACCTTACTACAGAACTACTTACTATCCTTAATATACTTTAAAAAATTTCAGTGAGAAAAATAGACAATATATGATTTTATTAATAAATAGTGTGAAAGCATCAGTGATAACTGTTTAAACATTAAATTCTTTTAAACATCCATGTCTTGGCTTTAATGTTGGGCATACTGGCCTCTATGGCACTGCAAGTAAACACACGAAAATACTTCCCATCTCCATGCACAGGTATTCAGCTATAACACCATTTACAAATTATTACGGACAAGATAACTTTTGCAATAATATTCATTTGGACAGCCACAATTAAGTGAATATTAGATCAAGCAAGAAGTAGGCTATGTTCAATATGCTCTAGACGTCAGGTTGTAGTACTTAATGTTATTTAAAACTTAATTTTCTTATTTTTTAAAAGGGACATTTTTTGTATATGTGGGCGCTCAAATGAAAACTGAAGAATGCATTCTTTGACCATAACAAAATTCATATACAAGAGGGTGTTTGCCTCCTCCTCTAAAAGAAGCAATATATTTGCTCATAATCTCTCTCTCCAGGCACCATTTTCCATATTACTAATGAAAATGCTGACAAGCACCAACCCCGAAATTCTGTCTTCAAGGGAAAGTTATAAAGTTAAAAAACAGTGGCTCATTATATAAAAAAAAGTCAAATTCCAGCAACACTAATGCTAAAAATGACATCTATTAAATTTCTTAGCATCCATGAAGTATATTTTCATGAGTTTTCTATTATGTGCAGATTTCCTTTCCTTAAGAAGTAAAATGAAGTTTGAACAGTACAGTCTGTGGTGTAGTGACATCAGCAACTGCCAGTTCTTGCCCATCAACGAGTCCCAATTCTAAAAGAAAAAAAGTACAATTAACCCAAGCAAAAAAACTCAACAAAATAGATAATACACACATATACAAACTATAAAGAATCATGGGCTAGATAAACATCAAAATCCAGTTCTCTTTATTTAATCAAGGTAGTATTATATTTGATTTCCTAGAGATTTTTTAATATTCTACTAAAAGAGCAATAAACGCTATTAATGTTGCTAAAGATATAAGTAGGATGGTAGCACCATTTAAAAGCATTAAGAGCAAATCTAGAAGAAGCATTTATTTTACTGGAAAAAAAAAGAAGAAATTGATTAGTATTAGTAAATATACTCATTTAAAATACCTTTCAATGTCTTGGAGAGATTTGGCCTTGTTCGTTCTTCAATAGAGGTTACTGACTAGAAAACAATAATGTAAAGCACATTAAGTGAAATTAAACTTTTAATATAATTTTGTGGAAAAAAATAAAAACTGAACACTGATCACCTGTAAGTAAAGTGTTCTATTTTTTCCCTCTAATGTGGCTGTGATAGCTGGAGATTTCATCTGCCTAAATTATAAGAAAAAAAAATCAAAGATCACTTTTTGAAAAACAATCCTAGTTTTTAAAGTCACAAAAATTCTTCTACAACATAACAAAAGTCTTGAACACTTACAGAGAAGCACTATTGGTTAGATAATCCAAAACCTCCTGCAGTTTAGCTGATGGAGAAAACTGAATGTTTTGAGGAAGCTGGCTACAAGCTGGGCAGTTTTCCTAGACATAAAATAAAACACAAATCACAGTGGCACATGTACCACTAACAGTCTCTTTATAATGATGAAATGAAAATCAAGTTGTTTTATAATCATGCATATTCCCTATGAACAAATTTTTATGTTTTAAAACCTGCTTTTCCTAAAGGGCCATTTTTCCTAAATTATTTTGCCATACAGTATTTATTTCAGGATACAGTATTACAAAAGATATATCAGTAAGTAGGGTTCTGGAAGTTAGAAAATACTTAGAAAGGGTGTGGGCAATTTCATTCACATTTCCAGCCAGTAATTAATATTTAAAAATCAGGGACTTCCCTGGTGGCGCAGTGGTTAAGAATCCGCCTGCCAATGCAGGGGACACGGTTTTGAGCCCTGGTCCGGGAAGTCCCACATGCCATGGAACAACTAAGCCCGTACACCACAACTACTGAGCGTGCGCTCTAGAGCCTGCAAGCCACAACTACTGAGCCCACATGGCACAACTACTGAAGCCCGGGCGCCTAGAACCTGTGCTCTGCAACAAGAGAAGCCGGCGCAATGAGAGGCCCATGCACCGCAACGAAGAGCAAGCGGGCTTGTGGCAACTAGAGAAGGCCCGCGCACAGCAGTGAAGACCCAACACAGCCAAAAATAAATAAATTTTTTAAAATAATAAATTAATTAATTAATTAATTAAAAATAAAAATATGCATGATCAAAAAAGTTTTCATTAGTATACTATTACTAACCTTTCTCTCTGCTTCAAATGTGTATGTGTACAGTCCATCTACATCATTGAATACCAAGTAATTATTAAGGGGAATATATGCACTGTAATGAAAAAATGTTCATTCTTATGTAATTGAGCCAGATCAAAACACAGATTTACAAATATATTAAAAATGAAACCCATTACCTTGTGGCTATTTTAAAAACCTCAGTGGCACACACAGCTAAAGCGGAGAGAAAATAAAGGTGCTTTAACTCAATGAAAATTAGACATTTAAAATTAGAAGTTTTTAAAAAAGTCAGTTATAAATCAGTACAGATAAATTTACAAGGTTATTGATTACAAAATAAGTAGATAGAAAAATACATATATAAACACTCTTATTTTTAAAAACTGAGAAAGTAACATTTTATATTTGTTTTGTATACTCCAAATGACAGAGTACCACCTCATGTTTTTCTCCCTCTTCTTCAGATTACTGTGCAGCCTGTTATACTGATTAAAAAGAAACGGCACTAAAATGTCCCCTTACTACAGAGCACTTTATCTATGATATAATGTAAGAAAAAATATATACAGGGTCCAATAGCTTGTTTTGTGGTTTTTGGGGCAGCTTGATTATACCACCATCCACCCAAGAAGATAATCAAATTCCCAGAACACCAGTTTTCTGAGATCAAGTAGCTGCAGAAATATCAATTTAGGTATTGAATCAAAACCTGAAGGAAAAAAAACAAAATTAAGTAGTGGCCATTTTTCCTCACCTGCAATGGCTGCATTTGTGGAAGCTACTGCAGGAATGATTCGTTTTACTACCCCTGAAAAAATATACTGATTAAAATATGGTCATTTCTTTTAAAAAGTAGGTATCTTAAATTAGACAATATGATGATTTAATATCATTTTCCATAAGTTGATTTTTCAGGCTTTCAGGTCAGAAAATAGACTTAAGCTTAACTGAAACAACCTTCTTTCACATTCACATTATTTTCTATCATGTTCAGAATCTTCAGCAAGTTACAGTAGGAAAGAATAGTAAATTCTTCACACTGTTTCATATAAAGATGAGACAATAATATATTAATAACTGCTAAAAATTAGAGTGTTTATTTTGTTCCAGGAACAGTATGAAGAGTAAATAAAATATTATGGAATTTTCATAACATCATGTTAGTCTTATCACTCTGATTTTAAAGATAAGGAAAATGAGGTTGAGAGAAATTAACAACATCCACAGCTATACACCTCATAAGTGATAGGGGTGGTATATGAACCCAGCTCTGCCCTAAAGTGCAAAATCTTAACCGATACAGTATACTATACTATACTCAGTAAGCTTTGAGTAAAATAAAGTAGGAGAATAACAGTTACCTAATTTTTCCTCATCTAATAGTTTTAGCTGTTCTATTCACAAAAATTTAAAACAAACAGAAAAACTGTGCCTAATCATTTTGTTTCACTCTACAATATGGACTACACAAAATATTAAACGTAGTTCTCTATTTCTACCCCACATTTTTCATATCAGTATCCACAAATTAGGAATGAACAAAGCCCCACCTCAAACCATTTTTTTTAAGTACAAAATAAACATTCTGTAACTATATTTGTACTGTTCAATTTAGAAAACAAAAATTCAGAGAAAAGTAGCCATATTATCTTAGAGCATGAGAGAGCCCTGAAAGATGTGTTCCCAAGACTTCAGGTGTAGGCAGGTTTTAAAAACTTCAAAAAAAGGGAAATATCTAAGAAGGCGTGAAAGGAAGGCAGTTAAGTTTGGAAAGCTGTTTTAAAAAGTTAATTCTGAAAGGAGAAATAGGGAGGAGCTAACCTCATGATTACTGGAACCTCTCCAGTGAACCACATAGAGCAGGACGTACTGGAAGGAGGAACAGGTAGTCACAAACAGGGAGGAGTTGAAGAGACACTGTCCAATAAAAGCAATGTGAAAATGATAAAGATACGCCCCTGTCCCCCACCCCTTTTCAAAAAATCTGGACTTCACTTCCAATTTGGCTTCTGTACTCCTTGTCAAGGCCCTCCATCCTCAGGCTGAGAAGCACACACCAAACCTTGCTAAAAGGTATGGAAGGATAAATGAGACTACATATTGAAATGAGTTTATATAGTTCCTGATCAGGACAAAGAGAATTCATTTTTTAATTCAAATAATTAGCAAATAAATGTGCACTATACGCCAGACACTGTTCTAGGTGTTGAACAGAGGAGCAGTAAAAAAAAATTATCTGCTCTTACAGTGATGGAGGAGTCCATTAGACTGGATTGTCAGGGAAGACCTCCTTGGGGAGGCGATAATGTGAGCTGAAATCTAAACCATGAGAAAGACCCAGCCATGCAATGACCTGGGGAAAGAGCAATTCTGTAGAGTAAACACCAAGGGCAAAGGCCCCCAGAACAGGGATGAATCAGAGTGTAAGTATGAAATATTCTTTGCATAGAAAAACAAGGCTACCATTAGTTCTGAGCAATTATGAAAAGGTAAAATAGTGAATGGCTTAGAAGTCATTTTCAGTTGAATGATCAGGAAATGGTGCAGTTCATACCTGAGGGATAAGCAGCCAACCCTGAGGGGAATCCAAGGAAGAGCATTCCAGGTGTTAGGATCAGCAGTATTAAAGCTCTAAGGTGGGATCATGCTTGGGATCAAAGCAGGTCAGAAGAGGGGAACAAGGAGTGTGTAAGAGCAACAAGGAGTGTATAAGAATGGAATTTTCAAATGACAAACCAGAACATTAGTAAACATAAGGAAATAATCACAGGAGAGAAATGGCAGATTTTCACAAAGACAAAGCTCTTTCTGGTGAACTTGACGATCTTGGACAAAATTCTAGGAAGGGTGAACTGAGAGTATCTACATTAGGAAACACGGATCACTAAAACTGAGCATTATGATTGTTCACTGAGACAAGTCACAAGACTATGTCATTTAGTTACTGTGACTAGCTTTGCAACCCAAGGAAATGTGGAGGATAGGCTTCTGGAGAGCACCTGGAAAGGTCTTTCATGACATCCTTGTGAACAAGACAAAGAAACATGAGGTACTCAAGAAGCTATGATCAACAGAAGGAGATAAATCTAAAAGGGCCTGACCAGAAGTATGATTCAGATGTCTGTTCTCAGCTAGCTTAGTCTTGTTAAAATTTTTAATTAATTATTTGGAAAAGAGATAAAGGATATGATTATCAAAACAACAAGTGATATGAAGCTAGAAAGAATACACAAGTTGGCAGGCATAAAAGAATATACATATATAAAGAGAAAAGCCGGTTGAATTTAAGAATAAACTTATAAGGACCTATACTTGAGTATAAAAGAAAAAACTACCACCCCCCCATAACTGCCAAATCTGTAATAGGGAGATGTGGCTTAGCAATTGTGTATGTGGAGAAAACTTCCAGATTTTAGCAGGCAGTAACCTGAAAGAATCAAAAGTAGAGCATCAATGTAAACAACAATAAAAACTGAAAAAGTCTGCCCTCCTGTAAGACTACATCAATGATCAGAAGTTTATCATACGACCCATCTTAGAGCACTGCATTCTCACCTGGATAGTTAAGAGAAGTATGGATAACTAAAATATGGTTAGAAAAAAACATGATGGGAACTTGAGTCATGCAACATGTCAAAGGGTTAAAGGAACTAGGAAGGTTGATGGGAGTTATAACGATTTGGAGGGTTCAATACTTTAAGGGCTATTACTTAAAAGAGAATTAAATGTATATACGGCATACTCTGGGACAATACTCAGACCACACTAAAGATGGAGATTGCTGCTCAACGTACAGAAGAATTGTCTTAACAATACTGTCCAAATGTGAAATAGACTGCCCCAGGAAGGGACAAATTGCTCTTCAGCAAAAGATGAAGTGAATAAATGGTTCGACCTGGATGACTTAGGGCCTCTTCCAACCCTAAGTAAATAAGATTCAATGATTTTATTAAATTCCTTCTAGTTAAGAAGTAGTATGGATTCTAGTGAACTCAGTTCCCTCCTACCAAATTTGGGGCACCTTTACTGAATCCCAAATGGATAGTACTATCTGAAATCACATCAATTATTTCCCCCAAGGCATCCCACCTCCTGAAAAAGGGATCATCCTAAGATCATAATTCATGACAATTCACTAACTTACCTTGAGTGAGTCTATACGTAATACCCCTAATGTTATATTGTGATGCTCTCTCCAGGGATTTTTGGAAAATCCACTGAATATGATCAGGATCATCGCCGTCTAATGGAACCCCTTCTGTCAGAGGAGAAAAAAAGGAAGGGAAGACAGAAACATGTAAACATAAATCAACTTATTTTTAAGGTAATTATCCAAATAAATGATATAGACAAACATTTTATGTAATTCTGGATTATGAAATTAGGTTTATTACCTCCAAAAGGCTGCTCCTTAGGCCACTGCAATATCCTTACATATTCAATACAGTGTTCTGGTAGCCTGGGCATCGACGCAATGGTGCACATAGGAAAATTAACCTAAAACCACAGTTTCCCTTTTTTAGTGGATTTTAAACAAGAAATTACTTTAAAATGTAACTTCTAGTTATGATCTAGTTTGTAACACTTTCTTATAATTCATCTTAGCCTTCCACTTACAGAAACAAAACATTTTATACCATTAATAATGCTTCTGAAACTAACACAGAGGATCTGAGTCACTTCACTTAAGTTGATCTGCCTAAAAAAATAGGTTTGCCCTACATTTACAAAGTATATAAATTTAAGCTTTGTTAGAACATGGGAAGGAAAGGGCTGAATAAATTCTCAAATATGAGTACTCTATTATGTTTACCTAATATTCATATCTGAAGATATAAAATTAGCCAAAATAAAAACAAATTCACAGAGTTAAATCAATTCCAAGTAGATACTAATAAAGTTATTTATATTTATAAATCAAAATTCTAAATGCCCTTTAAAGTGGGTATTAGATTAAAGAGCTCCATCTTTAGAAATATCATTCTTATCCCTGGTATCTTTATCTCCCTGAAACAATACAGGCAAAAGAAAATAGATTACAGCTCTATCCCAACATATAACTTTGTAATTGATCTCTTGATCTCTACTCTCCAAATAAAAAAATAATACAAATGAATTACGAGAACAGTATCAAAATGATGATATTCAGTCTACAGCTTTCCTCAAATAGAGCAAAATGTCATATTTTATCATCTTTCTTCTTAGCATGATTTTTAAAATATGGTTACCCCTAATTAAAAATCCTAGGGCTTCCCTGGTGGCACAGTGGACCCCTAATTAAAAATCCTAGGGCTTCCCTGGTGGCACGGTGGTTAAGAATCCACCTGCCAATGCAGGGGACACGCGTTCGAGCCCTGGTCCGGGAAGATCCCACGTGCCGCAGAGCAACTAAGCCCGTGCGCCACAACTACCGAGCCTGCGCTCTAGAGCCCGCGAGCCACAACTACTGAGCCAGCTTGCCACAACTACTGAAGCCTGCACACCTAGAGCCCGTGCTCCGCAACAAGAGAAGCCACCACAATGAGAAGCCCGTGCACCGCAGTGAAGAGAGTAGCCCCCACTCGGGACAACTAGAGAAAGCCCGCGTGCAGCAACAAAGACCCAATGCAGCCAAAAATAAATAAATTTAAAAAAGAATCCTAAATATTGACTAGTCTTAATAATTCAACCCTTATTCTACCCCAAGACACTATGAAACAGATGTGGGTGCTTTTGTGATTACCTGTGGTGGGTACAGTTCCAGTGTGCATTCAACACAAGCAGTCATTCCAGGCAGAATCACCCGGGCATTTCCTTTAAAACCTTCTGTCCCCCCATCTATCAAAGGGACAATGGAGCTTGGATCTAATACACCATCTTCATAATTTAGAAGAGATATCTAGGAAAATTATTTGAAGGGCTTATAAGGAGAGGGGGATAAGAATTCAAAAAAAGGGAAATACTATCTAGTAATTCTGTAAGTCAATCACATTACTGAGTAATAATATAACAAACCAAGGGATTACATTAGTAGCAGTTTACATCTTCACCTGAAAATTAATGACTGGCGATAAACAGTGAACTACACCTATTACTGAAAATTGAATAAACTCTGATTTTTCAAAAATATGACACAAAAGTCTCATTTTTAGTACGTTAAGAGCAGCGGGAAGAACTTCAGGGAACTGTAAAAACACTAAGTCTTTACCAGCATGCCATTTATCCATCTTCTGGCTATGACAGAATCCAGTCCGCATACAATTATATGAAATTCTACGAGAAAAAAAATGCAAGTTAAGTTTTTTAAAATGCTGCTACACAAAATAATTCACAATTTCTAAGAAACATATAAAAAACCACTTTTCATTATAAAACAAACACACACAGCTTCTAGTCCTTGACTAATCCTTACTCAAGAGAGCATATAAAAATGCACCTAATGGTGCCAACTAAGAATTAAAACGGTGCCATTCTCTATTCAGTCAACAACATTCCTGAAAAGCCAACACCAAGAAATGAAAGCAAATAAAGAAATAGCCTTCAAATAGCTAGCAATCTTCAAACAAATAGCAACTAAAAAATAATAAGAATTTAGTGAGAATTTAATTTCAAGTGGAAAACTTACGTCGATAGAAAGTGTCGTTAAAATCCTGAATCTTGTTGAAATGTCTGAACATAAGTAAAGGAACTTAAGCTGCTAAATTTTTAACTTGTAAAATGAATTCAACAATTCCATAAGGATCAAATTATAAATGTATATTTAAAATAAGACATAAGTCATCAATGTTCAAAGCAGTGGAATTCAAGGAATCTGACAAAATGAACACAATCCCACCCCATGAAAAACCTTTTTTCTAAACACTACTCTCCAGTAACCACATAGAGTAGTTTCTCTCTTCTCCAAACCTCCATATCATTATAACTGTGTCTCTGTTATACGTTCTACTCTGCTTCAGTTCTTATATAAAACCATAAGCCCTGGGAAAACAGAATGTGTACCTTCAACCACCAGCACCAAGTAGAGAGGCAATAAACATTTGTTTAGTGAAGGGAACAGGCACACTATAGTTCCCATTTAGAAAGGGGACTTTAGAAGTTAATTTACTGCACAAATTAACACACTGAATACCTTAAATTTATACAGTGTTGTATGTCAGATATAGTCAATTTAAAAAAAAGTTACTGCAAAGCTAATTTTTAGAAAACATGTTTCCAATTGCTTTTTCAGGTGCTAATGATTTGTTATTGGTTTTTTCCCCTTGGAGGGGGGGAAAAAGATGAATTTTCTTCCTCTCTCATTTAATTCAGTTTTCCAAGACTCTCTTTTTACCCAACCCACACCATATTTGCAGTCTTCCCCAGCCTGGAGGGTGCCAAGGGAACCCCATTCAAAATTGGCTGTGGGTGTGAATCATAGTAGTTAACATTTGAACAGCATATGTATGCCAAAAAAAATTCTTTTTAATTTTTCTAATGAAGCAAATTTGTTTAGTAACATATAAATTACACTCCCCTAAAACAAATCATGCATTACATATTTTAGAAAGCAAAATGGAGAAAAGAGGGACAATACATGTTTGCCCTAGATTTTTTTATTCTGGCCTACAAATAAAGTTATAAAAAATACATTCAATTCTAGCCCTCACCCACTCAGACCTCTATTCCTTTTGAATGCCAGGCAAACAAGAGGCATAAGCTGCAGCTAGAAAAGGTCAAAAGAGAACCAGAGCAAACACTGGAAGAACAAAAACAGGAGACGCAGGAGCCAGACCAAGAAATCCCACCTCCTGGATTTCCACAAAATACCCAGTTTCCCAGATCTTAATAATGGGGGTAGACAAAGAGTGTGCACACTTTTTTTTTCCCCCCTCTTTCTCCCTATAAGGACCTGAATTTGCAGTTTTAAATTTTATTTTTGCAAAGATAGTACACAGGTGTCCCCTATTTCTTTCACCTGGTTTCCCCCAACAGTTACATCGTATATAACTATAGTACAATATCAAAACGACAAATGTGACACAGGTACAATGTGTGTGTAAAGTTCTGTCATTTAAACACATGTAGATTTGTGTAACCACCACAATTAAGATAAACAACTATACCATCACCAAAAATATCTCCCTCCTGCTACCCCTTTATAGTCACACCTATCCCTTCCACCATGCCTAATCCCTGGCAATCACTAATTTGTTCTCCATCTCTATAATTTTGTCATTTGAAGAAGGCTATAAAAATGCAATCATACAATATATGACCTTTTAAGATTGGCACTTTGCATTCAGCATAATGCTCTTGATATCCAACCAAGTTGTATTTCATTAGTTAGTTCTTTTTTACTGCTCGGTATTATTGTACTGAGTACAATAATTGTATATTGTATATACGGTATTAACTGTACCACAGTTTAACAATTCACCTATTGATGGATGTTTGGGTTGTTACCAGTTTTTGGCTACTGCAAATGTAGCTGCTATGAACATCTGAGAACAAGTTTTTATGTAGACCTAGTACTCATTTCTCTAGGGTAAATGCCCAGGAATGAAAGTGTTGAGTCGTATGTAAAGTACATATTCAAATTTTTAAGAAATAGCCAAACTGTTTTCCAGATGGCTATAGCATTTTATATTTCCCACCAGCAATGTACAAGTAATCCAGTTTTTCTGTATCTTTGCCAGCATGTTATTAGTTTTTATTTCAGCTACCCTAATAGGTGTGTAGTAATATCTCATTGTGATCATAATTTGGATTTCTTATAGCTAGTGATACTGAACATCTTTCATGTGCTTTTTGTTATCTTCTTTAGCAAAATATCTCTTCATATTTTTTGTCCATTTTCTATTTGCACTGTTAATTTTTTACTTTTGAGTTACGAAAGTTCTTTATATATTCTGGATGAGTCCTTTGCCAGATAACTACTTCCTAAGTATTTCCCAGTGTGTAGCTTATCTGTTCATCCTCTTAACAAGATCCTTCACAGAGTAAAAGTTCGTAATTTTGATGACGTTCAATTTACCATTTTTTTTCTTTTATGGATCATGTTTTAATGTGGTCTAAGGACTCTTCATCAAGCCCTACGTCCCAAAGATTTTTCTCCTATGTTATCTTCCAAAGTTCTGCAGTTTTACATTTTATACTTAAACTTATGATCCATTTTGAGTTTATTTTTGTAATTTTGATGTTTGAGATTCATTTTTTTGCCACCAGAATTTAGTGAAGAGATTATCCTTCCTCCAGTGAATTGTTTTTGCACCTTTGTCGAGTATAAATCGGCCATATTAGCACATGGCTATTTCTGGTTTCTCTATTCTGTTCTGCTGATCTGTGTCTATCTCTCTGGCAATACTACAGTCTTGATTATTGTAGTTATATAATAACTCTTGAAATTGGCTAGTGATTCCTCCAACTTTATTCTTTCTCAGTATTATCTTAGGTGTTCCTTAGCCTTTCTCTATGAACTTTAGAACAATCCCGTCTGGAGAAAAAAAAAATTGCAGGAATTTTGATAGAAATTATGTCAAACTTGTATACAAATTTGGGGAGAAGTGACATCTTTAGTATGCTGAAGCATCCAATTCCTGAACATGGAGTATCTTTCCATTATTTAGATCTCCTTTGATTTCCTTCATTAGCATTTTGCAGTATTCAGCATACAAGACCCATACTTACTTTGTTAAGTTTACACCTAAGTATTTCTCCTTTTTTTGAGTGGTTGTAAATGGCACTGTATTTTAAATTTCACTTTCCATGTGTTCACTGCTAGTATAGAGAAATACAATTGATTTTTGTATACTGTGGTATTTCCAACATAACAAATCCCATTTCCTAAATTTCTATAAAATACTAAAAGTTCCCTGGATCTAAAGGTATGGGAATCAACAAAGTGTGAACAGTCCTTTTTTAAAACATATTTCTTATAAAAATATATTTACTCTGACACACCTATTTAACTAATAATATACTGACTCTTTACTTTGCCTGCTATGGTAAGGTGACACAAAGATTAATGGGGGGCTTCCTTGGTGGTGCAGTGGTTAAGAATCCGCCTGCCGATGCAGGGGACACAGGTTCGAGCCCTGGTCCGGGAAGATCCCACATGCTGCGGAGCAGCTGGGCCCATGTGCCACAACCGCCGAGCCTGTGCTCTAGAGCCTGTGAGCCACAACTGCTGAGCCCGTATGCCACAACTACTGAAGCCCGCGAGCCTAGAGCCCGTGCTCCGCAATGGGAGAGGCCACCGCAATGAGAAGGCTGCGCACCACGGCGAGGAGTGGCCCCCGCTCACCACAACTAGAGAAAGCCCGCGCGCAGCAACGAAGACCCAATGCGGCCAAAAATAAATAATAAAATAAAATAAATAAATTTATTAAAAAAAAAGATTAATGGGATCCAGCCTACAAACTCAGAGTCTAGTAGAGGAGATATGCAACTGAAACTGAAATTAAGGGCAATAAGGCAAAATAAATGATGGCACTGGCTACATTTATAAAATTTATATAACCTTAAAAAGAAAAGATTGGTAGGACATTAAATTAAGTGTTACCAGCAGATATCACAGTAATAAGCTTACTGCTGCTGCTTATTTTCCTTTTGCTTATCTGTATTCTCTACGTTAAATATCTCTTGTATAATGATAATAATAATAATAAAAAGCTTCAAAAAGTTAAGTATTAAGTAACTTATTTGTCAAAAGGATACGGAACTACATTGCAATTAGGAACTCTGTCATTTAGAAATTCTGCAGCAACTTCAGCCTTAGGTCTTCCAACATCTTTAGGCCTACAGGAAAAATTATATTTAAATTATCATTCACGATATAAATCTAGATTATCTACATAATCTACTTTCACACATAAAAATATCCACGGTGAGTTTATTTGGAGGCTATTTAGAGGAATATTTTTACCTAAGTATTTCTGATGAAAAATTAGTCATTCAACACTAAATGTCAACCCTTGTTGATATTCCAAATTAAGTATTTACAAGTATTGACAAGTCTAAGTATTTAAGTAAAAATATAAACAGTGCTTTTTTTTTAAGATAAAGCATAATAACAGCATGTTTCCTAGCCACTTCTCACTACTGTGTTTCCCAATGTAAAAAATTATCCCAGATCCAGAGATTTCCAAGTATTTGCCCTGAACCCCAGAACTTCAAGGTGTTACTATGCAGGTCTTGGCTGAAATAAATTCGAGGGGTCCTAGGGATGCAAGAACGTTCATTTATCCCCTTCTTCCCATGTGTGCTGATTAAGTAGTAACTTTTGTGTCCCATAAGAAGCCATAACCATGTTTTTGAAGGAATAATTCCAAAGGCATTATCTAAAATTGCAAATGTTACCAATATTTTCAAGAAGGTAAAAATTAAAAGACCTCAAAAGGTCACTCCTAGATAATAACCATAGCTACAGACAGGAAAGGACAGGAATTCTCTCTTCTAACCTCAGTACAAATGGTATTTTCTTTCCTAATATTTCCTCATTCTCCTCACAGAAACAAACCACTCCCTCATGTATACATAACAAGTTCTTCATTACTACTTTTTCACAACATATTTTTGGTTATATACATAGGTCTATCATACTAGACTATGAACAACTGGAAGAAAGTTACCATATTCTTACCTCTTTGTACTCCTTCCTACTAAGCACAGAGTAAACACTTTAAAAATAAATGAATATTAAAAAATCAATGTGCCTAATAGAAATCGTATTTTATTTAAAATTGGAATTTAAAAAAAATGCTTTAACAGGTCAGTTTTCTCCTCTCTAATAAAGCAGTATGCTTTTTTGACTCAAAACTTCTGATAAGAGTTTTATTCTGACTTTGTCCTAACTTGCAATAGAAGAGGCTCTAGCATAAGTCAAGCAACTTGATTTCAGTACTGCATTCAACTACTCTGGAAAGAGCTGTTTAGGTATGTAAAGATGATAAAATAGAGTTTCAAGAATCTTTTAGGTTGTGCATTCTATGTGCTTTCATAATAGATCCCAAATAAAAGAACTCCTAGATGGTTTCTGTGGGAACTGCTACTTTATCATTCCAGAATTAGGGGATTAGATTGCTCTACCTAAAAACTGCACTTTGAGCAAAATGGCCTTTTATATACATCATCCTTGCAGGACACTGTGGCCTAATTACCTAACCTGGAAAACAAGTACCTACCCTGGGGTTTGCTCTGAGATTAAAAGAGGTAATATAGATAAAGAGCTTAGAAAGTACTTAATATATCCTAAGCACTCCACAAATGTTAACTGTCATTATGATCTTCAATCATTATTTCAGCCCGAAATTAAAGGGCATGGCCTATTATCAATAACCAATCAATTTGGTGGTGTCTTTTTCTTTCCTTTTTTTTTTTTGAATTTTATTTTTTTTTTTATACAGCAGGTTCTTATTAGTTATCCATTTTATACATATTAGTGTATATATGTCAATCCCAATCTCCCAATCAGTGGTGTCTTTTTTAGAGCAGTCATACACTAAAAATTTGTCAGACTGGAAAGGGTCCACAAACTTTTTCTATCAAGAGAAGAGAAATTTCGAGGTTTAAAAAAATAAACAAACAAACAAAAACCTTAAAAGTTAAATGTAGGGTTCACACTACAATTACAATACTTTATTAACTTGACTTAGTTTAACCCATCCTTCAATCTCTTTAAGATTTTCCACAAACTTAATTTTATCTTTTCTGCTAACCTAACCTCATCCTGCATACCTAGGACTATTTGAGTGCTTTCTGTCAGTACTCTATAAGCACCAGAGAGAGAGAAAAAAGTCCTTATCTCTCCGTATCTATAATTCTTTGATTAACAAATAGATACATTTATCTAAGCCATTCAAGCCCCTAAATACTACATACTAAAATTTATTAATGAACTTTTCCTCATATCTGCATATAAGGCCTACTTCCAGTTTTTAAAGTCACTTCAAACAAGCTGCTCTTAGATTGCCTTCTGTATGTCATGTATGCCTAAGGTAATTATCCCTCTTTGTTCCATTTCACTTGCTCCTGGGTTTTCTCTCCTTAACTCACCATCTTCTTTCACCTTCTATAAAAAGTTCAAACTCTGTCACGACTTCATTGCCCCAGAGTCACCACTCAAATCTTGGCTCATAAGTCCCCACCAATATATCTCACGAGGGCCTAATATATAGTTATGGTTCTCTTATGAAATCAACAGAAGAAAAAGAGCTGCATTCATTGTCTTCAGGGCACAATCACCCCAAAATCACATACACCTTTTGTAGATTTCTTTAAAAACAACAAAAACATATATTTGCTTACAAAACTGCTTTCACCAGAATGCCCAAAATTTTGCTGCAAAATTTTACCTAAGATGGGGGTGTATTTATTTTCTTAATAAAATTAGTGCTATCCTCTCAGTGGTTTTTAAAATTATTAAACTGCAGTGTACTCAAGTTCAAATGATTATCACAATTTTAAAATAAGATATTAAAACTTACCTAAATAAAAATTGCCTATTTAGATTGGAAACATCTATAGTGTCCATGTCTATAACATGAATCTGCCTAAAACCAGACAAGCCCTGTGGGAATAAAAAAAATCCAATTAAGCAGAAGTTTCCTCACATCTGAAATTTTAAAATTTCTTTTCAATGGTCTTAAATCCACAAATTCTCAATAATAAATTCTGCACAATCGTTTTCAATGGTTAAAGAGTCTTACAAGATATATAAAATTCAGGGTTCTTGTAAAGGTCAAAAAAGTATAACTACTCAGTTTTAAATAGTCCATATCCAAAAGAGAATAACTGAAAATTTCTATAGTTGTTTCATAATCCCATAAACACGTTTGTAAAGTTTGTTGCTTTCCTGCTGCTGCTGCTAGATATTTTAATTTTACTAGTCTTACTACTTAACTGTATTTGCTATTCTTTTTCAGAATATTGTTGAAAGTAATTCCTACAAGCTTTGTCTTAGTTTACGTAAGCATGCCGCCATTCAGAAATAACTATAAGATTATATTATAAACACACACACACATAAGTATATACACTGCACATGTAAAAGAAATATCTTAAAAGTAGAGTCAAGAGCAAGCAATCAAACAGCTAGAGAAAAGCAACAAACTCTTGTGTTTCCATGATAATGCCACATATTTTAACAGTACAACCACTGTTCAAATTTACCAGCAGAAGCAAAAGATTAAAAAAAAAATAGATCTCAAAAATCAATTATGCTTTTCTGGTCTTGGTCAGTTTACTTATGTAATCAAATTGAATCACTTGGCAATAATTTCCCCATTTTTCTGCCCCTCTTCATAGCAAGAAACTCTCAAAAGAGTTGTCCATACTTTCTTTCTCAAAGTCCTCTCTTGCACTTGCTGTAAACAAGCTTTCACTCCCATCACTCCACCGAAAACCACACTTGTCAGGTCATCAGTGACCTCCACGTTGCCACCTCCAATGACCAGCTCTCAGACTCTCTGACATGACCCATCTCAAGTGTTTGGCAGGGTATGGATCAATTCCCTTCCTGAAAACACGTTCTTCACCTGGCCACCCCACTCATGAGAATGTGAACACTTTTTAAAAATTGGTTTCCCATTCACCACACTCATGAGTTTTACTCCTAATTTACTGGCCAGAATTTGGAGTGCCCTTGTGCTTATTAGTTCTGGTGATTTCAGACAATCTCGTAAGATAAAGCATCATCTAACAGGTATCTCAAACTTTACAGTTTCCAAAACCAAAGCCAATCATTCTTGCTCACCAGAACCAGCAAATCTGTTTTTGCCCAGCCCCCCTCACTTCAGTGAGTGTCAACTCCATCCTTCCAGTTGCTCAGGGCAAAAACCTTATCACGTCATCCTTGACTCCTCCCCTTCTCTTACGTCCCACACCAATCCATCAGCAAATCCTGCTGACTCCATCTTCAAAACACATCCATAACCCGGCCACCTCTCACCACCTGCAGTACTACCATCCTGTTCCAAGTCCCTCTCACCTCTTGCCTAGATGACTGCACCTTCTAACCAGCCTCTCAGCTTCCTTCTCTGTTCTCAACACATCAGCCACAGTGATCCACGTTAAAGTCAGATCGAGTCAACTCATCTGCTTAAATCTCTCCAATGACTTCCTGACTCAGAGTAAAAGGCAAACTTCTTACAGTAGCACCTCAAGCCTTTTGGGATACTCACTCCAAGCCCCTCCCATTATCTCTGATATCCTCCCAGAAAATGCCCCTCCTTCCTCACTTCTGCTTCAGCTATAATGACCTCCTTGCCCTCCTGGAACATAAACAGTTATGCTCCCACTTCACAGCTTTTGCACCTGACATTCCCTCTGCCTAGAATGTTCTTGCTCACTTTTTGCTCAAATAGAACCTTTTTGTGAACCCTTTCCCTTCCCGCCAGGCTATATATTGATATCTTCCATCCTTCCTTTCTCCATAGCATTTATTACCATCCGACATACTACATAGTTTACTTGTCTTTTCCCTTCCATTAAAGCAAAAGCCCCACAAATACAAACACCTGTCTTGTTCGATGCTGTAACTTTAGCATCTAAAACAGTACCTGGTATACAGAGAAAGAGGCTGAATAAATATTTGCTCAATCAATAATATTAATGTCATATCCTTTTTTTTAGAATGAGACTTTGGGGGCTTACAATCAATTGAAAAAACATGTATGTATATCTCTTTTGTACTTACGTGTGAAACAAGCAAAGTAACAAGTGGTAAAACTGAAAACACTTAGTTTTCTTCTTTTTTTGAGTAAGAGGTTATTACAATGCAATAAATAACAAGGCCACTCCTAAAGTTGCTGAATGACTACTCCTCAGATCTAATCTCCAATTACTTTACATTTAAAACTGGTATCTATCACATTTGCAAATAACAGCTTTGGAAAAAGTTAACTATTTAGGGGATTTGTGCATACAAAACCACTGCCCATCCTCCATAAATCCTTTGGTTCTCATACTGCAAGGGTATTTATGTCTGATAAGGTACTGTCATTTTGGCACCCTATCACAGAGCATATCATACATGCTGCTGTTTATTTTGTGAGAGACTTGTCTTCCCAATGATATTTCAAATTAAGGACACAGATCATGATGGCTTACAATGCCCACAGAACCCAGCATAGCTGACTACCATGAAGCGTATTAAGTTTTTGCAGTCTCCCTCGGAGTGATGTTAGTGTTTCCCAGCAAAATTAATGTGGCTGTTTATATTTAAACTTTGGTCCCAAGGCTGACTTTTTAGGTCCTTCATCTGGCTGTTACCTGCTTCATTTTCTAAGAAGCCTACTCTAGCATTTCCACTTTCCCACATACTAATCATAAGGCTGGCATACAACAGCTGCACATCAATTCTTCCCTTATCCATTTTTGCTAAATAAACTGATAGTCTTGTAAAGAGCTACTACTATAGTTATCAGAAGTCAATGAAACGGACTTCCCTGGTGGCGCAGTGGTTAAGAATCCCCCTGCATTGGCAGGGTGATTGACAGGGGTTCAAGCTCTGGTCCGGGAAGATCTCACATGCCGCACAGCAACTAAGCCCGTGTGCCACAACTACTGAGCCTGCGCTCTAGAGCCCGCGAGCCACAACTACTGAGCCCGTGCACCACAGCTAGTGAATCCCGCACGCCTAGAGCCCGTGCTGCGCAACAAGAGAAGCCACTGCTATGAGAAACCCGCACACCGCAACGAAGAGTAGCCCCCGCTCGCCTCAACTAGAGAAAGCCTGCGCACAGTAACGGAGACCCAATGCTGCCAAAAATAAATATAAATTAATAAAAAAAAGTCAGTGAAACTAATTAAGTCACAAAGTATGTATTTCCAACCAGTATATAGAAACAGCTTCACTAGATAGTACCCTCTCTTAAGGTAACAGTCATTTAAAACAGATTGACCAAAAAAAAGAAAAAGGTTTAGCTCCCCCAAATTTTATGGGTATACTACCATATGTTCTTAAAAAAATTACTGTATGATTAGATCATGTAATGACTTAACGGTTCAGTGAAACACCTGACTAAGAACTGATGGCCTGGATTAGATTCCAGGCACATCACCATAATCCAGAAAAAACTTGTCATTTAACATCCCTGAACCTGTGTCTCCCTCTATATAAAATGAGACAGTGTCCTATCCACCTAAGTGGGTTATTTTGAGGGACAAAAGAGATAATAAATTCTTTGAAATTACATGTTAAATACGAGTTACCAGTTTCGTTATTTACTTCACTGAATTAATGAGCTCTGTGCAAGAGGAAGCACAAAGATTTGTTGGATAAAAAGCAGAGAAGAAAAGAGAAGTAAGAATTTCTATTAACGACTTTATAGCCGAGGACTTTAGGGCTTAAAAAGTTAAGTTACATCATCATTTTAATTACTATCTGGAATTTGACCTGCTAAACTTATCTAACAAAGGCTCAGGAGAAACGGTTAACAATCATAACAAAGAAATGACAGAAAAGGAAAAAGGTTGAATTATCATAAAGAAAAAAATTCATATTATATATTAATATTACCAGATTTTTCAGGAGCTCACATCCTAAGCCGCCAGCTCCAATGACTAGAACTTTACACGTATCTAACAAAAACTGGAGAGACTGTAAAGAACGAAAAGGCATATTAAAATCTAGTTGATAAAAACCATAAGTACCATCAATAAAGCAACAAACCATAAAATAGCTTCTGAGGTTTCCATGAAAAATGCAACTGACGATAAAGAACAGCCTCTGCAGTTAATAAATTATATTAAACTTATGAACAAGGTAGAACCAGAAATTCTATAACCCTAACGATTCCAGAGCGTTCCAACTTTAATGTTTTTAAATTGACTTTTATTGTATGAAATTAAAAACGGTATTTCTAACAAGAAAAACTATGCCTAGTTAAGAGTTGTCTTTTTTTTTTTTTAACTTTGAAAGGGATGGAAAGCATCAAACTCAATTATTTATCTGACTTCTTAAAAATAGAAAAGTGTAAAAATTGTAAGAACTGAAGATCAAGCACTGCACAAGGTGTTTAGAGGTCTTTAAAAAAAAAAAGGCAAGAACAATAATAGCTGCTTTTGAATACAGTGGGTTAAACTTACAAAACATGAGATGACAGGAAGAAAAAACAGACAAAGCTCTTAGAATATTGCCTATCAGCAGAAACAACCACTGAACAGAAGTATCTTAAATTATTAGGCCAAAAAAAAAATATTCAGAAGCACAAGAAAATATGTTGGATTATCCAAAGAAATGGAGAATACTGTCAATTCTGTCCAAGATTCAAGGAAAGAAAAGTTATTCAGATAAGACAATGAGTCAAACCCAAGAGTCTGAACCTTAATTTTAGGAGCAGCACAATACTTCTATTTCAAAACATCTCTTCAACACAAAAGGACAAAAATTTACTGTAAAGGAATATTTCCTACCTTGTAATAAAAAACAAGTTGTTTCTAACTGAACATTTGCTTTAAGTCAGACACTACCAGTTCCAAATTCTATTCCTCTATTATACAGCAGTCACATACTTTTTATACTTTTTAACATGCAATTAATTATATTCAATTCTAAGCAAAGATGCTCATTTCAAATAAATTTCAAAATTTAAACAAGCACATCTATATTCCTGTGAAAATTAAATTTCTCATAGCAGGGCTAAAAAGGTGTGTCTCAAAAGTAATTTTAAACTGGAATTTTAAGTGAAGTATAACTTAGAATTTTAAATGAGGTTACGAAGTCATTTTACTCTTGAAAATTTTCAACATATTACATGAGAAATGTGAAAACAACCAAATATTAGTCATTCAAATAAAATCACTTGCAAATATTCCATTTAGTATTTCAAGATAACTTACACAATTTTATTAGTATTTTTATTATAAGAGTAAATTAAAAAGGAAGCATTTTATTGTTTTTGAAACATAAAACTATTAGAGGAGTTATTTAAAAATAAACGTTTCTCACTTCAGTGCTCGGTTCGAAATCAGGGTGTGTGAAGGGTCCAGATCGCTCGAGGAACTTCTTTACATGGTTCCAGCGACCTTCCCAGTCTCCAGTGTCCCCACACCCACCATCAACAGCCATTCTGCACAGAACACAGTAAATTCAGCTGCAAAGATCAGTATGAAAAAGCCACACCTACAACTATTACGGTTTCCCCAAATGAAAAGGTAACCACACCAGACCTGCTCAAATAAAAAGGGTAATATTCCATGTGGTTGTGCTTATGCTTTTAATGTCTTTTCTTGCTATTATACAGTTTATTTAAAGGTAAGAACTGCACATGTTTGAGGAAATAAGTCAGTCGACATGTTTCTGGGTTCCTAAAACAACCTAAGATCAAACTTGGGATACTGGTCAGTCGGTGAGAAATGGGCTTTCTAAACATTTGTAATTTACTAAAGATCACTGCAAACTGCCCAATCTGTTCTATGAACACACTTGGAACAGGAAATATAAGCTACAAGGAAAAACAAAATCCAAAAAAACCCTCCACTTCCAGAATCCTAATGCTTGACATCTAACACAATTCATGTGTTCTTTCCAAGTTTGAAAGGTGAGACTGAAAGATTATTTTTCATGAGAGGAACTTTCACACATTTTTCTCTGAGAGGTCCTAATTTTCAAAAAAGAATCTCTTAGGACTATGAAGTGGTTTCTGTTGCCACTCAACACATAGAATGTTTTAGGTTATAATTATGCCACAGATAGGCATTACCATCTAGAAATCTTTTCGAACATACAATTGAGTAACGAGGGACTCCTCTAACAAAATACATGTATTTTCTACTCATTCCAAGACTCATGTTTCGTTGTGATTATTTTTAATTTTCAAATTTCCTATGATCCCACAATTTCTACCTTCAAACATATTAGTATATCCAATTTTTACAAAAGGGACCAAGTATTGGCTAGCAATAAAGACCATAACTTTTGATGTCACAGCTGGATTTGGTTCCACAATTAATAGCATTGTGACCTTGAGCAGATTACTTAACAGTCATAAACCTCATCTGTAGCTTGTTTGTACCTATTTCTTAAGGTCAGAATGAGGATAAAGAGATAATGCACATAGAGGCCTTAGTACAATACTTGGTATATAGTAAATATTCAAATTGTGGCTGTCATTTTAAAGTGGAAAGGAAATGAAAGGTGATAAGAAATGTGAAACTAAACTTGTTCCAAGTCCTCTTGCAATTGAAATTCAACTTTCTGAGGGAGATACCTAAAGACTCTAAGGCCCTGCTACTGGGAATTGGCCCAGAAATTAATACTAACTCACCACGCCCACTGCAAGAGTACTTTCTTCCCCTCCCAGGAAAGGAGGAAGAAAAAATATGTGGTGTTGCCCAGGGTGGAAAACACTTCGTTTAAACCTGTCTCACCTGCACAAAACTAAGCATCTGATATGAAACAGGGTGTGTAATTAACGGAGAAAATAAGCTCTTTGGAGTCAACACTCTCCTTTAAGAGCCAATGATTTTGCACAAATGACTGAAGTGCTTAGTACAATACCTGACATAAAGTTCTCATAAAAAGTTTGCAATTAATACTATTGTCTCAGTGTTTACGAAAGACCCAAAACGGCCTAGTGTCCGTTTCATATGTTTTAGTAAGATTCCCTTCTCACAAGGTCACGGCTCTGACAACTTGGGATGGAGGAAGAGGGGGGCGCAAGGGTCCTTCCGCAAGCCCTTTAGGTCAAGCACCCCGGCGGGCCGGCGCGGGATCTGTGCGCGCTACTCGGGCCCGGCGCCCGCCCGAAACAGAGACCAGGAGGGCCCGCCGGGCCCCTGGGGCTGCGGGCGGGGGTCGGGGGATGAGGCGGCGCAGCCTGCGCTCCGGGTGCCCCCCTCCCAGCCCCCCGGGCCCGCTGCGGCTGGTCCCCTAGGCCTGGGGTGGGGGGAGGCGGGGGTCCCCGGAGAGGGCCCCGGCCTCCCGGCAGCACTAACTTCTCAGCCAGCAGCTCCTCTATTCTCCTTCTTTTCTTCTCCCTAAAAGAAAGAGAGAATAAAAGAAGGGTCAGCATCACGCTACACACTGGGCGCCGCGAGGGGATGAGGGGCGAGGGGACGGGGCGGAGGGTGGGGGGGACCCCGGGTGGAGGCGACGACCGCCCACCGCCGCGCTCTCTCACAACCCAGCCCGGCCCGGGGCGCCTGCAGAGCCCGGGTACTTACGGCTCCTCACCATCCGCCATATTGTTCTCCGCCTCTTCCCAGGCACCCCCACGGCGGGAGGAGCGAAGGGGCGGGGCGAGGCTGGGAGGGAGAAGGCGGGGCCGGAAAAGAGGGCGGGGGCCGGTGAAGGGGCGGGGACGACACAGAGGGGCGGGGAAGGAGGGGAGGAGGCGGGGCTGGTGGGGCTGCCTGTGCCAGGCTCCCGTGGCTTCAAAGACATCTTTGTAATTAAAATCTTGATTAAATACACTTAATTAGAGAAAACTAGTGTATAATGTTATGCTGTGTGAGAATACAGGCGTAATACATTATTTGTTTATACTACATTATTTGTTTATACAATTTATGTACATGCAAAGCATCTCATCACCTAAAGATAAATGGTGATAGAATTTTGGAATACTTTCTTCCAGAGTCAGAGATAGATAGGTAGATATGTAGGTAGATAGATAGGGGTGTGTGTGTGTGTGTGTGAGTGTGTGTGTGTGTGTGTGTGTGTGTGTGTGTGTGTCCCCACGCGCGCATGCGTGTGCTTGTTTGGATGGCTGGATACAGAAAAACAACCATGTTCAAAAATACTTGTGTGCGCGTATATATATACCTCCTTTCTTGGAGTGGGACAAGAATGAGATTTAGAGTCAGAAGGAACAGTTTAAATCCTTAACTCTCCACTGATTAACTATGAGACCTTGGGCACTTCTGTCTTCATTTGTAAACTGGGGATGATAATGTTCACCTTGTAAGACTGGAATTAAATGAAATCCGTAGTGTTTTCAAAATATAAACCCTGATCAGCCACATCAGCATCATTAGAGAACTTGTTACAAATGCAAATTTTCAGGCCCCACCCCCAACCTTCTACTAAGCTTTGGATGATTCTGTGCAAAATAAAGCTTCAGAACCACTGAAGTGGAATGAATGCATAAAGCCTGATAGGCACTCAGTAAATGTAGCTGCTATTAATAAATTATGATATTTAATCTCCTCTTTGTCCTTTATTATCCCCCAATCAGGTTTAAGTCAATAGCGTTCATTGAGCTGAAAGTCAGCGCCAGGCAGTAAACGGAGGGATAGAGTTCACAGTCCACAGTACTTAACAGGAAACACCAGCCTCTCTCCAGGTCACATGTCTCAACATCAACTAAGAAACCTCTATTTTTGCCTAGACTCCTCCGCAGATGGAAACTACTAAGGTTCTTTTCCAAAACAGGCTCATGTGTGCTGGGTCCCCAGCAATGCTACTTTTAGGAGACCTTTCCATTAGTGGCAGTGAGCATCACAACCCCCTCAAATGGTAAAAACCAAAGGGCGCCTTGGAGATCACATAGTCCAAACTCACATACTTCGTGAGGAGGAAGCTGAGGCCCACCATGAACAGAAAGGGGCTGGCCCAGGAAGAGGTCTGCAAAGGCATCTGGCCCTGCTTGTGCCTTGGGACTAACACCCTGACTCACTGTGGTGGTATTTTGATAGATGACACCAGGCACTCCCACTGGCTCACAGTGACAGATAAGAAATAGCCACTTGTCCTTGCCACTAATGAAAGTAACAGAGACATGCAAGCAAAACCTTGAAACAGACTTCATTTTAAATGGACTATAGCACAAACTGTTAGATTATCCACTATGGTTTATACACAGACAGATAAATATCCTGGGTGGTCCTACCTAGAAGCACAGATTTGGACAGAAGAGCCCCAGAAAGGCTCTATGTTGAATCCAATCCCCCTGAATGAACAATGACAAAGAGCTGTGACTAAAAGCATTTCAAACAGAGCCTGAAATAAAGTAAGGATTCCACATGTGTTCATTTTTATTTTAATTAATTTTATGATACAGGTAGAAATGTGTAGTGGAAAAAAAAAGTCTCTCATAGTTAAACCAGAGAGAGAAGGATGGTTAATATTTTAGGAGAGAGGAAGAAAGGGATCATGCTATATACAGCTATATCCAGATTTTTTTCATTTCTTTGTTTTTAAACCTCTTTGGAGGTTTAAACAAATAAATTAAAAAACACTGAACAAAAAAAAAAAAAAAAAAACACTGAACAAATGTTTACTGGATATCGTTTGCCTATAATCAGTGAGTAATGCTATTATTACTAACACACACTTGACAACTTATGGTCATGCGGTCCTGAGCAATTGGAAGGTAAGAGTTCTTGGTCACAGCTCCTAATGGGGTCCTACTGGGCCTCCCACACTGGTCTTGACCAAGATCGTTTACTCAGCTTGCCCACAGCACAGCTTCCTGAAATTCTTAAGCCCCAAGGAATTCTTCACCACCCTCTGACTTCCTGTAACTAAGCACCAAGCCCTGGCACACCTCTATCTAGTACTCCTCTCACTGTCTTGTATTTAAGTTTAGGTTTCTACTGCATTGCAAGATCCTTGAAGGCACAGGAAGACTGCATTCTTTTCACCTTTTTCACCTGGAAAGCACTCAAAATATCTGTTGGCATCCTAGTGAAATTTTTCAACATTTTGTTGTGCTATCAAGTCTATCGGGATACAACAATAGCAATAAAATTGCTACTAGATAGAGAAAGGTCAGTGAATGTTCACTATAGCAGCGTAGAAAACAACTCAGGTTAAAGCAGTGTTAATACCATACAGATGAATCAAGTCCTATATTATGATTAATAACAGTAACAGTAGTATCTAACAATGTGCAATTGCTATACTCTAAACACTTCCCATCCAGTATTTTATTTATCTTCACCTATATGGCAGATGTTCCTATTACACCCACTTTACACATGAAGAAACTGAGGCTGGAGGAGATAAGGTAATTTCTCCAAAGCCATTCACCAGCAACGAGGGAGCTAGGACTCTAATTTTGCTCTCTCTGACTTTAAACCTTCCCATTTTTCTACAATCAAGAAAACGTGAGAGCTCAGGAACATTTTCACATTTTAAACTTTATTTAAAAAGCGTCATCTAGTGGCCACGGACCACTACAGGGCGTGAGTGGTGGGTGAGATGAGCGAGCAAAGCTTCATCTGTATTTATAGCCGCTCCCCATCGCTCGCATTATCATCTGAGCTCCGCCTCCTGTCAGCATTATGGTGAGTTGTGTAATTATTCCATTACATATTACAATGTAATAATAATAGAAATAAAGTGCACAATAAATGTAATGCGCTTGAATCATCCCGAAACCATCCCCTCACTCCGTCGTGGAAAAACTGTCTTCCACAAAACCAGCCCTTGGTGCCAAAAGGGTTGGGGACTGCTGATCTAGGCTATATCTTAGCGATTGGATTCAATCACCAAACTTTCCTAAACACCAGTGGCAGGAGTAATTTCTTAGAGTCATTGAAATTTTCTTAAGTGTCTTCTGAATCATCAAGGGAAATCAAATTATGTCTTCTAGACTTTGCATTACGTATATTTTATGGCTTTCCAATTTTTTGAAAATTGGTGGTCTGAGGAAAGTGAATTCAGTTTTTAAAAACAGCACCACTTGAAGGTTTAAAGACTTCGTTATCTTACATGCTAGCATCTCAGAAATCTACCTACCACACAATTAACCAGAATACTTTATTCTTATGCATCTTGATAAAAGGAGGTTTACTTTATCAACCAGCCCCTTAACTGAAAAAAAGATGACTCTTCAGAACCCCTAGAAGGAAATTTACAACTAATACATCTCTTGGCAGTTCTTTGGGCTGGGATACAAAGCTATCACGTAGATATTAAAATACTGTGCTCCCTTAGAGATGTTCACAGATATTAGGATAAAACTAAGAAAACGGGACTTCCCTGGTGGCGCAGTGGTTAAGAATCCGCCTGCCATTGCAGGGGACACAGGTTCAATCCCTGGTCTGAGAGGATCTCACATGCCGCAGAGTAACTAAGCCCGTGCGCCACAACTACTGAGCCTGCGCTCTAGAGCCAGCTAGCCACAACTACTGAGCCCGCGGGCTACAACTACTGAAGCCCGCGCGACTAGAGCCCGTGCTCCGCAACGAGAGAAGCCACTGCAATAAGAAGCCCGCGCACCGCAACCAAGAGTAGCCCCAGCTTGCTGCAACTGGAGAAAGCCCGTGCGCAGCAACGAAGACGGAATGCAGCCAAAAAAAAAAAACTAAGAAAGCTTTTTCTGGAGTCGAATCCACGTTTCTGCCCAGAAAATACTGGGTGCAGAACAATTAGTTCACTGCAGATCACTGTTTAGTTTCAAACGTAAACAACATGCTCAGCTCAGGGCTGAAGTGACCAGAGTGCCCACTTCATCAGACCGGCACAGTAGTTGTATAATTTTGCCCCCAGAGAACAGAGATAGAGAACAAAGAAGAAAAGTGAAAGAACAAACCAGCCCTCCCGTTCTACACGTCCTTCTTTCCCATTTTGCCAGTCTGATTTCACTCATAGTGACTCATGGTGAAACAGAGAAAACATGTGAATTGCATTCGGATGTGCAAAGGTTAGTAACTACTTAATTTTCAAAACCAGCTCATCCTCCAGAAACACTATAGTTGCCTTCCACTCCATTTCACTTAGATTGGCTTCTGAACAGCTGCAAAAATTGTCCTTAAAGTCCAGACGACATTCGTAGACTAGACCCTCAAAAGGGGTATTTTAAAGCAGGCTGTATTCGGACTGCCCGGGAAGGCATTGCCACTTCTCTTCAGACAGGGCATTTCCGCCGATTTCTTTCTGTCATTTCACCTCTGTTTTGCACTCTGCTCCTTGCTCTGTTGCGGGCCCCCAGTTTTCCTGTCACCAACCACTTAGAACCAATCAAGAAGTAAAGAAGAGAAGAACGCCCGCCCGCTCCCAATTTCCTTGGTTTCTCTGCCCGCCAACCGCAGAGTCGACCGAGCCAGAGCCGCTGTCATCTTTAACCCAGCTCAGCTGATCGGTTGCCGCCGCCGCCGCCGCCAGATTCCAGAAGCAAAGAACAAGAAGCTGGGAAGCGAGACATGGACGTGAATATCGCTCCGCTCCGCGCCTGGGACGATTTCTTCCCAGGCTCTGACCGCTTCGCCCGGCCGGACTTCAGGGACATTTCCAAATGGAACAACCGCGTGGTGAGCAACCTGCTCTATTATCAGACCAACTACCTGGTGGTGGCTGCCATGATGATTTCCGTTGTGGGGTAAGTGGGGTCCCCCTCCCGGGCACTGATCGGGGTCAGCACCGAGTGGTCTCTTGGTGCAAGATCCCGGGATGCGCAAACGCTCTCCAAGACCAGCTCCTGTTCTGATAACTGCAAGCGGCCAAACCAGTGGAAACTTGTTCGCAGGGCGAGGCCGCAGCAATCTGGGGGTCCTTTTTTTTTTTTTTTTCCCGCGCCTCGGGCTGAAGAGTGATGGGGAGTCCTGGGGTGAAGAAATGTTGCCAACCTCAGGCAAGAAAAAAATGACTTCTTTCCCGCTGTGTCCCAGTTACGCTTTTGCTGGGGGTGATATTTGTAGCGCCCCAGTCTCTTAAAAATAAGAAGAAAGAGGAAAGTGGTGTAACCTTATGCTGGGGCTGGCTGGGGCGGACGCCGCCCTGGAAGGCTTGGGGCGCCAGGGTGTGGATCCGGACTCTGCCTTCTGGGGTGTTAGTGTAGAAGGGGCATCAGAGAGGCGACTCTCTTTATAGGTTTCTCTGCCTAATGCCGCCACATTGTACGGGAAAGCTGAGCTTGGGAGAAAAAGGGTGGGTGTAGGCTGGTGGCGCATCTCCCAGTGTGGGGTGAAATCTGCCATGACTTTAGAAACGGTGTCCTTTTGCTCTTTTTTCTTCCAGGAGTTGCCAGGCATGGTCACTTTATCTTCATACCCGGTCTTAAAATTGTGTCCTCTGTTATATGCGATTTCACACAACACCTGTTCTTCTAGAAACCACTTTTTCTTGTAGTTCACCCTTTAAGAAATGCTTCACTCACTTTTGCAAGATGGGGTGGTGATATTCTAGATCTTGCTGATCCCATGCATCTTTAAAGAAAAAAGCACCCTCAGACTTTATAAAGAAACCCACTTGCCATTAAAGAAGTGTCTGGCATTTCTATTTGAAAGCAAACACAGAGGGAAAAAGCAAGCTGGCCTGGGAGAAAGGAAAAATCTAAACTTGGAAGGTGTGGGAAAGGGCAAATAGGGTGGTTTCTGTAGTTGGTTTGCTGTTCTTTGGCATATTTATTGAGTCACTTCTCTGTGCCAAGCTTGGGCACACCAAGATCAATCACACATGAATCCTGACCAAAGGGCACGTGACAGTTGTTGAGAAGATGTAGGACCAAATACCCAGCACAGGGGGGAGAGGGAGAGTTCACAGTTTCTGGGTGTGGTTCAGAATATTTGCCCCCATGCAGAAGTGGACTCTCATTTGTGAGACTGAATAGACAATTACACAGATCCTCGTGATGTGTTGCTTAAGGAATTTCCAACTCAGAATGGCTTGGTGTGTGGACAGCATGGGCTCTGAACCGACTCTGAATTATACGGCAGCCAAGTTAAAATTAGTTGGAGTCGGACAGGCCTGGAGCAGCTGCCTTCTGAACCTTCCCCTAGCTTTATGCTTAAGGCTTATTTCTCCGAACAATAAAAAAATTTCTTTAAAACAAAATCACTGGTAAATAGGATTGCCTCTGTTGTTTTGCTTTCTTTTTCTTTTCTCTTTCTTTGTAAAGGCATCTTACCTGGTCGTCTAGCTATGGGGTCTTTTTTTTTTTTTTTTTTTGAGGTACACTCCCCCAAAGCTAGATATAGGGCAAGATTTGACACAGACCAATCAAATGTACAGAAAAAAAAACAAAAACAAACAAAAAAACTTGCTTTTCAAAAAGATGTACTGCCCAGATCAGACACAAGCTCCAGCAGCCTTGCTACCTTGATGGAATTCATTTTTCACTATGAATGCCAGGGGTGGGCCCCCTGACTAAATATAGCTCCTTCATTGTGGTGTCTTAGCCTACTAACTCAGGCAGTTTGGAGTGTTGGCCCTTCCTATTTCCCTTTTCAAATAGGAGATGGGGATTGGCAGTCAAATTTTTGAAAGTGAAAGTGAAAAGTAGCCATTTCATTTTTTTTAAATGTCTTTATTGGAGTATAATTGCTTTACAATGCTGTGTTAGTTTCTGCTGTATAACAAAGTGAATCAGCTATACGTATATATATATCCCCATATCCCCTCCCTCTTGCATCTCCCTCCCACCCTCCCTATCCCACCCGCCATTTCATTTTTTAATTAATCTTATCTTTAAAAACTTACCAAAGATACAGGCTAGTAAGTTGTTTTGCAAATTGTGTGCCAAGTGTGGGATTCCCTTTGTACCCCAGTAAAACCTGGTGTGACATCTTCAACTGTTTCCTATACATCTACAAATGCACAGCCTGTAGTTCTTTCCAGATTGCACTTTTCTTCCTTTATAATTTAGTAATAATAAAAGCTAACATATGTTGAGTGCTCTGTGTGCCAGGTACTTTGCTAAGTAATTTAGCAAATTCCCTCATACAACCCAATGAGATGACATATTATTATTGCATTATTATTATTGTTATTATTAGACCTGAGGCTCTGAAAGTTTAAATGACCTGCTCAAAGTCACAACCCCAGACTCTTAACTACTAAGCCATCTTCCTAAGAGTCATGAGGTTTGGAACTGTAGTATCTTAAAGCTGGAAGAAACCAAATGTCTTCAGGGTCAGGGAGGCTTAGTTGATGCCCAGAACGTTTCTCATTCTAAAGAGAACTCTCCTCTTTTGGTGATTCAGTAGATGGTCAGAACAGTGCTGGAGGCTGTTTGACTGGATTCTCTACTGGCATCTGATGGTTTCTCATGATATCTTGGTAGAGTGTGTGTGAAAATGTGGCCTGGGTGTTTCCCGGGGAAAGGACTGTGTTGGAAGTGTCTTCTTCAACGGTGCCGTCCCCTGCTGGACAGAAGGGACCGCCAGGTCATTGTTGGAGGGCTCTAGCCTCAAGTCTGAAGACTTCTGAGTTGAAAACTGGCTTGGGTAAGGATAGAGAAAGCCTGCTCATGAAGATTGCAGGAAGGGAGGAGGAGGACCAAGTGGATATTATCTAGCTCCAAAACACCCGGAAGGGCTGCCCAGACCAAGATGGAGATTAAGAGGGATTAGGATAGAGATAGATCTGTGCGTGAGGGCCTGATCAGGCAGGGCCTGGTAATCCATGGTTAGAAGTTTGGTCTTCATCCTAAAAGCATGGTTTCCCAGGCATATGACTTCCACTCAGGAGATCCATTCTGCCTCTTAGATTAAGTCTAAGTCTCTTAGCTAACAGTCCTTGTGGGGGACAGTTGCCATATCTTCTGGCTCTTCACAGAGTAGAAAGTAGTGGTTAAGAATTTCAGCACCAGAGCCTGGTTAAGTAAATTTTGAATCCCAACTACAAGTCACTAGCCATGTGACCTTGGGTAGGTCACTTGAACCACCCTTTGCCTCAGGTTCCTCATCTGTAAAATGAGACTAATGATAGTACTTGCATTGTAGGGCTTTTCTGAGGATTATCTGAGTTAATATAGGCAAGTTTCTTAGAACAGTGTCCAGCTCCTACTTTTTGCTTCACAAAATTTATTTTTGAGTTTTCATTATTATTTTTATCATTGTTGGTGTTATCATTGACTAAAGGAGAAACACAGATAGCATCTGTATCCCAGCAGCTCCATCCACCCAAACACCAGTCCCCAACTTACTCATCTCCTCCTGCTTCTCCTACAGGACTTTGCCCCTCACTCCCCACACCTGTGCCCATATCTTGTCTGGTATTTACCCCACAGGCTTTTAATTTGTCTCTTCACTTGTCTTCACTCTGCACTATTGAGTCCTTGAGGCCGGAGACTGTGGGTTTTTAAATTAATTAATTAGTTAATCAATCAATTTGGCTGCACCAGCTCTTAGTTGCAGCACGCGGGATCTTCGTTGCAGTATGCGGACTTCTTAGTTGCGGCATGCATGCGGGATCTAGTTCCCTGACCAGGGATGGAACCCGGGCCCGCTGCATTGGGAGCGCAGAGTCTTACCACTGGACCACCAGGGAGGTCCCTGTGGGTTTTGTTTGTGATTATTTTTTTCTTTTTCTTGTTGTTGTGGTTAGCATTATTTTTATTCCCTGTATCCCCAAGGCCTATAATACAACAGATGTTTAGCTGGCGAATGCAAAGAATAAATAAATGAACATAAGGTTTCAACGTGATCACGGGGGCAACTTTTAACGTACTTAACGGAATAAATTATTTTGAAGCACATACAGCAACATGCTCCTGGAGTGATTCTAACTGGGTCGTTGCTAACAGTGCTTACTACGTATTGGTTAGGATTACTACGGTGTAAAAATTCAATTTTAAACAGTTTAGAATTCAGACTCTTTGCTGATTCATATTGCCCTTGCAAATTTGGTGAAATACCCTTCTGTAGTGTTTCTCCACCTGGGCGCTGCTGACATTGTGGATCGTAGAATTCTTTGTCGTAGGGGGCTGTCCTGTGTATTGTAGGATGTTTAGCACCATCTCTGCTCTCTACTATGTGAAGATTGATAAATCAGTTTTTACTTGTTTTATTAGTAAAACATAATTTGGAAAAAAAAAAGTGCCCTCCCCTTCAGTTGTGACCATCGAAAATGTCATTTATTGTTTGTAGTTTTTTTGATGATGGCCATTCTGACTAGTGTGAGGTGGTACCTCATTGTAGTTTTGATTTGCATTTCTCTAATGATTAGTGATGTTGAGCAGCCTTTCATGTGTTTGTTGGCAATCTGTATATCTTCTTTGGAGAAATGTCTATTTAGGTCTTCTGCCCATTTTTGGATTGGGTGGTTTGTTTTTTTGATATTGAGCTGCATGAGCTGCTTGTATATTTTGGAGATTAATCCTTTGTCAGTTGCTTCATTTGCAAATATTTTCTCCCATCCTGAGGGTTGTCTTTTCGTCTCGTTTATGGTTTCCTTTGCTGTGCAAAAGCTTTTAAGTTTCATTAGGTCCCATTTGTTTATTTTTGTTTGTATTTCCATTTCTCTAGGAAGTGGGTCAAAAAGGATCTTGCTGTGATTTATGTCATAGAGTGTTCTGCCTATGTTTTTCTCTAAGAGTTTCACAGCGGCTGGCCTTACATTTAGGTCTGTAATCCATTTTGAGTTTATTTTTGTGTATGGTGTTAGGGAGTGTTCTAATTTCATTCTTTTACATGTAACTGTCCAGTTTTCCCGGCACCACTTATTGAAAAGGCTGTCTTTTCTCCATTGTATATTCTTGCCTCTTTTATCAAAAATAAGGTGACCATATGTGCGTGGGTTTATCTCTGGGCTTTCTATCCTGTTCCACTGATCTACATTTCTGTTTTTGTGCCAGTAACATACTGTCTTGATTCCTGTAGTCAGTATAGTCTGAAGTAGTATAGTAATATAGTCTGAAGTCTGGGAGCCTGATTCCTCCAGCTTTTCTTCTCAAGATTGCTTTGGCTATTTGGGGTCTTTTGTGTTTCCATACAAATTGTGAAATTTTTTGTTCTAATTTTGTGAAAAATGCCATTGGTAGTTTGAAAGAGATGGCCTTGAATCTGTAGATTGCTTTGGGTAGTATAGTCATTTTCACAATGTTGATTCTTCCAATCCAAGAACATGGTATATCTCTCCAACTGTTTGTATCATCTTTAATTCCTTTCATCAGTGTCTTATAGTTTTCTGCATACAGGTCTTTTGTCTCCTTAGGTAGGTTTATTCCTAGGTATTTTATTCTTTTTGTTGCAATGGTAAATGGGAGTGTTTCCTTGATTTCTCTTTCAGATTTTTCATCTTCAGTGTATAGGAATGCAAGAGATTTTTGTGCATTCATTTTGTATCCTGCTACTTTACCAAATTCATTGATTAGCTCTAGTAGTTTTCTGGTAGCCTCTTTAGGAGACTCTATGTATAGTATCATGTCATCTGCAAACAGTGACAGCTTCACTTCTTCTTTTCCAATTTGGATTCCTTTTATTTCTTTTTCTTCTCTGATTGATGTGCCTAAAACTCCCAAAACTATGTTGAATAATACTGGTGAGAGTGGACAACCTTGGAGCTCATCTCTGGAGCTCCCATAGGTTTTGGGTTGTCGTGTTTTCATTGTCATTTGTTTCTAGATATTTTTGGATTTCCTCTTTGATTTCTTCAGTGATCTCTGGTTATTTAGTACTGTATTGTTTAGCCTCCATGTGTTTGTATTTTTTACAGATTTTTTCCTGTAATTGATATCTAGTCTCATAGCACTGTGGTCGGAAAAGATACTTGATACGATTTCAATTTTCTTAAATTTACCAAGCCTTGATTTGTGACCCAAGAAATGATCTATCCTGGAGAACGTTCCATGAGCACTTGAGAAGAAAGTGTATTCTGTTGTTTCTGGATGAAATGTCCTATAAATATCAATTAAGTCCATCTTGTTTAATGTATCATTTAAAGCTTGTGTTTCCTTATTTATTTTCATTTTGGATGATCTGTCCGTTGATGAAAGTGGGGTGTTAAAGTCCCCTACTATGATTGTGTTACTGTTGATTTCCCCTTTTATGGCTGTTAGCATTTGCCTTATATATCAAGGTGCTCCTATGCTGGGTGCATAAATACTTACAACTGTTATATCTTCTTCTTGGATTGATCCTGTGATCATTATGTAGTGTCCTTCTTTGTCTCTTGTAATAGTCTTTATTTTAAAGTCTATTTTGTCTGATATGAGAATTGCTAATCCAGCTTTCTTTTGATTTCCATTTGCGTGGAATATCTTTTTCCATCCCCTCACTTTCAGTGTGTATGTGTCCCTAGGTCTGAAGTGGGTCTCTTGTAGACAGCATATATACGGGTCTTGTTTTTGTATCCATTCAGCCAGTCTCTGTCTTTTGGTTGGAGCATTTAATCCATTTACATTTAAGGTAGTTATCGATATGTATGTTCCTATTATCATTTTCTTATTTGATTTGGGTTTGTCATTGTAGGTCTTTTCCTTCTCTTGTTTTTCCTGCCTAGAGGAGCTCCTTTAGCATCTGTTGTAAAGCTGGTTTTGTGGTGCTGAATTCTCTTAGCTTTTGCTTGTCTATAAAGATTTTAATTTCTCTGTCAAATCTGAATGAGATCCTTGCTGGGTAGAGTAATCTTGGTTGTAGGTTTTTCCCTTTCATCACTTTAAATATGTCCTGCCACTCCCTTCTGGCTTGCAGAGTTTCTGCTGAAAGATCAGCTGTTAACCTTATGGGGATTTCCTTTTATGATATTTGTTGTTTTTCCCTTGCTGCTTTTAATATTCTTTCTTTGTATTTAATTTTTGATAGTTTGATTAATATGTGTCTTGGCATGTTTCTCCTTAGATTTATCCTGTTTGGGACTCTCTGTGCTTCCTGGACTTGATTAACTATTTCGTTTCCCATATTAGGGAAGTTTTCAACTATAATCTCTTAAAATATTTTCTCAGTCCCTTTCTTTTTCTCTCCTTCTTCTGGGACCCCTATAATTTGAATGTTGGTGCATTTAATGTTGTCCCAGAGGTCTCTGAGACTGTCCTCAATTCTTTTCATTCTTTTTTCTTTATTCTGCTCTGTGGTAGTTACTTCTACTATTTTATCTTCCAGGTCATTTATCCATTCTTCTGCCTCAGTTATTCTGCTATTCATTCCTTCTAGAGAATTTTTAATTTCATCTATTGTGTTGTTCTTCGTTGTTTGTTTGCTCTTTAGTTCTCCTAGGTCCTTGTTAAACGTTTCTTGTATTTTCTCCATTCTATTTCCAAGATTTTGGATCATCTTTGCTATCATTACTCTGAATTCTTTTTCAGGTAGACTGCTTATTTCCTCTTCATTTGCTTGGTCTGGTGGGTTTTTACCTTGCTCCTTCATCTGCTGTGTGTTTCTCTGTCTTCTCATTTTGCTTAACTTACCGTGTTTGGGGTCTCCTTTTCACAGCCTGCGTGTTCGTAGTTCCCGTTGTTTTTGGTGTCTGCCTCCACTGGGTAATGTTGGTTCAGGGAGTTGTGTAGGCTTCCTGGTGGAGGGCACTGGTGCCTGTGTTCTGGTGGATGAGGCTGGATCTTGTCTTTCTGGTGGGCCGGACCACGTCCGGTGGTGTGTTTTGGGGTGTCTGTGACCTTATTATGATTTTAGGCAGCCTCTCTGCTGATGGGTGGGGTTGTGTTTCTGTCTTGCTAGTTGTTTGGCATAGGGTGTCTAGCACTGTAGCTTGCTGGTCATTGAGTGGAGCTGGGTCTTAGCATTGAGATGGAGATCTCTGGGAGAGCTTTTGCTGTTTGATATTATGTGGAGCTGGGAGGTTTCTGGTGGACCAATGTCCTGAACTCGGCTCTCCCATCTCAGAGGCACAGGCCTGACACCCGGCCAGAGCACCAAGACCCTGTCAGCCACACGGCTCAGAAGAAAAGGGAGAAAAAAAGAAAGAGAGAAAAAAATAAAATAAAGTTATTAAAATAAAAAAATTTTTTAATTATTAAAAATTGAAAAGTAATTAAATAAAGAAAAAAGAAAGACAAGAGCAACCAAACCAAAAAAGAAATCCACCAATGATAACAAGCGCTAAAAACTATACAAAAAACAAAAACAAAAACAAAAACAGACAGAACCCGAGGACAAATGGTAAAAACAAAGCTATACAGACAAAAATCACACAAAGAAGCATACATATACACACTCACAAAAAGAGAAAAAGGAAAAAAACCCAAATATCTATAAATATTAAAAAAAAAAGGAAGAGAGCAACTAAATCAATAAACAAATCTACCAGTGATAATAAACTCTAAATACTGAACTAAGATAAACATAAAACCAGAAACAAATTAGATGCAGAAAGCTAGCCCCAAGTCTACAGTTGCTCCCAAAGTCCACCACCTCACTTTTGGGATGTTACGTTGTCTGTTCAGGTATTCCAGAGATGCAGGGTACATCAAGTTGATTGTGGAGATTTAATCCGCTGCTCCTGAGGCTGCTGGGAGAGATTTCCCTTTCACTTCTTTGTTCGCACAGCTCCTGGGGTTCAGCTTTGGATCTGGCCACGCCTCTGCGTGTAGGTCGCCTGAGGGCATCTGTTCCCGCCCAGACAGGACGGGGTTAAAGGAGCAGCTGATTTGGGGGCTCCGCCTCACTCAGGCGGGGGGGGGGGGGGGGAAGGGAGGGGTATGGAATGCTGGGCGAGCCTGCGGCGGCAGAGGCCGACGTGACATTGCACCAGCCTGAGGCGCACCGTGTGTTCTCCCGGGGAAGTTGTCCCTGGATCACAAGACCCTGGCAGTGGAGGGCTGCACAGGCTCCCAGAAGCGGAGGTGTGGATAGTGACCTGTGCTCGCACACAGGCTTCTTGGTGGCTGCAGCAGCAGCCTTAGCGTCTCATGCCCATCTCTGCGGTCCGCGCTGATAGCCGCGGCTCACGCCCGTCTCTGGAGCTCCTATAAGCGGTGCTCTCAATCCCCTCTCCTCGCACACCCCGAAACAATGGTCTCTTGCCTCTTAGGCAGGTGCAGACTTTTTCCTGGACTCCCTCCCGGTCAGCTGTGATGCACTAGCCCCCTTCAGGCTGTGTTCACGCCGCCAACCCCAGTCCTCTCCCTGGGATCTGACCTCCAAAGCCTGAGCCTCAGCTCCCAGCGCCCCCAACCCCACCCCGGCGGGTGAGCAGACAAGCCTCTCGGGCTGGTGAGTGCTGGTCGGCACCGATCCTCTGTGTGGGAATCTCTCCGCTTTGCCCTCTGCACCCCTGTTGCTGCGCTCTCCTCCATGGCTCCGAAGCTTCCCCCCTGCAACCCCCCGTCTCCGCCAGTGAAGGGGCTTCCTAGTGTGTGGAAACTTTTCCTCCTTCACAGCTCCCTCCCAGAGTTGCAGGTCCCATTCCTATTCTTTTCTCTGTTTTTTCTTTTTTCTTTTGCCCTACCCAAGTACGTGGGGAGTTTCTTGCCTTCTGGGAAGTCTGAGGTCTTCTGCCAGCATTCAGTAGGTGTTCTATAGGAGTTGTTCCACATGTAGATGTATTTCTGATGTATTTGTGGGGAGGAAGGTGATCTCCACATCTTACTCCTCTGCCATCTTGAAGGTCTCTCCTTAGCTAAAGTACTGATACTTCATCTCCATGTGGCCCATGGAGGTGTTACCACTGGGTGGAAACTAGAGTTACCACTTTTTGCTTTTAGTCGCTTGAGATGGTAAGGAGTTTCTTCTATCTGAAAAGAGTATTACTGTAATCTTTTCAAAATGAGTGTGGTCCCGGGACTTCCCTGGTGGTCCAGTGGTTAAGAATCCATCTTGCAATGCGGGGGATGCCGGTTTGATCCCTGGTCGGGAGACTAAGATCCCACATGCCATGGGGCAACTAAGCCCACGTGCCACAACTACTGACCCCACATGCCGCAAGGAAAGATGCTGCGTGCAACAACTAAGACCTGACGCAGCGAAAAAATAAAAATAATTTTTTAAAAAAATGAGTGTTGTCCCATAATATGTTCTAGGCTGGTAGCCACCAGCGTCTGGTTTTAAGAAATGGGCAGATCGTTTGCCCCTTTTCCTGCAAAAAGGAAGAAAAACCAAGTTTCTAGCTGGTAGAGGAAGAAAAGAATCAGAGAGCCCTCGGATGGATGGGAATGTATTAAAACCTTTGCAGATGAAATCAACTGCATAAACATGCTGAAACCTAGTGGAAATGTTTCTGAGATTCATCAGCCAATTCTACAATATTACTCTATTTGTGTTGTTCCATTTGTTCACTCCACAAAGAATATGAGGCACTTACCAATTTCTCAGGCACCGTGCTGGGAGATACAGTGGAGAATGAGACAGCTGTGGTTCCTGCCTTCACCATGTTTATAGAGGCACCAAGAGGATGCTGAACACGTAAGAATTAATTTTTATACAAGTGCACAGAAACATACACATATATAAACACACATCATTTTCAACCTGACTTACCTGATCTCCCCTATACGTTATGATGCCAAATCGCAAAACTCTCCGGTGTCAAAAATAGGAGAGGCATTGAGTATATGGACGGGGAAAGGATTATTAAATGGAACCATCCTCACCTGCAGTGCAGATGCCTTCTACTCAGTTGGACAAATATTTACTGAGCACCTGCTACTTGCCAGGTACTGTTGATGCTCTGAGGATACCAGCAGGAGCACAAGTCCACTCAGCCATCCCAAATCCTCCCAGAATAAATCTCTTCCTGCCCTTCCACGCACTTTTATTTGCACTTGAGGCACTGCACATGGCATGCTGGCACATGTCGTTCCGGGGCGGGTCATGTGTTTCTTCTGAGTACAAAACTTTAAGAGGTCTATCAACACTCAGTGAAATTTTAATCTCAAAATTCTTCCTCAAGTAAGAATTCTTTTGTTAAATCATCTTCTGACACTATGTATATAACCTTGTTCTTCTCAACATCTCCCCATACACACTTTATTCTTTAAAATATTTCCTGGGGTTGGTAGTGTCTATCCCCTTTCCCTATATAAGGATTTACAATGATTCTGGGTAAATGTTCAAGTAAATAGGCGGATTTGGGGGTTCTTTTTTACCCCTTTCTAAGAGGGCAAAAGCTCTCAATCAACTTACTAGGGGCAGAGAGCTCTGTACAGGAAATGCAATTCTAAAAGATGAACTGGACCTATACCAAATTGAGCAGCCCCATTGGAGATTTTTTATTTTCCTTTTGGACAAATGAATCACTCAGCTTCAGGATACTTATAACATCCTCCCCTGGCTCTTGTAACGAGCTTGGCTTCTTGTTTCAGGGAACACTTCCGTGCCCGTGATCTTAAGAAAAAACCTGTAGGCTGCATCTCCGTTCTGCAAGCATTTACCATAAATAGATAGGATTTCCTGGCCTTTTCTCCCAGGGAGCATTCGCGAAATGGAGACACCTGGAAGACAGAAAGCCCATCTGAAGTGGAAAACCGGGGCTTTGGCTCCTGCTTCTCCTAATCTGCTTTGTATCCCATCAGTGAAGTCCTCGTCTGCAGGAAACAAAAAGGAATGCAGAAACTGGGGTTAGTGGGAAGTAAATAGACAGGAACTGCTTGTAGGAAGGGAGTTTATATGTCACCAGGCTCATTAGCATTTGTCCAAACCCCTGTCCTCTCTCCACAGTGCTGTAAGAACTTGCCATGTGACAACCATTTAATCAACTCCACTAAAAGCATTCAGAAAGAACAGTTTGTAAACAAATATCTTTCCACTTGAGTTCTAAAGCATTATTGTGAGATTAACTGTGGGTTCCTAATTGTTGAAGGCAGTGATCAGTGTACATGAGGGTTCATTATATCATTGTCTCTACCTTTAGAAATTTGCCGTAAAAAAAGTTTAAAAAGGATCTGTTGCAGTCTAATTAGTCCCTTGTATAGTGACTATTTGAAGCTCCATGGCTAGGGGAGGGGTGAGACTCATGACTTCTAACCCAGGTCCAAACTGTTGTTTATTAAAAATAAAACCAGCAATGAGCTTGATAAATACAGAAGAAAACACGGAGGTTCATATGTCTTAGAATGGATACTTTTTACATGCCACCTGCTGCCAAGACAGTGGATCATTTGGATGTGTTTAGTTTGATGGGACCAATACACACTGTGTGATAAGTATTCCATACACAGCGAGTACGCAATAAATACTATGAGCTGAGCTGATTCAGTTGGTTAGGAAAATCTCAAGGTTAGGTTACTTGAACCTTTCTGTGACAAATGAGTCTGATCCCTGACCCACCTTAACTGCCTGTGATCATTAGGCCCAGGAGACACTGATCACGTCTACTCAAAACTGATTTGTACATTAACATTTATCCTTTATAGTCAGAGAAAGTTCTTGCCAGGAAGGAAGCTGTGTTGGGAAACCAAAATAACCACAGAAGACGGTTGGGACTATCTAAGGAATCCAAGAGCAGGAGGGCCTATATAGACAGGTCTGCAGGTGGATGAATCTCTCTCTGTCCCACCCACTCTCCCTCCTGGCCCCCAGCCAGCACTAGTGACAGAACTTACAAAGATTCCTCTTTCCAGCGAGCCCAAAGAGCCCTGTGATTTCATCTGATTATCTCCTATGTTTGCATAGGAGTTTTTCCTACTTTCGGTTTTTGTTTTGTTCCTTTCATCACAACTCTGTGAAGGTACAAAGACGGGGACCATTTCTACAGTAATACTTAGTGTACAGTGAGAATAATCGCGATTTGTCCAAGACAAATCTCTTGTCACTGAATTCGTGGCCATAGAAAGTTGCTGAGCTTACTTTAAATAACATGAAAATGTGCTAGATTCTTACTTACCCTTTTTCTTTCTTGCAACAAATATTTACTGAACTCCTGCTCTGTGCCAGCCACTGTGCCAAGTGCTGGGGAGAAAATGTCACGGTCCCTGCCCTCATAGCGCTTAGTCTCTAGTGGGAGACAGAGACATTCATCCAATATTCATTCAAATAAATATCAAATTGCCACTGGGTTCAGAGCTATGAAGAAGAGGCAGACGGTGCTAGGACGTGGTCAGAGAGACTGAGAAAAAGCTGATTAAGCTGAGATTCGAAGAAGATAGGAGTGAATCGGGCAGAAAGAACGGCTTGTGCTCGGGCCTGTGATGGCCGGGGGCAGGGTAAGTTCTAGAGACAGATCGGAATGCCAGCAGATGGCGTGCAGAATCAGGAGACGGTGGTATGAGAAAGCTGACAGGCAGAGATGCTGTACCCCTTAGCCATCCCTCATACTGATGATTCAAATTGTCCCTTCGTCCTGGGAGCTGCAGCTTAAGCCAAATTGCAGGCTTGGCGGGTGAAGTGTGACCTGAATTTCCGGCCCCATTTATGCCCTCAGCTCGGCCTCATTGTCCCAGGTACAAACTACATACCCTGGCTGCAGAGGCAGGCAGGGGCCAGACCCTGAGGGGCCTTGTAGAATGTGGAAAGAATCCTGTTTTTATCCTAACAGTGACGAGAAGCAAGAAAATGGATGGGTGGATCCATATTGGCAGTGACCCCTCTGGTTGTTTAAGAACCTCAGAAAAACATCACCAATTTAGAGAAGTGCCCTGTGAGTAAATTGTTCCCCCCTTTCTTGGTGAGTCAGGCTTCCTCAGGAACCAAACTGCCAAAATAGCTTTTTTGGGTTAGAAAATTGGAACTCAGTGCAAAGCTGCTTCTGCTACTCAGAAAATATTTCACCACCTCTTTGGCTCTTGTTGGCATCACAGCATGGCAGGCGTTACCAAACGTGCACTTGAGTCGATCTGAAGACCTCTGGGTAAAGTTTTATCACCAGCACTGCAATTGGTGGCCTCGCAACAAATTTATTAACTTATCTATTCCTTACCTTGCTTCTATGTAGAACGAGGTGTGTTTTCAAGATCCATCCTAGCTCTAAAATTCTGCAGTTGGCCAAGATTTTTTTTTTTTTTTTTTTAGCAACTTGTGCTGAAACTATAGCCATAGCTAGCTGAGTCATGTTGGCAAGTTTAGGACCTGTATCCACAGCCGCTCATAGCCGCCTTCCTTTAGAGAGAAATGAGAATGCTGAGGGATTTCCCAGAATGATCCTTAGTTGCTTACCCCAACTGGAAGGATAGGGTTCTAAAATGGTTGAGGGGGGAAATCTCTGGAGCTGGTTAACAACACAGAATGGGTTATGTTATGAATTGCTGTCACAGTTACATCAACTGGCACTGTTTTTCTCCCCCTGGATCCCTTTGACGATGTTTCTTCACTGCCCTGGGCCTCAGTTTATGCATCTGTTTAATGGGACTGGGATGATTCCTCTTTGACGAGTCTGCTACAGGATTCTGCGATGGGATTCTAAACCTTTATACAACTGTCAGTGATTCCACCAGAATTTTTAACTATTACATTTATCTATCAACTTTTTAATTGGATAGGATACATATGTATGTAGGTATATATTTGTAACTCACAGTAGAAAAACGTATTGTTTTTGATTTGTAAAACTAGGTCCTATTTTCAACAAAGATAGAAAATCACGATCTCGCTCTCTTTTCTCTCCCTCTTCTCTCCCTCTCTCCTTTGCTTCCCTCTATCTTCCTTCCTCCCTTCCTCCCTCTCTCCTTTGCTTCCCTCTATCTTCCTTCCTCCCTTCCTCCCTCTCTCCTTTGCTTCCCTCTATCTTCCTTCCTCCCTTCCTCCCTCTCTCTCATTCACAGACTACCAAAAAATGAAATGGCACCCATCGAGCCCAATTGTCCACATGAAAGCTGGGGCGGCACATTTATGGAAGTTTTGTCCTAAAGGTCCTTGGGCTTCATTGTGACTGACGTCACTAAGAACCCAACTGTTGAGTAAAACAGCTTTACTCATCTCAGTCGAGACCTGGTTCCCAAACTCCTGCACTCACTGGAAAATGAAATTAATCTCGGGAGGGTGGTCTGTTTTATTTTGCTCCAAGTAGAGGAAGGTGCCAGGGCAGTGGGAGTAGTGTGCATTTTACCCTTTCTTAGAATGGAATTGCCCTTGAGCAGAGTAAGCAAGAAAATCATTTCTGCTCCAAGTAACTTTGTTCATTTTTTCCAGCTTGGAACTTTGGTTTAATTACAGATCATGGCTGGGCATGTGGTAAGCTAAAACCACTTCTGTAGGACTCTGCTCTGTTCTTTTCCCTTGAACACGAGCAACAGGAACAGGTGAAAAGCAAATTTGGAATTGCTTGAGTCAGGCCTGGATTTTTCATTGTTCTTTGTCCTGGGCTTTATTTAGACATTCAGCCTAGGTATCTACCTCACTTGTCCCGAGAAAAATAGAAACAGCTTGGCATGCATTTTATTATATGCTACACCTCGTGAATTATTATTTTAACAGATATTCTAGGAAGAACTGAGCTGGACACCTTTGACACTTTGCCACCAACCAGCCATCTCCTATTTGCAGCTTATGCAAAGGAGTTTCCTAAACTTGAACCCTCTGCTCTACTTCTTTGAGTTAATGTTGATTTTGTCAACATCAAGGCTATGTAAAAGGGTTTGTCTCTTTCAGGCACCTTTCCCGCATTTCTTTTATTTTTAAATATCAATTTTTTTTATTTTCAAGTAATACATGGCTATTGAAAAAATATGAAAATAGAAATAAGCAAATGGGAATATATTACCCATGATCCTATTACCCAGTATAACTACTGGAGTCTTTTGGTATCATTTCTCTCAGAATCTTTTTGGTGCTAGAAATGAAATTTATTAATCTGTGAGAGTTTCTGAGCCTCTCTACCCAGTCTCCCTACCACTTGCTAAAGAGGATTTTGTTTTGGCCCTGTCCAAATCTTCCCTTCCCCAGGCCTATAAGGAAATTTTTGTCTTTCCCAAACCAATTCCAGGGTCAAAGCTGGAGACAGGGTATAAGCCAGATAAAACTGTGAAAAAGAAAAGAAAAAAGAACAAAGAGACGAAGAGACCTAAATAATAAAAAACTGAGGGAGGAGGACAGATAGACTAGCACGTGTGCTGGATGGTGGGAAAGCTTGCGGGGGTGGTGGTGGATTGGTTACAAGAGGATCTAGAGAATGGGCAGGAAACCAAGGTTTGGATGGGAGAAGGAAGAGCTTGGCTGTTCGTATGAATTGAAATTGCATTAATGTTATTGGAGAGATGAGGCAAGGTAAGATTGGACTGTTGTAGTTGGCCTGTCCCAAGCCGGAGTTGTGGGGCTGAGGAGCAGTTACTTTTATATCTTTTTTTTTCCTTTTTTTGAATTAACCATCCCATAGTCTTTTTTCTTTTTCTTTTCTTTTTTTTTTTAAAGGTCAGGTTTTATTTTATTTTATCTTTTTTTTTTTTTTTTAATTTATTTTTACTGGCTGTCTCGGGTCTTAGCTGCGGCACACGGGATCTTTTCGTTGCAGCGTGCAGGCTCTCTCGTTGAGGTGCGTGGGCTCAGTAGTTGCGGTACGCGGGCTTAGTTGCCCCGCCACATGTGGGATCTTAGTTCCCTGACCAGGGCTCGAACCCGTGTCCCCTGCATTGCAAGATGGATTCTTAACCACTGGACCACCAGGGAGGTCCCCTTTTACATCTTTATATTTCATTTTTTATATGTTCATTTTATTTCTGATTACAAAATAATTTATGAATTGCAAAAATTTCTACTTCTGAGTTATATAACATAGGTGCTAAATCCACCTACCAGAGAGAATTGTTGCTTGTACCCCATCAATATATTATTGTCTTCCCACATTATTAAGTATACTTCGACTTTTTGAAAACGGTTGTATATGCCACCATTTAGTAAATTGTTGGCCACATAGGTTGTTTCTAAAGGTTATAAATCATAAATCCCACTTGTGTGAATACTGTTACAATTCAGTCTTTGCATTTTTATTCACTTCCTTAGACTATTCTAAAGAGGAGATTTTTGCCTTGAAAGGTATAAGTATTTGCAAGAGTTCTGAATGAAATTAGCAGCTTGTTATTGTAGGGTTTAATTTTAAATTACGTGCTACTACTTTTACCACTGTTTAACTCCATGCATTTTGGTAGAAATTTTTAACTTTTTCAAAGGAGTTTGACATAACTTATATCCCTGATTTCATCCATTAAGATATGTAATACTTTCACTCCTATTTGAAACTATTTAAAATAGCTTTTGTGTTTCAGGAGGCAGAATCAGAGCTAAAATTTAAAGGGATTTTTTTAAAAAGAATCTTAATTGTCCTAAATATGCATCCCAATATGAATATGACTCCTTCATCTGTTCTATTTCAGAGAAAGTAAGCTCTGGGCATCACCTTTCATTATCCTGTCTTCCAAATCAGTGATGTTAATATTCAGAGCATGATGATAACACACTGACCCTCCTTGTCCTTCCCAAGCAAAATGCTCATTAGCCTCTTAGAAGGGTAAAAAGTTAGTAATTCATCATACTTGCTGACCACAAATGTCTTGTTGAGGATTTTGTACACAGAGTGGGGTGGGAGGGTTGGGCTGAGTGGGGCTACAATGCCCCGTCATTCTCACTTATGAAATACTTGATCTAAATTTCCTCTTTATAATGTGTTTCCCCCATTATCAACAGTGGAGTAACCTTTGCTTCATGTAACAGTGAAACTGGAGGTTCTATGCTTGGAAATCTCAGTTGATAACCCATCTCCTAATGATACTCTGGGCCTTTTAAAGAATTATAATGACCTCTCTATGCCAGGAGTCATAAACCCAAATGCCTCCATGGGCCAGGCAGCTTATGTAAGAGAGCAGTGCAGGGCAGCTGTTAGAAAAACAATATTAATGGCAGCTCACTGGGGGCCTCTGTGTCAGAGATGCCATAGATATTGGGGGGGGGAGGGCTGAGGCTAAATGGAGAGCATTTATTCTATCTAAATGAGAAGGCACTCCAGCCAGTGGCTGACGTGGGAAACTGGGCCCAGTTTTGTGAGATTTTCTTGTTTCCAGGAGAAGCAAGAAATCCCAAGATTTATGGATTTTTTTTAAAAAAACACATTGGGATTCAAGTAAAAGTTTTAAAAATTATTGCACAGTACAAACACAAGTGTGACTGCAGACTAGATCGGGCTCATGGAGCCCACTGTGTGACCTGTACTCCACATTCATCTAGCATGGCAGCTTCTAGGAGGATTTAAATAAGCCCTTGGAGCTCAGAAAATACAATCAACATGTACTAGAGCCCAGGATGTATAAAAGCTAAAGACAGCCCATCCAAAAGAGGGGCTCGTCTTTTAAAATGCTGAGCCTCTATCTAGACGGGCTGTTTGGAGGGAATCACACTGCCTCCGTGTGAATCTTTGCTCTACCATTTTCTAACCTCTGTGCCTAAGTTTCTTCCTTTGAGAAGTAAATTGATAGCATCTACCTCATCAAGATATGATTAAATGAGACAACTTATATAAAAGGCTTAGTAAGTAGTTTGTTGTTACTCTTCCTCCCCTTCCTCATCTTCTTCCTCCTGACCTGGGCTCCCTCTTTTTTCATATCCCAGGTTCCTGAGCCCCTTCAACATGATACTTGGAGGCATCGTGGTGGTGCTGGTGTTCACGGGCTTTGTGTGGGCAGCCCATAATAAAGACATCCTCCGCCGGATGAAGAAGCGGTACCCCACAACGTTTGTCATGGTGGTCATGCTAGCCAGCTACTTCCTCATATCCATGTTTGGGGGAGTCATGGTCTTTGTGTTTGGCATCACTTTTCCTTTGCTGTGTAAGTGAACCTGGGTCTTCCTTTCCTTATATCGTAAAGAATGTAGGTGCGATCGTTCAGTGGGAATAACCTAACCTGTTTCTGAGGTGTGTTGGCAGGTCTACAAAATTATCAGAATTTTCTGAAACAGCAGATCAAGGCCTAATAGTCCATTAATTGCACAAATACGGTAAACAAAACAAATACGGATCGCAAGTCATACAGCAGGAAAGTGGTATAGCCTGCATTGGAATCCAGATTTGTCTGATATTAGAGTCTGTTCTCAGTCGTTCAGTGCCAGGCATCCTGTGGTGACAGAGAAATGAATGTTTACTCTCTACTTACTCAGAAGATCATAATTAGTGTTGAAAGTTTTGTAAGTTGGCCCAGAATATAGATACCAAGTACTCCAATTCTGGTGAAGAGAAATAGACATTTTCTAAAGTCTATATGCATTGTTTACCGAGATTCCCAAGCACTTGAAGCCTGAAATAGAGAACAGATAAAATTCCAGTCTCATCAATAGAAATCTGATTAAAATTATAGTGTATTAAGTGACAGGAATATCCCTTTAACCTTTAATAGCATTTCACGTGTGCCGCTATACCATTAAATAAAATCAATTGCTTGTTTAGGGTGTGTTAGATTAAGCCCAGAATATTTATATGTGAATCTCATACCTTATTGGATAAAATAATTGAATCAGTAAATTCAGACTTTTTGAAATACTCTTCAGGTTTTCTTTATGTGCTACAGGCTTAGTATTTCAGTGATTCTGCTTAAATGCACAGCTTGTAAAACACAAGCCAGGGTAATGAAATGTATGAGAAGTCAAGAGTCAAGGGTCCAGGTTTCTATTCCTAGACCTGCTGGAAACCAGCCATGTGATCTGGACCAGTTATCCTCTATGGGCTGTAGTTCACTCATCTATAACAGAAGGAAATTAGACAAGATCAGTGATTCCCAAACTTTGATGATTGTGAGAATCATCCTGGATGATTTTTAAAAATATAAATTTGCCAGCTACATCCCTTGGAGATTTTGATTCTTTGGGTCCACAGTGGTGCCCAAAGAACCTGTATTTTTTTTTAGACAGCTTCTCAAATGTTTCTAATGGCCACTCTAGATTAGGAGCCTCCAGAGAGAACACACATCAGTGCGTCTCAAAATGAAGGTCCAAAATCGCCTGTCAGAAGCATCCACAATGATTACTGAAATGTTACATTCTGGCATCCTACTTCAGTCTTAACAGTCTGAATTTTAGGTGATGAAGACTGGGAATTTGCCTACTTAACCGTCTCTCCAGGTGATTTGTATGTACACAGAAGTTTGAAAACTGCTGGTGCAGATCACCAAGTGTGTCTGTTTAAAATACAGACTCCCAGGACCATCCCTTTAAGATTCTGGTTCAGAAGGTCCAGGAGAGGGGCCAGAGAATCTTTATAAACAAACTCAGGTAATTCTTAATATTCAGGCAAATCTGGGGAACACCAGGTTACATAAGGCCCATAAAACCCTTAGCTTTTTATCTAGACATCTATATCCAACACTGTGGAAAACTGCCCCATAGGAGGCATTTTCTAAGAGGACTTCACCTGCATGCCTCCTGCGGGGACAAAATACAGGTAATCCCTGAACTGAGCATGAGCTCTTTTCTGGAAAGCTTAGTGTTCAGTTGCTTTTTAGTGAAGTTGGAATCGCATGGATTCACTTTGAATTTTAGGGCATTTAAGTAGCATCTGAAAGGTAATGATATCAATGTGTGAAGGGAAGAGAGTGGCAACCAGATTATGGTCCTTCCTGCTGAACACAACATTTTCCTGCACACACAAAGAATACTTTATATAAAGTCCAAGGATCCATGTGGGGACTTGGATCAATGAGAGAACCAGACCGGACTGTAGCTAACAGAGAGTTTTTGCTACAAGTGTGAAGGGAAACAGAGAACCGTTGCTTTGATGCTAACCACGTTTCACTTCCCTGCAGTGATGTTTATCCACGCATCGCTGAGACTCCGGAACCTCAAGAACAAACTGGAGAATAAAATGGAGGGAATCGGTCTGAAGAGGACGCCCATGGGCATTGTCCTGGATGCCCTAGAACAGCAGGAAGAAAACATCAGCAAGTTCACTGACTATATCAGTAAAGTGAAGGAGTAAATAGAGCTGACCTGCTGATAGGGTTGCAGCAGAAATCGAGTTGCAGTTTGTCCTTGTCCAGACCTACTTTCCGTTTGTGTTTTTGAAATATGAGGTGCACAAACCATCCAGCTATCCATGGCAGCACGCACGGAGAGGCCGCCCTGTTCTCATCTCTGCTGTTACAGAGAAAAGGCCTCAAACTGAAAGAAACCACCCTCCTATTATGTCTGAAGTTTCAAGTGTGTTTATGAAAGCTGATAGGAAATGGGTCGCACTTATTTCTTAAGGGGAATAAAAGAAAAGAATTATGGATTGTACGGCAACAATATGGTTATCTTGTAGGAAAAAAGTAATTGTAAAGGATCAAGGCAATATGAGTAAATGAAAAGACTACTAAAGGAGATGATATCATGCATTAGCCTGTTTTAATCCCCCTCAGCATCCTTCAAAAATATTCCTTCCTTAGCATTATAATATGTGGGGTATAAAGTAGTTTTTATTATTCTTTAAAATCAAAGATGATCTCGATCACTTTGCCTCCTGTTTGATGTGCAGTGGATAAACCAGTTGTTTCTATTTTGTTTATAAATATAAAGCTAGCTGTTTAGGAGAATATTTTGTCAACTTTTTGTAAATTTTTGAAGTGCTAGTAATATGTTCTCACTAGAAGGCATTTGTTGCAAACTAAATATCATCTTCTTTAAGGAGGTTACAGCTCTGTAACCTGTATTATTCTTGACAGTCTTGTTAAAAAACAAACAAAAAAATCAGAATAAAACTTGAGTTTCTATTGCACAGTTTTTGTTGTTATAATGACAAAAAGGTGTCCAAGATAATGTTTCCCTTTTTTCTTACTGTTTAGTTTTTAACTGGAACATTTAGAAAGAAGGAAATGAATGTGCATTTTACTAATTCCTTAGGGGCAGAAAGAGGACAATAATAGCTGATCTTTTGAAATCTGAGAAGCATCTTTAGATGACCAAGCAAAAAGACTTTTAAAAATGGGAGTGATCATCAGCTTCTGCAGTTCATAAAAATATTAGGTAGCACTTGGTACAATTATATGTTTTTATAGCTAGACATTAGAATTAAGATAGCATGAGTTTATATTTTCTATTACTTTCTTCCTTTCACTTCCCATGTATTTAGAAATAGATGATACAACATGTTTTCCTTGCCAATTGAGTGATTTCATAGATGAATAGAAAATATTTAGCTTTCCCTAGCATGGAATTAGGAAGACGTTTGGAGCAGTACTTACTGAAGAGACCCTGTATGTCCTAGAATAAGAAGCAATGCATATGCCGCTCCTGCTTTTTTCTTGCATTTTAATTTCTTAGCCAACCTGCAGCCTTTCTCTCTAGCAAAGCGATATCACCATGACTTCACATACATGGCCTAGAATTTGTACCCATAGCCAAATATGAATAAAATTTATCAAAGATTTTTTTGGGGGGGATGAGACTTTATTTACTGTACATCTGTGTTAAATGTCTGAGAAACTCAGTGACAGCCCTATAAACATGCAAATATTCTCTCTGCAGCAAAAAACAGCTTGTGTTTCAAATACTGTTAATAAAACTTTAATGCTTTATTAATTTGCAGCCAGAATAAAACCGAATACTAATGGAACCCTTTTTTAAACCTGGCATGGGCTTATACATATTTTAGACCCATTTTCTACATGGTGAAATCTGTAGACTAAATGCAGTAAATTTGGAGAAAGTGACGATGTGAATGAAAAAAATATACTCATTACAATTACTAATGGTTGGTGGTCAGAATATAATAGAAAACTCTAGCATGGAAATGCTATAAATTATTTCACTTTAAAAACAAGTTAAAATTTTCAGTTAAGATTTTTAGGGTGGGAGTGGGTGAATAGAAAAAAAGCATAATATGAATGGCTTCACCTGTTTCTTGACAAAACCTGTGTAATGAGGCAGTAAATTTGAATTTGGATCTTTTCTTTTTGCACATCTAAGAGTAACGTCCTCTTTCAGGACTAATCACACTTTTTGAAATTCCTGGCTTATTTATTAATACTGTTGCTGTATAAGCAAACACATAAGAGCTTACAGAACTTCAACCACTGATACACATTAAGCTTAAACATGTTCAGAGTGCTTTGTCCCATCAGAGTTTAGCCTCTTAAATGCAGAATATGCTAGGCACTTTAAAAGTTTTATTTATCGCAGCGTTTTTTAAACCATCTGGCTTTGTATGCAAGGATGCTTTATAGAAATGGTAAAGTAAGAGAAAACAAAACTCTCAGCCTTGGGGTATTCTAAAATTAATTACTTGATTGAAAACTATAACTATTTAAATTTGGATACTTTTGTACCCACGAAATTATCTTTAAAAAATGGAAACACCATATTTCTTTCCCATGGCTTGTCCTTCGAAATAATGTATTGTTTGTCCCCATTAAGTCCATTCTCTCCTAGCCTGTTTTGCCTGTGATGTACCACCTATGATTATATAAAAAGAGAAAGAAGGCAGGTGCCAATTATTTGCTCAGGTGAGGAAGACAGAAAAAGCAACAAAGTGTGATTTCCTGATTTCTAAGGTTCATGCCACTTCAATACAAAATTTCATATTCTATGCACCTAGAGACTTGAATGGATAATTATGGGCTCTAGGAACTTGGAAAAGGAAAGGACACTGGGGATGGAGTTGTCTGGAAGATTTTTGTGGAGTCTCTCAGGATACTCCATAGAAGGGTCAATGAAAGCAAAAGCATGAGGATGTTTTATCAAGAATAGTATATATAGGGCTTCCCTGGTGGCGCAGTGGTTGAGAGTCTGCCTGCTAATGCAGGGGACACGGGTTCGAGCCCTGGTCTGGGAAGATCCCACATGCCGCGGAGCGGCTGGGCCCGTGAGCCACAACTACTGAGCCTGCGTATCTGGAGCCTGTGCTCCGCAACAAGAGAGGCCGCGATAGTGAGAGGCCCGCGCACCGCGATGAAGAGTGGCCCCCGCTTGCCACAACTAGAGAAAGCCCTCGCACAGAAACGAAGACCCAACACAGCCAAAAATAAATAAATTAATTAATTAAAATGAATAATGCTTTAAAAAAAAAAGAATAGTATATATACAACATTGTAAATCAACTATACTTCAATAAAATTAAAAAACAAAACAAAGGTGAAAGAATAGTATAAAGAATTTGTGGCAGATAAGACTGAATTACTAAATTGAAAACAGGCAATGAGGGCCTTGAATGATAGGATAAGGAATTCAAGGTTAATCCTATAGCAAGTTTCCTTAGATTTTTGAGAACAAGATCAAGATCTTTCACAGACTAAACTTAAAAATATATCTATGTGTGTATATATATATACATACTTAGCTAAAACCAAAAGCTTCTCAGTAAATATATTATTCATAATTTCTTTCTTTTTCTTTTTTTTTTTTTTTTAAAAACTAGCATGCTGTCTCCCATTGTCTCTACATGTGTGGAAACAGGGAAGTTTTTATACATAAGCAGCATTTGTTTTCCCTGTTAGTTTTTCTGGAAACACTGTTTTCTCCACGTCCCATGGCTTAAGCGTTCTGCTCTTCACAGATACCCCTATCAGAAGTATATCCCAACACACAGGAAAATGGCCAAGAGAGAAAGCTAGGCAGGGTTGGAAACCGGAAATCGCAACTGATTCTCCAGAGAAGAGGCAATTAACATTTCTTCCATTTCAAAGCATCTGGAGGGCCTGGAGTTCAATTCACCCTTCACACTTCCACAGAGTGAAACATGTTCTGTTCCCTTTAAGGTACTGTGTGATGAATTACAGCAGAGCAGACGGAAGGAGAAAACAATGGGAATATAATAGTTAACACTGCTATAGTATTTATTGTTATTTACCAGAAGAAAGCAATAATAAAGCAAATATTTACGAAAAAATTAACTTCTGCTAGAAGACTCAGTTTCACCTAAGTCACTCCAACTGATTGGAAGTAGAAAATCTTGCCCTGAATATTCATATTTTATCTCCTTCCCCCTGCCTTTTCAGCCCCTATTTTGTCACGGGCCAAGCCTTTTACAAAATACTGCTATCAGTCAGCAATGTTCCTGGATCCAGAAGTATGCCGCTGAAACAGTCTCCCAACTCTAATCCAAGAGTCATTATGTCAATTCCTTCTTCTCCGAGATTATTCTGTTGCCTCTTATGCCAGTTCTTTTGGCAGTTGCACCTGTGATTTAAGCATTTGAAAAGAGGAGAAAAATTAATCGTAGATATTCAAGTGTTTTACAGCAAAAATGACAAAATGTACATGCCTCAAAGGGTGTAAAGCGGATTAGAAATTCTGGCCAGAGAGACCCCTCAAATCATGATAAAACAACAATAATAGCCACAGCCACCATGAAGTGCGCATTGACTGATGACGGGACAGATGCAAGGGCTCTGAGTGCATGGTGAAGCTTATCACATAAACAAGCGGGTGGGTGCTGGACTCTGCCTGGTTCAAATCCTGGAACTAGCACTTACTAGTTGCATGGTGTTGGGCATCAATTTTCTCAGCTATAAAATGACAGGAACAGTATCTTATTCACAAGGCTACCATAAGGATTAAGTAATACAAGTTAGTAATCAACATTAACACTTCTTTTTAAAGCATTGCCTCATTTCATCTTACAACCACCTTGTAAAGAGGGAACAGGCTCAGAGAGATTAAGCCATTTGCTTCAGGTCACAGGGCTAGGAAGTGGCAGAGCTGGATTTGAACCTAGATCTGCCTGATTTCAATGCCTTCCTGAGTATTGAAATACTCACCAAATAAATACCACCATAAGAATATAAAGTGCATGTTCTTTTAAAAACTGGTCTTTCCTCTTTAAAGTACATTCCTAATGTGATACTCACCAAATATTACAATAGTATTTGGAGAACTCCCAAGGGCAAAAAAATTGCAAAAGAGTAGCATAAGTCTGACTGCAAATCAACTTTGAGCTTTGTTTCACAGGAACAACTTAAAGATAAGGTAAGTTCTTAATGGGTTTCAAGTGCTGTTATATTTTAGGAGGATGACTCATCCATCATGGATGTACCTTTCAGAGAACACTGACAGAGTCCAAAGGACACTCAGAGTTTGTATAATAATGACTTTAAAATGTCTCTCCTTCTATGGCCCATGTCCACCTGCCAATGTGAGGAACTATTTTGGCCATCTCCTATGGACCCTCTTAGCCAGTTCTCTGCCCACAACCTTTGCGTAAAAAGGTTTCCCAACATCCTGCCCATTGGAGAGAACTTTGGATGTGTTGCTGCTACCTGCGCAGCCTTCAAACCAAAGGGTCCTCCATGTGCTCTGGCTCTCTCCCTCCCTAGTGTCAGACTTTCAGGAGAGGAGGGGTGTGACTACAGATTGGTAAGGGTCACCCAAGGAGAACACCAACAGTGAACACCACCAATAAACAAAATATATAATGCCAGTTATTTAAAATAACTGCAGAGCTGTAACAAATAGTCAAAACTGTGTTCTTTGTATTACTGAATGGAAAAAGTATTTTTATGGTATGTAATTCCTGATATATGTTTATATGCATAGAAGGGTTCCAAATTAATAAAAATATTTTGAAAAGTGAAATGTGGCAATGCCCCAACATAGTAAACCCAGAGACATATTAACTAATTTAAAATATGCCCAGACTGGCAGTTCAGATCACTGGAGAAAAGAATGGGTCACTAAATGATCAGTGGTTAGCTACTTGGCAAAGAAATAAAATAGCAGACTTCTTGCTTCCTACTTACTTCTAAAATCTAACCCTTTAATTCATCTATAATATGGAATATTTTTTAAAAACCAAAAGTTCTAAAAGCAGCAAGAAAGATAGGCAAATATTTTAATAAGGTTCAAAAAAGCCATTTCTAAGCAGAATACAAAAGACAGAAACCATAAAGGAAAAGATAGCTAGATCTGATGTTACAAAAATAGAAAACTTACAACAAACAAGAATCAACTCGCATTATTGTTAGGGGGCCCTGTTCCCCCTTCACCTGTTAAAATTAGTTTTTTGAAAAAGTGCGTGTGTATAGCGTTACACAGTGCACACACACACGTACATACATCCACAGAGACTGGGAGCAATTGGGCAGGATGGGAAGACCCATTTCAGCAGGGGTTGTTTAATTCAGCACACTCGACTGCAGTTCCTGCTCTGGGCCAACACCTCAATGAGTGTCCAGGACATAGATGAGGAAGACCTACCTTGAGGAACTCAGAATCCACTAGGAGACCTACACTGTGCCTGTAAGAGCTGTCAACCTAAGGCACCATGTGGAAGATGCTGAAAGAGAGGTACAAGTGAGGGGCAGTAGAAATAGACAGGAAGGGTATTCACCACTGATGTTTGGTTTCGTTTCTTTTGTTGTTAGAAGCCATACTTGAGCCAAGCCTGTTGGATATATTTTGAAAGACAGAGATAGAAAATAAGTAACTTGAGCAAAGTGTTGTGGGGAGAGTGGAAAAGAAGGTCCTTCAGGGGAAAAATTCAGGAGGTATGGTTTGCCATAGATGTCACTGAACCGTGGTTGTCCAAGTGTGGTCTCCAAATGAGCAGCGTCAGCATTGCCAAGGAATTTGTCAGAAATGCAAACTCTCAGGCCCCATCCAAGACCTGCTGGATCAGAAACTCTAGAGATGGGCTCAGTAATCTGTATTCAGCCTTCCAGGTGCTTTTGATGCATGCTAAAATTTAAGAATCACTATCATAGACTTTAGAAAAGTTGTACATCAAAAACTCTTTTTTCGGGGGCTTCCCTGGTGGCGCAGTGGTTGAGAATCTGCCTGCCAATGCAGGGGACACGGGTTCGAGCCCTGGCCTGGGAAGATCCCACATGCTGCGAAGCAACTAGGCTGGTGAGCCACAATTACTGAGCCTGCGCATCTGGAGCCTGTGCTCCGCAACAAGAGAGGCCGCAATAATGAGAGGCCCGCGCACCGCGATGAAGAGTGGCCCCCACTTGCCACAACTAGAGAAAGCCCTCGCACAGAAATGAAGACCCAACACAGCAAGCAAGCAATACATAAATAAATAAATAAATAAATATATATATATATATATATATATATATATATATATATATAAAAAAGCAGAATCTCAGGCCTAGTCCCAAACCAACTGATTCAGATTATGCTTTAAAAAAAAAAACAAAACTCTTTTTTCCACTAGGTATTAGGGAAGGGTAGTTCCTGGTCTGTATAATTCTAGCCCACTTGTGCTCTTTTGAGATGAGTTTGAAATGTTACATTGCTTTCTCCCGTGGAGACTCCCTCTATCAAGAGTATAACATTTCTAAAGCTCTGATCTAGATTTGGCCTTGGCTCTTGGAGATTCTGGTAGGTTCGGGTTCTTGGGTTTTGGGTTTTTTTAAGGCAAAAAAAAGGGACAGAAAAAAGGAAGGAATTGAAGGGAACTCTGAGGCTTCAGACTTGAATGTGTGAGAGAATGGAGACAGCATGGAAAACTGGGAACCAGAAACAACAACTAGATCTCGAAAGGAAAAGCTTGGTTTGGGGACAGATTGAATAAAGGTACTAAGAAAACCCTGAGTGATCTAAAGGGAAAGGGAAATTTGGGGATTGTCCTAGATTATGTGATAATTGAAACAAAGGGAGAAGCTAAGATGGGAAAAAGGAGAAAACTGCAAAAGGACAGAATCTAGAGATCCTAGTTCAAAAGAAATAGGATATTATAAATGAGGCAAAGAAAAAATGGCCAGAGATGAAGACTCAAGAGTCTATGTTCTTACATTTTTGTAATCGTAACAAATGCTAATGTGTCACAGAGTCTTTTGGCTAATTAAGGCTGCTTGGGAAATTATTATACTGAAATCTTTCTGAAGGAAAAATTTAATCATGTCTTTAGGCACCTAAGTGAAACCAGTCCAGACACACATAGGTGAGCCCAAAGTAAAATTAAGTGAATGTTAAAATTTACCTTGTTTGACTGGCACCAAAAGTTGCATATGATATAAACGCAGTTGACATCAGTAAATTAAATAGTTGCTGCAGATGAGATTTTTATCTCAGTGAAAAGTACAGATACTCATCTGGGATGGTAGGCAGTGAGCGGACCACCAAATTTTTAAAGAGGAAAGGAAATCATACATTTACCAGGGAGGGTTAAGCCTGTACAAGCCTAACGTCTTTGTTTTGGGCTGGCATCACATTGACTCAGAGTTATCAACTCAGAGGGAAATAAATGAGCGATTAATAAATTCAGTTAGACAAGACAAAGACTTTTAAAACATAGCTAAAAACAATAAGAACGTGACAAACCAAAAAATTCTACAGCAGTCAAATAAGTAATGTAAATGAGTGAAAAAGGCCAGGGATTAGGCAGTAGGGCATGGTGGAGACTGAGGAAAAACTGGAGAGTCCATTACCTATCTCAAGGGAGAAGTCAACACAGATCCAGCTTATTTGTGCCATGCACATGCAGGCCCCGTGTGGCTGGATGTGATGTTTCAAATGCTGCCAGATATCTGCCTATTATCATGTGTTATTTTATAACTCGTACAACAATACCCAAGCCAAACAAAACAGGCCTGCAAATCGGGCTTATAGTCCACTAGTTTTCAATACCTGGCCCCCAGAATACATCTCTCTTAAACTGAATTAAATGGGCAGCTTTTTGGAAGAGGTAGCATTTGAGCCAAGCAAGTATACAGACTTCCCTTCATTCTCTGCTAGAAACTTCATTTCAGGGATCCCAAGCCAGAAGCATGAGATGGGGAGAGAATAAACACTAAAAGGAAAAAATACAAATTTAAAATATAAACTACCTCATGAGCTATGCTCTAGAAAATACAAAAATAATATTTCCAAGTCCATGAGAGAAAAAAATAATCATTTTTCCTTTAAAAATAAATAATTTCTAAGTATGTTTATGGACATTCAGTGTTTTAGTTAGGAGCATCAGTAAAAACAATTATAAGATTTCCAAATTGGGTTTTAACTTCATATGTGAAAATCCAAGGATTTAGAGAGCATCTCTATCCTCCAACACAAGTGGGGGGAAAAAACCCCATAACCTTTAGTTTCACCTCCTTCAAGTGAGTGTGGATGTGTCTCATTTGACCAGCCAAAAATAGCCCTTTCTGCTGGGATCTTGTGATATCACCACTGATGGCGTTTACAGCATTTTACTGAGTCTAAGACGCACATTTTTCGATGTTTCCGTAGCCCTGACATCAGACAGCATCTTACAGTCAAGTGTTTTACAATAGTTGGCTGCAGGTGGGAGCACAAACACAGTATAGCTTTTCATACCATTAGCACTTCCACTGAGCTCTGTGCCCTGTTGGAATTGCACACGTGCAAACGTATTGCCGTTTAAACTATCCTTTAAAGAATGACAAAGCAAATATAACAAAATGTGTTGGGCTTGTAAGAATTCCTTCTACAGTTTTGAACTTCCACACGTCTCAAATGATTTCAAAATAAAAAGATAAAAAATGTCTTTTAAGAGAGATTACACTATGAGTTGGCATTAAAGCAGACATTTATTATGCAGCAAGGCGCAAAAACACAGCAGTAGGGAGCGAATTGATGTCAGTCAAGTGAATTTTTGTCAGTTGGACAATGCATTTTCACATTTTTCTTGCAGAGCATTTTAAAGGACCACGTTGATGAAGTTGCATGACATTCTGTATCTGAGATACATATCAATAGATGTCTATTGCAAGCCAAGCCAGGCAACTGAAAGCAGGAGAAGATGCCAGTCCCTTGCAAAGATAAAAGACATTGCAAAGCAAAGGCTGATATGCAAGACCACCATTCACAAACCGTGTCAGAGTTCACTTTGCTGCATATTTTTCTTCCTTAGCGGACATTAAAACCAAACAAAACACAACTCAAAACTGATAGCACTTGGGACTTCCCTGGTGGCGCAGTGGTTGAGAATCTGCCTGCCAATGCAGGGGACACGGGTTCCAGCCCTGGTCTGGGAAGATGCCACATGCCGCGGAGCAACTAGGCCCGTGAGCCACAATTACTGAGCCTGCGCGTCTGGAGCCTGCGCTCCGCAACAAGAGAGGCCACGATAGTGAGAGGCCCGCGCACCGCAATGAAGAGTGGCCCCCGCTTGCCGCAACTAGAGAAAGCCCTCGCACAGAAACAAAGACCCAACACAGCCAAAAATAAATATAAATAAATAAAAATTAAAAAAAAAAAAAGTGTTGATGTTGTGCCCAGGGGCAGGCAAAGGTCTCTTGCCTGATCTCATGTGACCTCTAGTGCTCTCACCCTGCCCCCTGCCCCAAGAAGAATCAGTCCCTCTAAACCACAGTTGAAAGTCATCTTTGATTCAGAAGAATAAAATGTTGAAATGTTGTCAATTGTGCATTACTAGGAGATGGGAATAAGGAACATACATGTGTATATATGAATAAGAACCAATTATATTGGGTTTTTGTGTGTGTGTGTGGCCACGCCACGCGGCTTGCAGCATCTTAGTTCCCCGACCAGGGATTGAATCTGGGCCCTCGGCAGTGAAAGTGCTGAGTCCTAACCACTGGACTGCCAGGGAATTCCCTGTATTGTTTGAGAATATAAAGCTCTTTAAAAGCAGAAAAAGAACAAGCTTACCTGGAAATCTGTTTAAAACACCTTGACAAAAACTGACTCTCAATGATGAAATAATATATTGACTATTTTGTCAATGTAATATCTTGGCTAAATTACATACTAGATTTTAAAACAATAGTTAATTATCAACCACCTGTGGCCTTTGGACACGCACCTTTCAGCCTCCATAAATGCCCCCGTAGTAATGACTATAAAAAAATTTATTTCTATAACTTAAGCGGCAAGGAATAGAACATTTTCACCTATCAGCATCAGTAATAGTGAATCATAGTAAATATGAAAACTGAAATAATAGTAAAATATTTTAAAGCTCCATTTATTCATGGAGATATGAATCTGAAGTTTATTATTTTCCACCCACTTAAAAAATAAAGAGTATAATTGCAATTGCAAGTAGTCTCCATTCATCTACTAAAAAAGAACTGTTTTTTCAAGTACTATGGAAGCACTCATCTATAAACACTGGCCTAATTAGGCCTCACTCTTATTTATTCCTGCAGCAGGTCCCTGGGGATCTCTGCTTGTGTCAGCTCTGTGTGGCTGGAGTGAATAAAAGCTTGACCCTGGACTCAGAACTGGATTTCAAAGTCAACTCTACCACTTCTGAGCTGTTTCTCCTAGACGTGTTTTTTAACATCTCTAATCCTCAGTTTCCTTTTTATAAAACAGGGAGAATAATAATACCTGCCTTATAGGGCTGTTAAAGTGATTGTAAGAGTTAATTCATGTAATGAATCTGGCCCATAGTAAGTGCTCAATAGATGTTAGCTATTAGTATCATCGTTACAGAAGTTTCCCTCAGTTAGTGACAATCTCCTGGTGTCAAAATGAACAGGGAAGAGAGTTGGGAGACATTTATTGTGGTGTGTGTTCACCATTTCTCCCTCCTCCTACTTACAGGTTTAAGATAGGCGACGTTACTGTGACGAATGTCGTTCAAGAGCTGATCTCTGGGGGTGATTTCCACCAGCGGGGGTGGCCTAATTCTCGGCACTGGTTTGAGTGTTTTGATCACGTCTTTGAGGTTGGTTTTCTCGGCTGATTCTCTGGCTTCTGGCATCCGAGATTTGCGCTGGATCCTCTTTAGCTTTACCATGCGGAAGGTGTCAGGGTCCGTCCTGTACTTCGGAGTGTGCGATGGCTTTTTCATCATTTCATTTTGTCGACTGAAGGGGACTGCATGGGAGCTGGGAGGTCGAGGAGGAGGAGGAGGAGGCTGGAGGAACTCCTGCATCCCAGAATCGGGCACTGGTCCCCCCAGCGTCTCCCACATCCCAGGTGGCAGCCCCAACCCGTTCTCCAACATGGCTATTAACTTTCTCTGCTCTTTGAGTTGCTGCTGTTTCTGTTCTTCTTGTCTTTTCTGCCTTTGTCTATCCTGATTCCTGGTGAGCAGATTGGTTACCACCATTCTGGGACCTGGAAGCTCAAAATGGTAGCCCATCTTCAGGAGAGTGTTGTTTGCCTTCAAAAGCCTGGCTATTTCCGTTTCAGCATAGTGGCCCAACATATGCCTCTGATTGTGAAACCGAAGTTCGGTTAGTGTCTCATTAAACTGGAGACACCTCATGATGGCCACGATTCCCTTGCCTGTGATGAAATTGGACTCGACGTTAAGAGTGGTAATGCTCCTGTTTTCACGCAACATGTTGGCCAGGGCGAATGCTAGGTTCTCATCCGCACCCACGTTCGCTAAACTGAAGGTTTTGATGTGTTTGTTTTTCTTCATCGCGTTGACAAAGTCCAACAACATTTCTTTGGGGATGTTTTCAATGTTGTTCAGGTTGAGTTCCTTCACTTCAGGGTCATTTTGTCTCACTCGCCTTAAGCTCCCATCTAGGTCCGTTTGGTTTCCGGAAGGCCTTGCACTTACCTTCAAAAAACTGGTATCTAGAGCTAGCTTCTTGGGATCTAATTTTGATATTTTTTTCTCACTTTTTTCTTGGGCCTCTGGTCTGTCCTTCTGTTCTTCAGTTACTTTATCAGTTACCTGTTGGCTGTTGTTCTCACCATTTCTGATTTGCTCCTTTACCTCACCTTCCTCTCCTCTTTTTGTTTTTTCATCACTCTCTTCACTGTCCTCTTTTCCCTCATCTTCTTCATCTTCTGAATCATCTTCTTCATCTTCCACATCATCTTCATTATCTTCATTATTTGTTTCTTGGACATTGTCACTGCCCTGTGATTCTGTTTTATGTGCAGCGATTTCATTATTAAGCTTTTCTTTTAAATACTGGGACACATTTTTATTACTTTTGTCTATTTCTTCATGCTGTTCTTGAGTTTTTCCCTAAAAGAGAAGTTTATGAGGGTTAGAATACATAGCAGGGTTTATGAGGGTTAGAATACATGTTATGAGGGTTTCTTCACATAGAAATATGAAGAAGAGCAGTATCTACTGGAGATAATAAAAAGATTTATTACTAAGTGAAAAAAGGAAGCAAATAAGCTGTAGGTATAGTATTCCATTTGTTTACGTATTTATGTATATACATATATACACACAATATATATAAAAGTTTATAAATGTATAGAAAAAACAGACTTGTAATGTTTACCAAGTAAGTACTTATCTCTGAGGAAGAGAGGTAACCATTAAGATAACTGAGAAAAGGAAGGATTGAGGGGATTTTCACTTTTTACATTATATAATTCTAGACTAAGTTTTTTTAAAACCAAGTACACATATTAGTTTTTCAAGCAAATACAACAAAAATAAAGATAAATTTTTATAGGCACACACATGCACGAACACAGTTTTTGGTTGTGTTTTTCTCATCCCGTGTATTAAAACTAAACCTAGTTAATTTTGTTTTCAGACCCTCTATTGTTTTTAAAGATGGGGTTCAGTTCCAGAAGCAGTTAAAAATTATTTGTTTTGAAAACCTTATGGATTTAACCATTCATTGAAATCTTTGTTTTGTATATAGCTGAATAGGCATCTTTGTATTCAATAGCTCTGTGTTACACGATAATTTCCTTATTGCCCTAACCAAAATTTACATAATATGTTTGCCAGTCTAATGTAATGTGTACAACAAGTTTCCCTGAAAATCAGATACTGTGGGGAAAATGAGAGCAGTTTGATATTTGGAACATAACAAAACCCTTAAACTTTGATTTTTGTCTGCTCAGCTCTGTGAAAACTACCCTGGATACTCCAGGGACAGGCTTTATAGTCCAGTTCCTTTGCAAGGAAAGTGTCTAGGAGGCAAAGCCAGCTACAAAAGGGGACAGGATTAGTAGAGATTTAGAAACAGCTGCTTAGTCTGGGAAGGAAAATGACAGTCATATCAATAAGGTTTATTAAATGTTTGCACATCAATTAGCACATTTTCCCATAAAGTATGTGTACCTCATAGGTGTCATTTTGAAAGCTGATGTAGCAGTTTGACACACAGGCTCATCTGAGCAAGACCTTGATCTTGGGAGGACAAAATGAGTAAAGGGGATCAACTGTATGGTGATGGATGGAAACTAAATTTTTGGTGGTGAGCATACTGTAGGGTATATAGAAGTAGAAATATAACGTTGTACACATGAAACTTACATCGTGTTATAAACCAATGTTATCTCAATAAAAAATAAACCTGTAATTAAAAAAAAATAAGAACTTGATTTTACTGCTTATAACATTATAGGTTGGAATTGACAACTGACACCTTAACTCTCTGAAGCCTTCACCTTTGCATTTCTCATTTGTCTCAGCAGGGGGAGCCAACTATCAAGCTGTTTAAGTTATACCAAAGGAAGAAAAAGTGTTGAAAGTACCCAATTTGTTTTTTCCTCTGAAATTGGTGTTCATATAGAATTAGCTTTTACTCTAGTTGTAAAACATCTGCAAATTGTACCTTACACTCTAACCTGATCAAGCCAGCAACTCATTTTCCTGAGTGTAGTACATGTTTAAATTCCCCTGGCCATGAAATCAGTTTATAACTTTCCTAAAATTATAGCCAGCGTGATGGTAATGTGACAAGATATATCAATATTAGCAGGCATAACTACAAGAGACTTTACCTGTGGGGATCTCTGTCTTATTTTTGCCAAGTCATTTTTAAGTGAAACATTTAAAACAATATGCGGATATACAAGTCCATAGAATGGACCAAAATTCTACTTTTCATATAAGGAACATATTTAAAGAAAGAACTATCTTTAAAACAGCTTAACAGCATCAACTTCTAAATTCACCACTGATATCCAATGCACTGTGGTAATACTGGATTTTTTGGTTATTTGACTTGGTTTAATTGCAGAGCATGTGGCTGGACTTCACGGGGACTGCAACACCCTTGAGATTGTATGTGAAACATTGTATATGTGTGCATGTGATGGAAGGAGAGAACGGAGAGCCTTCTTCAGCTTCTTAAAGGGTTCTGTGAGCCAAAAAAAAAGCATAAAGGACAAATGCTTCTGGGTTATGAGTTAATCCACTAAGTATCATGCCTACAGAATATAGGCTTTCCTGCACAAGATATCCCGCGGCAATTTTTTTAAAGAGATATTTACAAGAAATTACCACTTTTGCCTCCCAATTATACCATGTAAGTGTTAAAGAAAGTTCCCATCTGGCGTAGGATGAAATATTCTGATTTATCTATAAACGTCGACAAAACATGGAGTCTTGAGAAACGACAGTTACAACAGGGACACGTGCCAGCCCAGCCCAGGCAGCCATTTCTCTGTTGCATACAAATCCCCGGTTACCTTGGATGACACAAAGGTAAGAGGAACACGTTCGTCTTCCAGCATGCGTCTGGATGCCTTTTGCCAATACATATAATCAACGAGAGATTTATGGTCGAAGTTCCCTGTTGGTGGCTTGTCAGTCTGATCCTTCTGAATCATTCCCACGGGAAGCCTGGGGTCAGGGGCCATCACCTCCATTTCCAACTGCAGTTCTTTAAGCTCTTCTGGGGACAAGTTGGCCAAGATTTCATCTTCATCAATCTCCCCATCAAAGAGTTCTTCTTGATCTGAATTCCTGCTGTGTTCCGACATGATTCTTTTCTATACTTTTCTATACTTTATTAGAAAAGGAGAAATAATCAAAGAAGATTTAAAAAAAGAAAAAAACTCTCAAGAAGTTCCCCCAGTTACCAAGCGTCCCAGGTCAATACCACCTTGAGAGATTTTTTTTTTCCCCCAAGAACCCCAGTGGTGTTTGCTGAGCCTCTAGGAGTGACTGCCGCTAAGCTCGAGCCGTAACTATATTAAGCAGGGCTTGGCTGGAGAGGGTCAGTTTATGGAATTACTATGCTCCTCTCTTTTCGGCAACTTGAGTCAGCTGTGCAAATCCATCTGACATTACAGTACAGCTGCTTAGGTTTTCCAGTGAGTAACAGGTCTCCAGAATCCCTGTAGGAGTAAAATTAGTTCTCTTCCTATGTGCTCTCACATTGTCCTACACTAGGTCATGCAGCCCATACACACATACCCCAGTACTGCTGGTGAGGCCACTTCTTTTTATTTAAATGATGAAAGCAACTTACAATATTTCAGGAGGAAAATCCAAACAGCGACCTGAGTTCTACTGAAGTGAAAAATTCATTTGCAGGTGGAAATCAAGCTCTCAGGGCTTGACTCTTCACTACCATGAGACTCTGGAAGGAAATAAACCTGCACACAGCCGAGCAGAGGTCTGGCTATGTTACCCGCTGCGTAAACTGAACCTTTGCAAGATGTCCTTATTTGCATCTAGATCCTGTGATCTAACAGATGGGGACAACGAGCCCTTGAATTTCCACTATGAGTGAGGAGTTTAATGTTTTAAATAAATTGTTTTTCTTATTAAGTATCCATTAAGCCAGGATAAAAATTTAAAGGGATCTAAATTGAAATGTTAAAAAAAAAAAACCCAAACCATTAAAGTACTGCAAGAAATCATGAAAAGATTTTTTCATAACTTCAGAGGACGATATGGCAATATTTATCCAAATGACAAATGTATATTTTCTTTGACCAGCCATTCCGCTTTTAGGAATGTATCCTACAGATACACTCCCACATGGGTGAAATAATAGGTGCTCAAGATTATTCAATGTAGCAAACTACAAAAGAGTGTACTGTATGCTGTTCTTCGTGTGATAAAGGGTAAAAAGAATATATGTATATATACAGATTTTATCAACAGATCCTTGGAAAGATACACAAGAAACCAGTAACAATGGATGCTACTGGAGAAAGAAATGGGTTGTCTGGGAGACAGGACTAGGAAAAAAGACTTTGTTACTGTATACCCTTTGATAATTGCCAGATTTTGAAACTTATGAACATAATGCTTACTCAAAAATATACATTTATTGTACAAAACTTAGGATAACACAGGGAAGCATAAAGAAATTAAAAATTTCCCCTTATTGCACCATTAAGAGCTACCGTCATTAACATTTTGGTTCATCACTCCAGTCAGTCCCTTCTTCCAGTCATATGAGCTCAATAATCTTTTGTCATCTGTTTTTTGACTTACAAAATCATGGGTTTTTTCTAGGTTACAGTATATTCTACTACTACATAATTTTTTTAAAATTTTTAATTAATTAATTTATTTATTTTTGGCTGCGTTGGGTCTTCATTGCTGCACTCAGGCTTTTTCTAGTTGCGGCAAGCGGGGGCTACTCTTTGTTGCGGTGCATGGGCTTCTCATTCCGGTGGCTTCTCTTGTTGCGGAGCACGGGCTCTAGGCACGCGAGTTTCAGTAGTTGTGGCACATGGGCTCAGCAGTTGTGGCTTGCTGGCTCTAGAGCACAAGCTCAGTAGTTGTGCAGCACGGCTTAGTTGCTCCACAGCATGTAGGATCTTCCCGGACCAGGGATCGAACCTGTGTGCCCTGCATTGGCAGGCAGATTCTTATCCACTGCGCCACCAGGGAAGCCCTACTACTACATCATTTTTAATAACTCCCTGTTAAGATTCTTTATATGGAAGTACCATAATTTATGTAACCAATCTCCAATTATTGGATATTTGGACTGCTTTCAATGCTCACAAGCACTTCTTCAATAAATATCCCCTGTAGTTAAATATTAATACACATGCAAAGTTATTTCTTTAGGATAAATTGAATATATTCCAAGAAGTGAAATTGCTGGGTCAAAGAATATGAGGAAATTAAGGGTTTTTATATGTGTGGCTAAGCGATCCCCTCAATATTATTATTACCCATCCCTAATACATATATATTAAATTATTTGCAAATTATATACATGTTACTATTCCAATATTATACATAATTTATAATTATATTTATACATAAATATAAAATACACATTGTCAACTTATTCTTCAATATATATTTATAACATTTATAAATATAAATGAATTTAAATTTATATATACATCTATATAACAAAATATATGCAAAAAAATTAAATGTGAGAAGTTTTAAATGGACGTGCTACTATTTTCTTCCTACCCCAGTGGTTTTTTTTGAACACCCCAAGATTGAGAGGCTTTTCATATATATGGCTAAACTATTCACCAGAAAGATATTACCAATTTACTTGAATGATCATTTTAAAGTAAAGAACACAGATGCATAGTGACAGCTTACTATTGACCTCTCCCCTGTGAGGATTCCTTTCATCCTGGTCCTGTAACAGGGAAATAAAAGCTTGGCCTCAGCAGGCAGCGAGGTAGACCACTTTACACAACTGATTTGCAGACCATCATTTCAGAGACTGAGCTTTCAAAACAGTGGTCTAAAGAGACTGTACCAAAAAGAGTTTTGTGTACAAGGAGGTATGGAAATGTTATATTCTGCAGTTGTCTTTTAGAGATTTGTAAAACACATGAGCTTTTAGAGACTCTGAGAAATCATATGTGAAAGAAGTCCATTTATTTAGCTCAATATTTCCCAAACTTATTCAGTTAATTCATGGTTTTTTTCCTTTTAAAAATTACTAATATCCTGTGTAATTACTTTCCAAAATTCATACTTTGGGACTGATATAAAAGCAGAAGATCTGGAATTAGTCTGCCGGATTCAAACCCCAGTTCCACTCCTTAGTAACTATGTGATACTGGGCAACTTAACCCAAATAACTCATCATATAAAAGAGACCTGACAGTAATATTTATCATATTCAATTAATGAGGGAACTAAATGAGGATACAGATAGATACTGAACTAGATATAGATATGGAAATTAAGTAGGATGGTGCATGGCACAGAGTAAAACCCTCAATATATGTTATATATTACTAGTCTCATATTTCATGGGTAACCACAGAAACATTTAAAGAAAAACAAAGGCAATTGTAAAATGTAATACATTTAATAAACCACTTCCATAATAGAAACCATTATATTAAGAGCAATAAACAAAAACGCTTTAAAAAATCTTGCTGTTCTTACAGAGAGTAACACAGAGGCTTTTAGATGGAAATGTGTATAAATAGAAAACCCACTATTTGCATGTAAATGTGAAGCTATCCTCAGAAAATGATCGGAATTGTTGCTTGTAAGCTTTCAGATTCAAATTCTATTCTGGTGACCAAATGTTTTTGATGATCACACACATTTAGAAATTTCTGTAAGGGGTGCTGCTTCAGCTAACTTCCGTCTTGCTGAATGAGTTGGGAAAGTGGGTACATCTCTCCCAGCTGCTTCCACTATGCATTTCATCCATATGCTGACAGGGAGGGTTTTGCTGGTGTAATTAGCCTCATTTGACACACAGATGACTTAGCTGTGCTTTCTCTTAATGATGTTCCCCTGCCACCTCAGCAGCTTCTCACATCAGAATCCAGCTATGATGTCAAGAGAAAGTAACAAGCTGTAGGATAATCGACTGACTTTTTTACAGCCAGATAGGGCATCACAGATCAGAATCTCTGGCAGAGGTTTATTAAGTGCATGGATGCCCTGGGACCCCCACCGCCCAGAAGCTACTAAATCAGAATTCTCAAGTTTGGATCCAGGAATCTGTATTTTTGGAAAGCTCTCTAAGTGATTCTGATTTATAAATGAGTATGAGAATCACAGCACTATTGCAAGCCACTCATTTTACAGATCAGGCTCAGAGACCTTAGGAAACTTTGCATCTGATGAAGTTCAGAACATGCTACCCCAAATATGGCACCTTGACATAGTGAATATTTTAAGCTGAAGGAATTTGAGAAAGAGCATGTGCAGGAAGGACTCTTTGACCTTCCTCTTCACCCCTGAAGCAGGTCATAAGACCCTCCTGTGATAGGAGCATCCTTACCTCTGAGAACAGAGGGACCAAGATGAAACCAAACAAACAGGCCTTGCTCAGCTTCCCCTAGTTTACTGTCTTTGCTCATACCCTTCTCTCCTGTCACATTTCCCTGTGACTTTCCACTCTTCTTCAAACCTAGTATAAAAACGCTTGAGCAGAAGCAAGAGGAACTACAATCCTGCAGCCTGTGGAACAAAAACCACATTCACAGAAAGATAGACAAGATGAAAAGGCAGAAGGCTGTGTACCAGATGAAGGAACAAGATAAAACCCCAGAAAAACAACTAAATGAAGTGGAGATAGGCAACCTTCCAGAAAAAGAATTCAGGATAATGATAGTGAAGATGATCCAGGACCTCGGAAAAAGAATGGAGGCAAAGATCGAGAAGATGCAAGAAATGTTTAACAAAGACCTAGAAGAATTAAAGAACAAACAAACAGAGATGAGCAATACAATAACTGAAATGAAAACTACACTAGAAGGAATCAATAGCAGAATAACTGACGCAGAAGAACAGATAAGTGACCTGGAAGACAGAATGCTGGAATTCACTGCTGCGGAACAGAATAAAGAAAAAAGAATGAAAAGAAATGAAGACAGCCTAACAGACCTCTGGGACAACATTAAACGCAACAACATTCGCTTTATAGGAGTCCCAGAAGGAGAAGAGAGAGGGAAAGGACCCAAGAAATTATTTGAAGAGATTATAGTCGAAAACTTCCCTAGCATGGGAAAGGAAATAGCCACCCAAGTCCAGGAAGCGCAGAGAGTCCCATACAGGATAAACCCAAGGAGAAACACGCCGAGACACATAGTAATCAAATTAGCAAAAAATAAGACAAAGAAAAATTATTAAAAGCAGCAAGGGAAAAACGACAAATAACATACAAGGGAACTCCCATAAGGTTAACAGCTGATTCCTCAGCAGAAACTCTACAAGCCAGAAGGGAGTGGCATGATACACTTAAAGTGACGAAAGGGAAGAACGTACAACCAAGATTACTCTACCCGGCAAGGATCTCATTTAGATTCAATGGAGAAATCAAAAGCTTTACAGACAAGCAAAAGCTAAGAGAATTCAGCACCACCAAACCAGCTCTACAACAAATGCTAAAGGAACTTCTCTAAGTGGGAAACACAAGAGAAGAAAAGGACCTACAAAAACAAACCCAAAACAATTAAGAAAATGGTCATAGGAACATACATATCGATAATTACCTTAAGCGTGAATGGATTAAATGCTCCAACCAAAAGACACAGGCTTGCTGAATGGATACAAAAACAAGACCCATATATATGCTATCTACAAGAGACCCACTTCAGACCTAGGGACACAGTCAGACTGAAAGTAAGGGGATGTAAAAGGATATTCCATGCAAATGGAAATCAAAAGAAAGCTGGAGTAGCAATACTCATATCAGATAAAATAGACTTTAAAATAAAGAATGTTACAAGAGACAAGGAAGGACACTATATAATGATCAGGGGATCAATCCAAGAAAAAGATGTAACAATTATAAATCTATATGCACCCAACATAGGAGCACCTCAATACATAAGGCAACTGCTAACAGCTATAAAACAGGAAATCGACAGTAACACAATAATAGTGGGGGACTTTAACACCTCACTTACACCAATGGACAGCTCATCCAAAATGAAAATAAATAAGGAAACAGAAGCTTTAAATGACACAATAGACCAGATAGATTTAATTGATATTTATAGGACATTCCATCCAAAAACAGCAGATTACACTTTCTTCTCAAGTGCACACGCAACATTCTCCAGGATAGATCACATCTTGGGTCACAAATGAAGCATCAGTAAATTTAAGAAATTGAAATCATATCAAGCATTTTTTCTGACCACAACGCTATGAGATTAGAAATCAATTACAGGGAAAAAAACGTAAATAACACAAAGACATGGAGGCTAAACAATACGTTACTAAATAACCAAGAGATCACTGAAGAAATCAAAGAGGAAATCAAAAAATACCTAGAGACAAGTGACAATGAAAACACGACAATCCAAAACCTATGGGATGCTGCAAAAGCAGTTCTAAGAGGGAAGTTTATAGCAATATAAGCCTACCTCAAGAAACAAGAAGAATCTCAAATAAACAATCTAACCTTACACCTGAAGGAACTAGAGAAAGAAGAACAAACAAAACCCAAAGTTAGCAGAAGGAAAGAAATCATAAAGATCAGAGCAGAAATAAATGAAATAGAAACAAAGAAAACAATAGCAAAGGTCAATAAAACTAAAAGCTGGTTCTTTGAGAAGATAAACAAAATTGATAAGCCATTAGCCAGACTCATCAAGACGGAGAGGACTCAAATCAATAAAATCAGAAATGAAAAAGGAGAAGTTACAACAGACACCACAGAAATACAAAGCATCCTAAGAGACTACTACAAGCAACTCTATGCCAATAAAATGGACAACCTGGAAGAAATGGACAAATTCTTAGAAAGGTATAACCTTCCAAGACTGAACCAGGAAGAAATAGAAAATATGAACAGACCAATCACAAGTAATGAAATTGAAACTGTGATTAAAAACCTTCCAACAAAGAAAAGTCCAGGACCAGATGGCTTCACAGGTGAATTCTATCAAACATTTAGAGAAGAGTTAACACCCATCCTTCTCAAACTCTTCCAAAAAATTGCAGTGGAAGGAACACTCCCAAACTCATTCTATGAGGCCACCATCACCCTGATACCAAAACCAGACAAAGATACTACAAAAAAAGAAAATTACAGACCAATATCACTGATGAATATAGATGCAAAAATCCTCAACAAAATACTAGCTAACAGAATCCAACAACACATTAAAAGGATCATACACCACGATCAAGTGGGATTTATCCCAGGGATGCAAGGATTCTTCAATATACGCAAATCAATCAATGTGATATACCATGTTAACAAATTGAAGAATAAAAATCATATGATCATCTCAATAGATGCAGAAAAAGCTTTTGACAAAATTCAACATCCATTTATGATAAGAACTCTCCAGAAAGTGGGCATAGAGGGAACCTACCTCAACATAATAAAGGCCATATATGACAAACCCCCAGCAAACATCATTCTCAATGGTGAAAAACTGAAAGCATGTCCTCTAAGATCAGGAACGAGACAAGGATGTCCACTCTCACCACTATTATTCAACATAGTTCTGGAAGTCCTAGCCACGGCAATCAGAGAAGAAAAAGAAATAAAAGGAATACAAATTGGAAAAGAAGAAGTAAAACTGTCACTGTTTGCAGATGACATGATACTATACATAGAGAATCCTAAAGTTGCCACCAGAAAACTGCTAGAGCTAATTAATGAATTTGGTAAAGTTGCAGGATAGAAAATTAATGCACAGAAATCTCTTGCATTCCTATACACTAATGATGAAAAATCTGAACGAGAAATTATGGAAACACTCCCACTTACCATTGCAACAAAAAGAATAAAATACCTAGGAATAAACCTACCTAGGGAGACAAAAGACCTGTATGCAGAAAACTATAAGACACTGATGAAAGAAATTAAAGATGATACCAACAGATGGAGAGATATACCATGTCCTTGGATTGGAAGAATCAATATTGTGAAAATGACTATACTACCCAAAGCAATCTACAGATTCAATGCAATCCCTATCAAATTACCAATGGCATTTTTTACGGAACTAGAACAAATCATCTTAAAATTTGTATGGAGACACAAAAGACCCCGAATAGCCAAAGCAATCTTGAGGGAAAAAAAAGGAGCTGGAGGAATCAGACTCCCTGACTTCAGACTATACTACAAAGCTACAGTAATCAAGACAATATGGTACTGGCACAAAAACAGAAATATAGATCAATGGAACAAGATAGAAAGCCCAGAGATAAACCCACGCACCTATGGTCAACTAATCTATGACAAAGGAGGCAAAGATACACAATGGAGAAAAGACAGTCTCTTCAATAAGTGGTGCTGGGAAAACTGGACAGCTACATGTAAAAGAATGAAATTAGAATACTCCCTAACACCATACACAAAAATAAACTCAAAATGGATTAGAGACCTAAATGTAAGACTGGACACTATAAAACTCTTAGAGGAAAACATAGGAAGAACACTCTTTGACATAAATCACAGCAAGATCTTTTTTGATCCACCTCCTAGAGTAATGGAAATAAAAACAAAAATAAACAAATGGGACCTAATGAAACTTCAAAGCTTTTGCACAGCAAAGGAAACCATAAACAAGACGAAAAGACAACCCTCAGAATGGGAGAAAATATTTGCAAACGAATCAACGGACAAAGGATTAATCTCCAAAATATATAAACAGTTCATGCAGCTCAATATTGAAAAAAAAAAACAACCCAATCAAAAATGGGCAGACCTAAACAGACATTTCTCCAAAGAAGACATACAGATGGCCAAGAAGCACATGAAAAGCTGCTCAACATCACTAATGATTAGAGAAATGCAAATCAAAACTACAATGAGGTATCACCTCACACCAGTTAGAATGGGCATCATCAGAAAATCTACAAACAACAAATGCTGGAGAGGGTGTGGAGAAAAGGGAACCCTCTTGCACTGTTGGTGGGAATGTAGATTGGTACAGCCACTATGGAGAACAGTATGGAGGTTCCTTAAAAAACTAAAAGTAGAATTACCATATGATCCAGCAATCCCACCACTGGGCATATACCCAGAGAAAACCATAATTCAAAAAGACACATCACCCCAATGTTCATTGTAGCACTACTTACAATAGCCAGGTCATAGAAGCAACCTAAATGCCCATCGACAGACGAATGGATAAAGAAGATGTGGTACATATTTACAATGGAATATTACTCAGCCATAAAAAGGAACGAAATTGGGTCATTTGTTGAGACGTGGATGGATCTAGAGACTGTCATACAGAGTGAAGTAAGTCAGAAAGAGAAAAACAAATATCGTATATTAACGCATATATGTGGAACCTAGAAAAATGGTACAGATGAACCGGTTTGCAGGGCAGAAATTGAGACACAGATGTAGAGAACAAACGTATGGACACCAAGGGGGGAAAGCGGCGGGAGGGTAGGGGTGGTGGTGTGATGAATTGGGCGATTGTGATTGACATGTATACACTGATGTGTATAAAATGGGTGACTAATAAGAAACTGCTGTATAAAAAAAATTTTTTTTTAAATGCTCAAGTTTACCATTTCTTGGGGTCTTCATTTCCTTATGAAGATTTCTGTGTCATGCAAAACTTAAGTAAATTTGTATGTGTTTCTCTTGTGAATCTGTCTTCTGTCAGTCCAATTTCCAGGGCCAGAGTTGGAGAATCTAGGAAGGTAGCAGGAAAAAGAATTTTTCCTCCCCTGCCCTGGGCAAGTCAACCTCTGGGCCTCATTACTTCATCTGTAAAAGTGTGATGGTAAATGTAAAATAGATAGCTTCCGGAAGCAGCCGCATAGCACAGGGAGATCAGCTGGGCGCTTTGTGACCACCTAGAGGGGTGGAATAGGGAGGGTGGGAGGGAGACACAAGAGGGAGGGGTTATGGGGATATATGTATGCACAGAGCTGATTCACTTTGTTTTACAGCAGGAACTAACACACCATTGTAAAGCAATTATACTCCAATAAAGATGTTTAAAAATAAATAAATAAAAAATAAAGTTGCTGATCAAAAAAAAAAGTGTGATGGTAAATGTAAATACGTACTTTGCAGGATTTTTGGAAAAAAAAAAACCTAAATGACATAATCCATGTTAAATGCTTATTAAATATTAATCTTATATTTTCACAAAGAAATTGTGTGACTCTTTTCTGCCTGATACCTGGCAAATATTGTTCAAGACAAAAATAAATGGCTCTTCAGTTTATTCTTTCCAAAACAGCCTATAAGATACATGTAGAAGAAATGTTTAAAGCTTGATACATTTAGGAAAATCCTAATGGTAAGAAGAAGCACTTTTTTCTTGGATCTATTCATTTTTCCATCCTACCTTCATTCAGGAGAGGGAAGATAGTGGATAAGCCATCTCCTTCATCAGCCCCAAACGCTAGCTATAAATGGACACAACTTCTATAAATGGTCCCCAAATGTTACTAAATAAATCAGTTCTGTCCTGTTTGTGGCATGCTATTCTCTTATGCAATTCCATTTGGGTCACCACAACTCTGCTCACTGGCTGCAAATTGCCTGAAGATTTTGTGAGTGTGAAATAAATGCCTCTCTCTCTCCTCAAATTTCCCTGGCCCACGGCTACATTGCCTCAGGATGGGCTCTTACATTTACAAGGCAAGTGCTTCCCTAGTCAAAACAGCCAGCCTGCCTTGCTCTCACCAGACCCCAGAGCAGCAAGAATTACAAGTGGATATTTACTATTTTGTTTTCATTGTTTTAACAAGCCATCTCAAAATTCTTAAATTAAATTGATTTGATTTTGGCTTAATTTCAAAGGTAAATTAATTCTATAACTTCTGAAGGTGTGAGGATGTTATTACACTATTACTAATACTGCTACTACACTATTACTGGTACTACCGTTACTGCTATTACCATTAGAACAACTACTACTATGGCTACTACTATTACTACTGCTGCTGCTACAGCTACTAGCGCTGTTGCTACTATTATTACTATTAATATTGACAGTCTACTGCTATTACTGCTGCTATTAATTTTACAGCCACATTGCTAACATATTTGAGTACTTAATGTCCCTGAGCATGTGTTAAGTGATATATGTATGATACGTCAGTTTCTTCATAATCTTGGAGAGTCGGTACTTTTATTAACCTCCTTTGACAGATATTAAAACGAAACATAGGCATTTGAGTTAAGGACTGCCTCTAAATTTGGGGCTCTTAATCCATGTCCTCTATTAGCTTTCTATCATCCAGCAGAAATGGCTTCTCACATAGCACAGAAAGCAACTGCTCTGAGACCTGAGCCTCCCTGTTTCCACAATAAACTTTCCCACTTCCCTGCCTGCCTTTGAGTGTCTGCCAAATGCCAGTGATGGTGACTGGCTCCCTTGCCAAAGCAAGCTCTGTATAAATAGCCTCTGTTTGTTCTTATTTGGGTGATCTTCATTTATTTCCACAATTTCAGTGCATTCTTCTCTGGCCATAGAGTATAACATAAGAAATAATAGTCATGGGCTTCCCTGGTGGCGCAGTGGTTAAGAATCTGCCTGCCAACGCAGGGAACACGGGTTCGAGCCCTGGTCCAGGCAGATCCCACATGCTGTGGAGCAACTAAGCCCGTGCACCACAACTACTGAGCCTGCGCTCTAGAGCCCGCAAGCCACAACTACTGAGCCCGTGTGCCACAACTACTGAAGCCTGCTCTCCTAGAGCCCTGTGCTCTGCAACAAGAGAAGCCACCACAATGAGAAGCCTGTGCACTGCACTGAAGAGTAGACCCCGCTCGCCACGACTAGAGAAAGCCCGTGCGCAGCAACGAAGACCCAACGCAGCCAAAAAGAAATTAATTAATCAATTTAAACAAAAAAAAGAAAGAAAGAATAGTCATATCTAGGAAGGCATGAAGACAAGAAACTCTAGATCCTGACCCAGAGAAGTTCAATAGGTAAAGATCAGTCCCGACCTAAAGAAGCAGAACAGCCCAAAATAGTGTTTTTATTTTTTATTTATTTATTTATTTATTATTTTTTTTAAAATGGACCTTGACTAGTCCAATCCCTTGGCTTTTTTTTTTTTTTTAATAAATCTATTTATTTATATATTTATTTTGGCTGCATTGGGTCTTCGTTGCTGCACACGGGCTTTCTCTAGTTGCAGCGAGCAGGGTCTACTCTTCATTGTGGTGCGTGGGCTTCTCATTGCAGTGGCTTCTCTTGTTGCGGAGCACGGGCTCTAGGCACCCCGCGGGCTTCAGTAGTTGTGGCACGTGGGCTCAGTAGTTGTGGCTCCGGGCTCTAGAGTGCAGGCTCAGTAGCTGTGGTGCACGGGCTTAGTTGCTCCGCAGCATGTGGGATCTTCCCGGACCAGGGCTCAAACCTGTGTCCCCTGCATTGGCAGGCAGATTCTTAACCACTGCGCCACCAGGGAAGCCCCCCAAAATAGTGTTTTTAGAAGGGAGCTCTCAGCCTGTAGTTGCCAAGCGGGAGGGAAGGTGGGGAAGGGATGGACTGGGAGTTTGGGATTAACAAATGCAAACTATTATGTGAGGAATGGATAAACAACAAAGTCCTACTGTACAGCACAAAGAACTATACTCAATATCCTGTGATAAACCATAACAGAAAAGAATATGAAAAAGAAAGTATATATAAGTATAACTGAATCACTTTGCTGTACAGTAGAAATTAATACATTCTAAATCAACTATACTTCAATAAAATAAATTTTAAAGAGAAAAGAAAGAAAGCAACTGCTCTGCTTGTTGGTACAAATAAGAAATGATGAAAATTGGCAGATTGCAAGTAATGTAATCATCAACAGCTGTGCTAATATCACCAAACAGCTATTGATAATGTTAAGACACTGTAATAAAGATTCTTGGATCAAATTGGTCTGGAGAATGCTGGGTTAAAGAAATTTAGAGGTATTTCTTAACCAAAAAGCTTTGAACATGCCAACGAGAATTGTGAATTTGTAAATCGAGAAAACAGTCTTCTGAACTGATAAGCACAAAAAGCTTTTTACCACAGAGCATGTGTTTCTCAGGACATATTTTGTGAAATGATGATCTAAGCGAGTCAAAGAAAGAAAATAATCTATTTTATGGGTTTACATGGGGAAAAGACTGGAAGGAAATACTCTAAAATGTCACAACTCCAGGGCTCCCCTGGCGGTGCAGTGGTTAAGAATCCGCCTGCCAATGCATGGGACACGGGTTCAAGCCCTGGTCCAGGAAGATCCCACATGCCGCGGAGCAACTAAGCCCGTGCACCACAACTACTGAGCCTGCACTCCAGAGCCCACGAACCACAACTCCTGAAGCTCAGGCGCCTAAAGCCCGTGCTCTGCAACAAGAGAAGCCACCGCAATGAGAAGCCCGCGCACCACAAGGAAGAGTAGCCCCCGCTCGCCGCAACTAGAGAAAGCCCGCGTGCAGCAACGAAGACCCAACGCAGCCAAAAATAAATAAAATAAATAATTAAAAACTTTTAAAGCAGCCCACTTGTAGTTTTTTATGACATTTGTAAACACAGCAGGCAAGTCTTAAGTCTTTCTTTTTGGATACCTCATGGATATGACATTTCCCTATTACTGTGATGAAAATCCACATTATCAAAGACAGAGATATCAAAACACTTAAAAACTGAAAGCAAGCCTAGTATATCTTGAGGGTTGTCTGCAACATATTTTGTCATAAAGAGATTTCTTCAACTGAGCTGTGAATTCAACTCACAGCTTGATGAAAGAAAGAATGCTTGCACAACAATGTGAATATACTTAATGCCACTGAACTATACACTTAAAAATAGTTCATCTGGTAAATTTTATGTTATGCATTACCACAATAACAAAAAGCAAGGGTAATGAAATATATTTAGGTGCCATATTTTATTCTGAAAGATCCTCACAACTTCAGATATTTAAAAGTGTGTTCACGGCATTGTTTATTACAGTGACCTAGAAACAACCTAAACGCCCAACAATGGGGGACTGATCAAATAAACCATACCCTATTTCTACCTCTACTACCACAAAACCTGTTTTAAAAAACTGATGAAGCTTTATATTCATTATTATGGAATGATATCTACAATTCATTAAGTGAAAAATGCCTGTTATTAAATGGCCTATTTTGTTAAAATTTTTTAAACATTTAAATACATTCTCTTTATATTTATTTTGTACCATGTTTGAGAGAATCTTTATCAATATGAAACAATTTTTGTTTTCTGCTTTAAACATTTCCAAGTCATTTGAATATTTTACAAATGCATATATGATTTTAATATCAGAAAAACCTGACATCATGTTTTAAGTGTGTCAATATTTAGATAATATCCTGTAGGGGTCATTTTACATCATTAAAATGTAGGCCACTATGTACTGGCAGTATCATGGAGAGGCTAGCATGGCCTTCTGTTTTATTATCTTGAAATGAAGACTTAAGAATGAAGACAATTTTTTTAAGGACAACACAGTAAGTAAATGGGTCATGAAGTCAAATCATGTGGGAGCGGAGGTAACATAACCAGCAAAATCAGTATTTCAACATTTGTTCCCTCCAGATTAACCCAGTTTATAGACCTTGACAGACTTTAAAACAATCATACTTAAAATGTTCACAGAAATAAAGTAAAACTTCTGTTTCAGAAACAATTATAGATTATTACATACTAGGTGAATGTGAAGAAAATTAATTAAAAATCTTGGAAATAAACAATATAATTATTGAAATAAACCATGCGATGAATGGGATAAACTCCAGCTGAATACAGGGTGCATTTTTTTTAACTGCAACATAGAACTGAGATGTTCAAAACGTGATGGCGGGGGCCAAAAGAATGAAAACGTAATCGTAGTATGGAGACTGTTTCTAAGGCTCCCACATTTGTTTAACAGGAATTCTAAAATAAGAGAGTGGAGAGAATAGTGAAGAAGCAATATCTGAAGATAAATTAAGGCTAATTTTCCAGAACTGAAGAAAGACCTAGGTCCTCAGAGTAAAAGCACTGTCTGAATAGCAAGCAAAATAAATTTTAAAACATTTTCGACCCTCAGCAATTTTAAAACAGCTGCACCTGGCCATACTCAGACAACTTGCAATAAAACTGCAGCTGCAATAAAACTTGCAATAAAATTTCAAAAGAAATTACCAGAGAGAAAAAGAAACTATCTACGAATAACAAAAATTAGAGTGACAGCAGATATCTTATCCACAGTAATAGAGGCCCAAAGTCAATTGAGCAATATAAAATCATGCATTGGCAACAGAAGTACCAAATTCAGGACAGCGACTCTCTCTGGGGAGAGAAAGAAGAGCGTGAAAGGAAAAGGTAGCCGAGGACCTCGGTTCTAACTACAATATTTGAAGCACTGTTGGTGGGAATGTAAAATGGTGCCCCCCCCTCCAAAAAAAAAAAAAAAAAGGTGCAGCCACTATGGAAAACAGGATGGCAGTTTTCCAAAACATTAAAAATAGAACTACCATATATATCCAAAAGAATCGAAAGCAGGGTCTCAAAGAGTTATTTCTCTTAAGAAAGAGATATATCCATCTCAGCATTATTCACAATAGCCAAGAGGTAGAAACAACCCAAATGTCCATCAACGGATGAATGGATAAGCAAGATGTGGTATATACACTCAATGCAATATTTTTTTTTTTTTAGAGATGAACAAAAACTAAAGTTTAATTATTTAAAAAGCTTATAAATTCGACATACCACTCCCAAATCTGTTTAAGAATGTCAAAAGTGAGGGAAGACACAAACCAAAGGAGAAATAACTCTAGATACAAAATATCATAAATGCCAATAAACTTGAAAACTCAGATGAAGTGTAAAATTTCTGGGAAACCATCAAATACCAAAATCAGCCTGAGGAAAAAATAGAAAACTTGAATAAGCTAATAAGCATTCAAAAAATTGAAATGGCAATTTCCCATATACACAAAAAAAGAGAGTCTAGATGATTTTAGAGGTCACATTTTACCAAATCTTTACAGAAAAGATTAATATTATCTCATACAGGTTTTTGCAGAGCATAGAAAAAGAGAAAAACACTCCAACTCACTTATAAGACTAGAATAACCTTGATACCACACTGGATAGGAGGTGTAAGTAAAGAAAATCACATGTATGAATAAGGCAAACATCCTACGTGAAATATTAGCTAACTGAATCCGACATTGTATTAGAAAAAAAAATTTTTGTACAGGTAGGGTTTTCCTAAAAATACAAAGATAATTCAACATTAGAAAATCAACCAATGGAATTCATATTCGCGGACTTAAAGGAGAAAACCCACATGTTTATCTCAATAGCTACAGAAAAAGTCATTGCTAAAGTTTAATACCTACTTACAATAAGAAGTCTTAAAAAACTAAGAAAAGTGCTAAAGGCTACTTATCAAAACCTACAGGGCTTCCCTGGTGGCGCAGTGGTTGAGAATCTGCCTGCCAATGCAGGGGACACGGGTTCGAGCCCTGGCTGGGAAGATCCCACATGCCGCGGAGCAACTGGGCCCATGAGCCACAACGACTGAGCCTGCGCGTCTGGAGCCTGTGCTCCGCAGCAACAGAGGCCACGATAGTGAGAGGCCCGCGCACCGCGATGAAGAGTTGCCCGCACTCGCCGCAACTAGAGAAAGCCCTCGCACAGAAACGAAGACCCAACACAGCAAAAATAAATTAATTAATTAATTAAAAAAAAAAAAAAAAAAAACCTACAGAAAATATACTTAATGGGGAAACTTCAGGAGTCTTACATCGAAGGCTAGGAACAAAAAAATAGAACGCCTGCTAATGCTATTTCTCCTCCTTACAGTAGTGGAAGTACTGACCAATTCGATGATAAGAAAAAAGAGCCATTTGGACCCGCAGACTGGAAGTAAAGAGACAAATATATAATTTATGGCAGATTATATGGTTATTTACATTAAAAATTAAGCAAAGACAGCTATTACAACTAAAAAGATTAAAACCCAAACATTATTTCTGTATACAAAATCCATGTTTCAAAACTCAGAGATTTTCCTATACATGCAGTAGCCAATTAGAAAATAAGATAGTATGTCAAAGCCACCAAAACTGTAAAGAATCTAGGAATTGACTTAACAAAAGCTGCACACAACCTTTATGGAAAAAAATTAAAAGAACATTAAAAGAGACCTAAGTAACTGGAGAAATATATAATGTTTACAAAAGAAAAGATTTAACATTGTAAAGATGGTGATTCCCTCAAAAATTATCATAACTATAATGCAATTCCAACAAGACTTAAATGGAATTGGAACTAATTCTAAATTTACATGGAAGAAGAAAAAGTCTACCAATAACTAAAATAGTTCTCAAAAGAAGAGCAGAGGACTTCCCTGGTGGCTCAGTGATTAAGAATCCGCCTGCCAATGCAGGGGAAGAGGGTTCGAGCCCTGGTCCGGGAAGATCCCACATGCTGTGGAGCAACTAAGCCCATGCGCCACAACTACTAAGGCTGTGTGCCACAACTATGGAAGCTCACGCACCTAGAGCCCCTGCTCCGCAACAAGAGAAGCCACCACAATGAGAAGCCCGTGCACCGCAATGAAGAGTAGTCCCTGCTCGCCGCAACTAGAGAAAGCCCGTGCACAGCAACAAAGACCCAACGCAGCCATAAATAAATAAATAAATAAATAAATAAAAAATAGCAGAGAGAATAAATTCACACTACCTGATATTAAGACATACTGGAAAGCTATAATGTTTAAAGCAACTGTTAAAACATGTGATACTATTGCAGGAACAAACGGGAATATAATGAGTACAGACACAGATCCATATGCCAATTATGCCCATGGGGAGTGGATATATGATCAAATTGATATCATGAATCACTGGGGGAAGATGCATTATTTAACAAATAGTATTGACGAAATCGACTCTCTTGAATGAACAAAAATAAAACTCGAATCATTCTTACACACAAAGAAACTCAGACCTAAGCACAAAAGGTACAACCAGAATATTACTAGGAGAAAATGTAGGAAAATAGTTTGTTAACAAGATGTAGAAAGCACAACCTGTGAGGTAAAATGTGACGGATCTATCTACATTAGATCTTTCCCCCCTCCCTTCCTCCCTCCCTCCTCTCTCTCTCTCTTCTCTTTCTTTCTCTCTTTCTTTCCTTCCTTCCTTCCTTCCTTCCTCACCGTGCAGCATGTGGGATCTTAGTTCCCCGACCAGGGATTGAACCTGTGCCCCCTGCATTGAGAGCGTGGAGTCCTAACCATTGGACCGCCAGAGGAGTCCCAATGTAAAGATTTCTGTTCAACAAAAGACATAAGTAACAGATGGATGGCAATCTGGGAATCTATTTTTTGCTGTGTATATCATCAACTAAGGACCAATATTTAAAATTTTTAAAGAACGTCTGAAAATTAACCAGAAAACCCAATAGAAAAGTGAACAAAGGGGAATCCCTTGGCGGTCCAGCAGTTAGGACCAGCACTCTCACTGCCGTGGCCCGGGTCCAATCCCTATTTGGCAAACCAAGATCCCGCAAGCTATGGAGAGGCACTTTACAAAATGAGAAACCAAAATGTCTCATAAGCATATTAAGATATTTTCAATCTTGTTAGTAATCAAAAAATGCAAATTCAAACAATAGTAACATACTACTTTATGCCCCTCACATTTACCAAAATTTAAAAGTTGTATAAAACTGTCAGTAAGGATGTAGGGAAATGTGATCAGCTGATGGGTGTGTAAACTTGAGCCATTCTGGATAATATTTTGGAGGTATTTAATCACAAACATACAAAAAAATATATACACAAAGCCTACCCCTCCCTCAGAAAAAAGAGAACAAAACCCCAAAACACCTTAACACATACAAGAATGTTTATGGTAGCATTATCTACAAAGTGAATACTTAGAAACACAGAAGGCACTCAGCTTGATATTTCACTGAATTCGAGTTCAGAAAGGTGACAGAGAAGAGTTTCCTGCCCTACATGGTAAATTTCTTTAAGGACAAGAACCATAGTTGATCTTTGTTTCCCTGTGCATATGGCTTGATAGGAGATATTCCATAGCTGTTTGTTAAACTGACTAGTAGTGAAATAGCAGTTTTTAAGGAGCTGCAAGAAAAATTTGGTAACATTACATCCATTGTCCTCGGTTAGTCACACAATTTATGGTTAGCAAACAGGGACTAGAAAACAAAGTCACATGCCATGGTCCAGTACTCTCTATTACATTATTTTCTCTCTTCAATTGTCTGGTATGACATTGCATGGAAAAAATAGGGCACATTTTCACTTTTTCTAAAGAAAATTCTTTGAAGAGTGGTAGAGAGTTATAAGTCCTGTTTATTCTAGCTTAAAAAGCATTTGTCTAATGATGTTAGAGAACCATTTTTCTAAGCTATAAACAAGAAATTTAGATCAGAATTTTGTATTATCAAACTTCAGTCATTCATGTTTCACCTGCCCAAGTTTTTCCATGTCCATGTATCATTATTTACTTCATGCTTTTTCTTAACTGTTTGCTTTTAAAAAAAAAAAAAGTTCTGTCCTAAGTAAAATTATTCATGAATCAGATTTGATGTTACATTTTACAACATATAATTTACAACCATGAAAATATAACTATGTACTATATATAATTATTTTTATATGTTGTGTGCTTTATGAGTCTGGATTAGATGATTTCTGAGGTTCCTCCTAAACTAACATTCTGTCATTTTGTGTTAGTTTCTCTACTTCAGCAATTTAGTTGTTCACTAAAGAACACTGGGTAAGTGCCACAAGGCACTTAACCATAATCTTGTAACCATAAAGAAAGAAGTGCCATGAGGGAATTCCCTGGCGGTCCAGTGGTTAGAACTCGGAGCTTTTACTCCGTGGCCTGGGTTCAATCCCTGGTTAGGGAACCAAGATTCCTCAAGAGCTGCACAGCTTCCTCCCCGCACCTGCCCCCAAAAAAGTGCCATGATATTCTGCTTCTTAAAAATCCAAAATAGACACATTAAAATTTCTAAATTCAGCACTGCTGTTAGACAGGAATTTATAAAATATTTACAGGGTACAGAAGCGAGTGATGTGGTGGGTATATGGTATGAAAAGATTAAGTTATTTTAACACAGTTTGGAGAATACAGAGAAGGAAGAATTAAAGAAAACAAATCCACTCTCACCTTGCTAATTGGGAAAATTTTAATCTTTTGAGACTTTCTGAAAATCCAAATGAGGTGACGAAGAGTTGCACAGAGGAAGGTAATCAGTCATAGAACATAGTTTGAGCAATATGTTTTTAAAAAAACATAATGCTATAGCAGAGAAGTGGTAACCCTAAATAAAATGTGCAGGGTAGGCAAGAAAAGAGAAATGGTTATGCTTCTCTGCAGTTGAATTCTCTTTTCAATGCAATATTATTCAGCCTTAACAAAGAAGAAAATCCTGACACATGCTAGAACATGGATGGACCTAGAGGATGTTATGCTAAATGAAATAAGCCAGTCACAAAATAACAAAAACTGTATGATTCCAGTTATGTAAGATACTTACAGTAGTTAAATTCATAGATTTAGAAAATAGAACAGTGGTTGCCAGGGGTTGGAAAGAGGGCCAGTGGGGAGTTGTATAAACGGGTATAGAGCTTCAGTTTTGTAAGATGAAAAAGTTCTGAAGATCTATTGCACAACAATGTTAATATAGTAATACCACTGAATTGTACACTGAAAATGGTTAGGATGATAAATTTTGTTATATGCTTTTTTACCACAATTTAAAAAAATACTTGACAAATTATTGAATAAAAATATTTCAAGCAAATAGATGATAAAGCTGAATGTGTCCACTCGTATTTGTTACATAAGATCCTATTCATTTGTTTCTGAATTATTTCACAATATAAAAAGCCATTTTAAAAAAATAGTTGATAGTATTAAGTCCATCAACAAAAGAATGGGTAGACAAACTGTGGTATAGGAATACAGGAAAGACTACTCAATAAAAATGAGCTACTGATGGACACAGTAACACAGTTGAATTTCAAGAACATTTGGTTGAGTGAAAGAAGCCAGACACCAAAGAATACATGCAGTAAGATTCCATTTATATGAAGATCAAAAACAGGCAAAGCAAAACTATGGAGATAGAAATCAAAAGAGCAGTTGTTTATGGAGGATGGGGATTGACTGGAAAGTTGGCACTAGGGAATTTTCTGGGGTGACGGCTATATCTTGATTGGGGTATTGGTTACATAGGTGAATACAACTCATCTATTTGTACCCCTAAGATCTAGGCATTTTACTCAATGCACATTTTACCTCAATGCAGAATTAAAATTTTAAACAAAAGGTGAAATTTTAAAAAAAAGTAGGCCATTCACAAGTGGAGACAAGAACCATGACACTGGTGGCACCACACACTTGAGGAGACAAGGCAAAGGGCACTTCAGCTGGCTGAAATGCAAGGAGAAATTCAGATATCACAATTCTGTTACTCAAGAAGCATTCGGGACATTGGAGAAAAGGCCAGAGCTTCAAGAAACTGGAGAAGCATAACCTGAAACCAAGTTCACTGTCTCAAGAAATTTATCAAATCTTACCAAGGTACAAACAAGCCTCTTCTTTGGTCCCTTTCCAAAGAAAGAGCTGGAAAATTTGGTCATTGGAAATAACTTAATGCCTTCTCTTTGTTTCAAATAACTTGATTTAAATTATGTACATACATAGAAATGTATGTTTCTATGTTCATTATAGAAAAATGAATACATGTTCATTATAGAAAAAAATAAAAGCTATAGGTAAGCAGAAAGAAAAAAATCGAAATCACCAGTTAACATACAACTACTCTTAACATGTGGTTTGTTTTCTTCCAGGCTCTTTGTTTCAAAAAATGCTGTACCTTTTAAAAAAATCGTTTCTAATCTTTTCAGTTGTGTAAGTGAGAGTCTGCACATCTCACTGCAGAAACCTGTGGCTGTCTTTGTTAGGGAAGAGCCAACAGATAGATAATGTAATTAATCATATTTGTCCCTCAACTCGTGATGTGATCTTAAAATGCTTTCTTTGGTTACTCTTTTTCTAAAGGTGGGTCTATTGTCTAAGACAAAACCAATTTGTCTTTCAAATGTTACCATTTATGACTTGGAATGTGTTCTATAATACCAAGTTAGTAATATTTCTTCACGAATGATTTCTTTGCACAAATATAAAAGCACCATTACTTATGCTTGTGCATGAAATATGACTACAAATGGCTGTAAAACGTGATTTTTAAAAATGAATACACTAGATAGAGTTTACCAATCTAAATGAGTTCCTTTCTGTAGTCTTTTCGGTAGGATGTGCACTTATATGGCAAATATTTCTGCCATCCATGAAAACATCTTTGCAATGTCTCTGAGAGCTGCCTTTAGCCTATGCAGGATTCTGTTAAATATTCTCAATTTGACTATTCTCCATTAGAATACAAGCGGTGTAAGATCAGAGACTTTGTCTTGTCTTGTTTTCTTTGTTTCAGTGCCCAGAGAGATAAAGAGAGACTCAAAACTAATATGTTGAATGAATGGTAATAAATTTTCATGTATTTGAGGGTCAACTGATTGCTGAAATAATTTACAGTGTTCAAGATGACTATTCCTCTCCCTTCCTTCCACCTCTCCTCTCTCTTTCTAGTGTGGCTGGGGGTTAATGAGTGAAAGATGAGATAGCAGCCTGACTACAGTGATTATGAAGAAGAGCTGGGCATGCTGCTGGACAGGATATGCCAGTAGTTTGTCCTCCAAATGGTAATGTTTTCAATTAACATATTTTTCCCCTTTCTTCATGGTGTAAAAGGGAGGAGAGATGACATTCTAAGACACAAAAATATAAAAGATAACTATTAGTAAACTGATTGAAAGTTGACTTGGTTATTCCTTGGCAAATCTTTTGTTATAAAGAATGCAACGTCTCCAGCATTGGAAAACTTTAGAAGGACAAGGGCTGTAGTGTCTGTTCTTTGTGTCTTCGCCTGGTTCAATGCACACAGTGGGTTATCAAGTATTTTGGCTGAGTGAGTGAATGAGCCACTTAAGGTGACTGGGGGGAAAAGGAGGGTATGTGGGGTACTTATCAAAAGCATCCAAAGTTCTTATCAAAAATAATCTGATAAACGTATGAGGACAACAGGAACATAAAGAAAGCCCAAACTCAGGTGTCCCCACCTCTGCCCTGACATGTGGAACCAGGCCTTTGCATGGGTCTCTAGTGTGCAACAGAGCTCACACTAGGGGATTTCACCCCCCACTCCATCAGGACACAGATATTACCACCTTGTAATTGTATGCAGCCTGGAGACTAACCAGAGTGTCAGCTTACACGGCGAGGCTGTCAGAGGTTGTGTGACAACCAGTATAGCCAACCATACTGTAGCTGGTATTCGAGTTGCAACCGAAAGTCACAATCAATTCACCTTGTGAGCTTTTGATGTTCTAGATAAAACTGTGGAGTTAGAGGTGAAAAAATGCCACAGATGACCAGCAGTGAGTCAGAGTCATTGTTTCTCAAGTTTTTAAGGCACAGTGCCTTAAATGGATTCAACCCATCCAGAAGGGAGAAACCACGACAAAACTATTAGGGGAATTACAACTGGAAATTGATTTGTGGCCACCCTATCATCACCATTTTGTTTTTATTTTTTTAGTCACAGTGAGGTTGTCTCCCTAATCCTGTGACCAACGTCATCCTTTACATACTTCACATATTTCTTGGGTCCTATTTTTAAATTAATGACAGTGTCATATGCTAAATGTTTCAAAACAAATTTCACACTATTGGCTTCAAATTTTCCCCCTTGATATCACAGAGTGATTGATTTAAGCATTGCTCACTGTCTTTGGTTGCCAGACCTTCCCTGACTTTGCTCAGCAAACGTTTCCATGTAACACAAACTAACATCACTTTAAAAAATACTTGTAGGTATGATGGGAGCTTCTAAAATTGAAAAAAAAATTTATCTGTCTGCCCAACTGCAATCCACTGAAATGCAATCTGGGGATTATAGAGGGTCAGATGGTGCCTTTACAATAACAACCACTCAGCAACTGGGGGAATACAAGTGTAAGGCTCTGGGTAAGACGCAAGACTATGAGGACACGGTATTTGCATGTTTAACAGTTAGTGTAGGCACTAATTTGGGGGGAGAAATTAGTCTGCTGTAGTTTGTAATAAAATCATTTGGAGGATTTTTATATGTCACAGCACTTATAATTTCTTTTAACATGATCGTCCCCTTATTTTCAAAATATTTGTTTCAAGAACGAAGAGAAATAACATTCCAAAGTTTCATGAAAAAATAAAAACAAGGTATTCACTAGCATATTTTGATCTAAAGTAAATTTATTTCTTGCATTCATCCTAATAGATTTTCCATCTTTCTTGGCATCCAAACATATTTTAAAAGCGTAAACATTTCTTGAGAGCACAAACACATATGCGTACTATGTTGTCAATCAGTTATTAAAATTAAAATACAATTTTAATTAGCGCAAAAGTAAATTCTTACTTTAGGCAAGATAAGTAAACAGCAAATTACCCAGTTGCTACCAAGGCATCTGAATACCTTGCCAAGGCCAAGTCAGGGCATGACCCAGCAGAAAATTACAACTACCACCACTGGCTGAGGCTCATATTACAGATCAGGAATGACAAATACATGGCACTTGTATCGGCATTCCCCTAAGTCATGTCCATGGCAGATATTACTAACTGATGATGGCACTCTCTAAGCCCAGGAGCAACCTCAGAATCTTTCACAGAGCCCCACACCAGGCAGCTACTATCCATCAAGTCAGTGTCTGAGATGAAACCTATATTCAGCCCCTAATTAAAACCATTTATCAAATGATATGGCTGAATAAGATGTTCCTCACTTGTGTCCCCCTTCAACAATAATTTGGTATCTATTCACAGACAAAAGTGTCTTTGTGGGGGCTTTGGGATCAAAGTAGAGAATTGTAAAACCCCCTTTCAGTCAAAGACGGAGGAGAGATGTTGTGAGAAGGCAGGCTTAAACCCAGGTGGCTGATTCATGGACCACGGTCTTGGTTACAGACCCAGAAACAGCTCCATACCCCTGAGAACTTAGCTATGACCCCATCTGGCTTTTGTTCCATCATCAGCACCAAATGCCAAGGTTACGCAAGAGGAGTAATACACACGTGTATGTTGAGCTGTAGTCATACAGATCTCAGTACTGACTGTGGATCATGAACCAGCTCCAGCCCTTCTTGGCCATGGTCTGGGAGCTTCTGGAGTTAAGCCTGTCAAGCTCCATTTGTAGATTCCGAAAGGGCCCTGAAATGGGGTTCCAGGCTGTTCCAGCCACAGTCCACGAGCACGCCTGCTGGCACAGGGGCCCAGCAGGAGACACTCCTATCTGTGCTACTAGCAGTCCTGAAAGACCCCTGTATTCAGCTCCAGCCCCCTCACAGCTACACTCCGCGAGCAGTCAAAATTGGTCACAAGAAATAACGAAGGTCACTATATAGTGAAAAAAGGGTTAATTCATCAAGAGGATATAACAATTATAAATATAAATGCACCAAACATTGGAGCACCTAAATATTTAAAGCAAATTTTAAGATACCCGAAGGGAGAAAGAGACGGCAATACGGTAATAGCAGGGACTTCAATGCCACACTTTCAATACTGAACAGATCATCCAGAGAGAAAATGAATAAGGAAACAGCAGACCTGAAAAACACTATAGACCAACTGGGCCTAAAAGACACATAGAACATTCTGCCCAACAACACCAGAATACACATTTTTCTCAAGTAAACATAGAACATTCTTCAGGAAAGATGTTATGTTGGGCCACAAAGTAATTCTTAACACATTTAAGAAGACTGAAATTTTATCAAACATCTTTTCTGACCACATGGTATAAAATTAGAAATCAATAACAGGAGGAAAACTGAAAAATTCACAAATACCTGCAAATTAAACAACACACACCTGAACAACCAATGGGTTAAAGAAATCAAAAGGGAAATCAAAGTAACATGAGGCAAATGAAAATGAAAACACAATATATTAAAATTTATGGGATGCAGCAAAAACAGTTCTAAGAGGGAAGTTGACTGCAACAAATACCTTTATTAAGAAAGAAGAAGAATCTCAAATAAACAACCTAACTTTATACCTCAAGGAATTAGAAAAATAAGAACAAGCTAATCCCAAAGTTATCAGAGGGAAGGAAATAATAAAGATTAGAGCAGAAATCAATGAAATAAAGACTAGAAAGACAATATAAAAAAAATCAATGAAACTGAAGGTTGGTGTTTTGAGAAAGTAAAAAATTGACAAACCTTTAGCTAGACTCACTAAGAAAAAAGAAGACTCAAACTAAATTATAAGTGAAAGAGGAGACATTATAACTGATACCACAGAAATATAAGGAATCATAGAAACTACTATGAGTAATTATATACCAAAAAACTGCCTAATCTGGAAGAAATGGATACATTCCTAGAAATATACGACCTACTAAGAATGAGTCATGAGGGCTTCCCTGGTGGCGCAGTGGTTAAGAATCCACCTGCCAATGCAGGGAACATGGGTTCAAGCCCTGGCCCGGGAAGATCCCACATGCCACAGAGCAACTAAGCCTGTGCGCCACAACTACTGAGCCTGCTCTCTAGAGTCCACGAGCCACAACTACTGAAGCCCGCGGGCCTAGAGGCTGTGCTCCACAACAAGAGAAGCCACCGCAATGAGAAGCCCGCGCACTGCAATGAAGAGGAGGCCCCACTCACCACAACTAGAGAAAGCCCACGCAGCAACGAAGACCCAACGCAGCCAAAAATCAATAAATAAAATTAATTAATTAATTAAAAAAAAAAAAAGAATGAGTCATGAAGAAATAGAAAATCTGAACACAAACTTACGGTTACCAAAGGGGAAAGAGGGGTGGGGGGAGAGATAAATTAGGAATTTGGGATTAACATACACACATTATTATATATAAAATAGATAACCAACAAGTACATACTATATAGCACACAGAACTATTCTCAGTATCTTGTAATAATCTATGATGGAAAAGAATCTGAAAAGGAATATATATATACATATATCTTTATATACAAACACACACACACCATGTATAACTGAATCACTTTGCTGTATACCTGAAACAAACACAACATTGTAAATCAACTATACGTCAATAAATAAATAAATAAAATTTCAAAAAAAGGTAAGAAAATCTGAACAGACCAATAATGACTAACAAGTATGAAGTAGTAATCAAAAACCTCCTAACAAAGAAAAGTCCAGGATCACACGACTTCACTGGTGAATTCCATGAAACATTTAAAGAACTAATAACAATCCTTCTCAAACTCTTCAAAAAAATTGAAGAGGAGGGAATCCTTCCCAACTCATTTTATGAAGCTTGCATTACCCTGTTACCAAAGCCAGATAAGGATAATGATCCCTAATGAATATAGATGCAAAAATTCTCAACAAAATATTAGCAAACTGAATTTAACAGCACGTTAAAAGGATCATACACCATGATCAAGTGGGATTTATCCCTGGGATGCAAAGATGGTTCAGCATACACAAATCAATAAATGTGATATACCACACTAATAGAATGAAGGATTAAAATCATATGATCCTCTCAGTCAATGCAGAAAAAGCATTTGACAAAATTCAACACACTTTCACGATAAAAGCTCTCGGCAAAGTGGAGATTATATATATATATGTATATTGAACACACACAACTCAATAGCAAAAAAATCCCCCAAATAATCCAATAAAAAAATTGGCAGGCAATCTGAATAGGCATCTTCCCAAAGAAGACACACAAATGGCCAACACGTACATTAAAAGATTCTCAACATCACTAATCATCAGAGAAACGCACATTAAAACCACAGTGAAATATCACCTCAGACCTCTTAGGACGGCTATTATCAAAAAGACACACAATAAATAACTCTCTTTGTGAGGATTTGGAGAAAAGGGAACACTTGTGCACTGTTGGTGGGAATGTAAATTGGTACAGCCATGATGGAAAACAGTACAGAGGTTCCCCAAAAAAATTAAAAATAGAATTACTGTATGATCCAGCAATCCCACTTCTGGGCATATATTCAAAAGAATTTAAATCAGATCTCAAAGAGATCGCTCACATTCATTGCAGCATATTCACCATAGCCAAGACACGGAAACAACCTAAGTGACCATTGACAGAAGAATGAATAAAGAAAATGTGATCCATCTATCTATCTATCTATGTATATACACAAATACAATGGAATATTAATATTATTTGGCCATAAAAAAGAAGGAAATCCTGCCTTTTTTGACAACATAAATGGACCTTAAGGGCATTATGGTAAGTGAAGTAAGTCAGATGGTGAAAGACAAATACTATATGATCTCACTTATATTTAGAATCTAAGGCCAAACTCATAGAAACAAATAGAATGGTGCGTCCAGGGACTTGGGGGGTGTTGGTCAAAGGGTACCAACTTCCAGTAATAAGATGCATAAATTCTGAGGATTTAATGTACAGCATGATGACTGTAGTTAACAATACTGTATTATATACTTGAAAGTTGGTAAGAGAGGAGCTCTGAAGTGTTCTCACAAAAAATTATGTGAGGTGACAGATGTGCTAATCAAGCTTATTGTGCTAATCATTTCACAATATATATGTGTATCAAATCATCATGTCGTACACCTTAAACTTATACAGTGTTATATGTCAATTATAACTCAATAAACCTGAAGAAATTCCATTTAACAAGTAGTCAGGCTTTGTTCCTTGCAACTTTTGTTAGGGATTGGGGGTACTACTCAGTTCTTTTCCCTTTTGAGGCTCTGATCCATGGAATATATATACAAGGATCAACTGCAGAAAGAAAGGCAAAATAGAAAATTGTTCGATGCTTGGTAAGAGCACTGTATCCTGAGGCAAGGCTTTGGACCTGGCTCAGGTTCAAGGACAAAGTGACACTCCCTCTTATTCTCTTTGCAGTATCTCAATCTTGGGACTTGCACACTTGGGACCTGTCTAGATTGGGGGTGGGGGAGGAGAGAGAGAGGGAGGGGCAGGGGCAAAGGTCTGTCAGAGAAGAAGTAAAGAATGAATAAGGGAGGTCAAGCTCTAAGAGGATTTCTGATTTGGCTTACTGACTTTACATGTTTCCTTACAAACAACAGTACAGTCCTCCCTTGGTATCCGCAGGCAATTGGTTCCAGGAGCCCCCGCATATATCAACATCTGAAGATGCTCAAGTAAGTCCCTTAAATAAAATGGCATAGTACAGTCGGTCTTCCCATTCCGCAGGTTTCCCTTCCACAGATTTAACTAACTGCACATGGAAATTCTGATCCACAGTTGATTGGATCCAGGTTGCCAAACCAGTGAAAACAGAGAACCAACTGTGTATTTGTTGAAAAAGATCTGCGTATAAGTGGACTCTTACATTTCCAACGCCTGTTGTTCAGAGGTCAACTGTGGGCTTCCCTGGTGGCACAGTGGTTAGGAACCAGCCTGCCAGTGCAGAGGACACGGGTTCGAGCCCTGGTCCGGGAAGATCCCACATGCCGCGAAGCAACTAAGCCCGGGTTCCACAACTACTGAGCCTGCGCTCTAGAGCCCGCGAGCCACAACTACTGAGCCCGCGTGGCACAACTACTGAAGCCTGCTCGCTTAGAGCCCGTACTCTGCAACAAGAGAAGCCACCGCAATGAGAAGCCCGTGCACTGCAACGAAGAGTAGCCCCCGCTCACCGCAACGAGAGAAAGCCCGTGCGCAGCAACGAAGACCCAATGAAGCCAAAGATAAATAAAATAAATAAATAAATAATTTATTTTAAAAAAAAGGTCAACTGTACATTTCCTGAGCACTTGCTGTGACAGGCACCTGCTAAGCTTGACATCATCACCTCATTTGATAATCCCAATACACCTCAGAAGTTTATCTGTTAGAAATTGTGTGGGTGACACTGTACTCATCTGAGTACCCCTGGGAAATGGGTGGTACCCTCAAGCCAGAGGTGGGGTCAGAAATAGGGGAAACTGCCAGGAGATACAGTGGGCGGGCATGGACAGGTTCTTACACCTCTAGACCTGAAGGGTGGGAAGACCAAGGTCAGTGGAATCTCAAGAAGGAGCTGTAGCCATCAGGCAGGAGGTGTGGCTTTTCGGGGAGGAATGCAGCCACTGCCCCAAAGCTGCACGGGTGGGCGAAGAGCTTGGGGAATAAATACTCCAACCTCTCTCTTTCCCTCTTTCTCTCCAATTTCCTGCTAGTGCCTCCCATTGACTGAACCCCTTTGGAAGCTGGAGGTCACTGGTGCTTTGAGATAGTCCATTAATGTCAGCCTCCTCTGGGAACAGAGCACAGGGTAGAGCTAGATCTGGAGGGGCAAACAGAATATGCAGCCCAGGCATGTGTCTAACAAATATATTTCTAGTAAGTGGGACACATTTTTACAAAAAAAATTCATCCTTTATCTAAAATTAAAATTCAACTGAATATCCTATATTTTTATTTGCTAAATCTGATAATCCTACCCTGGGCACAGTGTTGCCCAAACAAAATTGAGGATTTTCCTATCAAAGAAAGGTGGTATAAATAAATATTGAATACAGGATGAGCTGCAGCTGCCAGAGATGAGCATTACTATTGTTCCCATTTTACAGATTCGGAAGCTAAGGCTTAGAGAAAGGGGGAAATAAGGCTAAATAGCTAATAAGTGCTAAAGCTGCATTAAATTCCATTTAGGCTGAACCCAGGGTCTTTCAGCTGTTATGTTAGGGGCCCTCATGACTTAAGAAGCTTCAGAAAGCAAAAGAGAGGTCAGGTTAAGGGCTCTTTAACACACAACCACCTCACCAGTGAACTGTGGCCCAAAGGAGGTCAGATTGTCACCAATCAGATTAGCAACTCCTCCTTTTAGAGCGGAGGTTCTTTATTGGGGTGGGAGGTTGTCCCCTCAAGGGATATTTTGCAATGTTTAGAGACATTTTCAGTTGTCACGGCTGGGGAGAGGGTGCTCCTGGCATCTAGAGGGTAGAGGCTAGGGATGCTGCCAAACATCCTACATTGCACAAGACAGGGCTCTACAACAGAAGTATCTGGCCCCAAAGGTCTACAGTGCAGAGGTTGGGAAATCCTGTCCTAGAGGAAAGAATAAGTAGAGAAATATAGAATGAATCCCCCCAGTACATAACCGCCATATACAAAGAGGGAGCTTGGACCAAGAGCCATGCATGAGATATCCCCTAGCACCTATGTCTTAGAGCACAATTGATCACATGCCATTTTCCTTCTTAGATTTGTACATTTAACTTTGCCTACAACACAGGAGTGAATGTGAATATGCCAGGAGATGTTCTATAGCCAGAGAGACCGGAACCCTATCAAGAGATTTTTAGAATTTACAGTTATGAGAACAGTTATTAGCACCATTATGAAACTATTTGTTTAAAGCAAATTGCAGTATGTACAGAAGGAACTTAGCATCAATTAGTTCTTTGTAAAGCCAAGCATAAGTAGGAGTAAATATGCTATTTAAAATCCTATTTATAGAACCAAATTGAGATTCTATTTAGGTTATTTTGGATCAGCTGTCCTCTATATCAGGAATGAATTTAGAAGATAAGAGTGGCCACAAATTTGATCTTCCCAGATTGGCTCTGTTTCTGATTTAAGAACAGCCTGTGACAAAGAACGATTATTGATGTGATGGTTCATAAATCAGTCAGTTTAAATTGACATAAATCTCCCTTCTCACATATTATCTTTAAAGAAGGGAAAACAATTGCTTTATTAATGTCACTAATTGATTGAAAGGAGAACCCTAGATTTGGGCCACTGTTCTACTTGTTAAAAATATATTTTTGATCAGAATCTAGGGACTTTGAGTTTGGAACTATTTTCTTTCTCCCGCAGGGTTTATCTGATTACCTTGCTAGTGTCATGGCATGGTAACTTCTGACAATGCCCCAACATAGACACTGGGCTCAAGATGTCTATATCCCTTGAGATCCTTGGTAGATCTCCAGACCAAACCTTCTGCTCTGTTGAGACTGTGCCAGACCTGCAGTGTATGTCAACCCAACAGCTTTTGAAGGGTAGATTGGACCTGCATTGCTAGTCTAGTATTATTTATGCATCAAATCTATGCATCACTATTTAATTATCAAGATGCTTGTGTTAATTGGAACCAGAATTTGAAACTTATTAAAGACATGAATTCCATGAGACTTTTCCAAATGGGACTCTAGCCAGAAGGTATTGGTTACTTAAGTAACCAAAGGGGATGGTTACAGTGAGGGCTCATTTCTAAAGTGGTCCAATGGCATTAATCCCAGGTAGAGGAACCAGAGTGTGTAGATCTTCTCCTGTATTAGATACTATACGTGGGTATTTCCTATCCACTTCTAATAACAACAAATCAGCCTCTTCATTCCCATCTGAGGGATGAGGAAAATGACCTTGGGCATGTGCCCTAATAAAGCATCAGGTTGTTTATCTATAAAATGGGAGTGAGTCCCCTGGTGGTCTAGTGGTTAGGATTTGGTGCTTTCACTGCCATGACCTGGGTTCAGTCCCGGAGATGAACTGAGATCCCGCAAGTGAGATGCCGTAAGCCACGCAGGGCAGTCAAAATTAGAATAAGCAAAACTGTAGCTTCTTCAGAGAACTTTTAAAAATAATAATAAAAATAAATAAAATGGGAGTAACGATAGTACTTGCTTCATGGGTATACTATGAGGATTAAATGGGACAACACATGCAGAACCTAACTATATGACGAGATGATTAGGTCTTAGCATTATTTCTACTACTAAGACAACCGTGTGAGAAAGTGACCCCACTATACCACTTGACATCCAAATAGCAGGAGCCACAATTTTTTCAGCTATTTACATGTGATCTCAGCGATGGCTCAGATGGGTCATACACATTGACCTTTTTCTTTCTTTCTTTCTTTTTCGGCCGCGCCACCCTGTTTGCGGGATCTTAGTTCCCCGACCAGGATTGAATCCCTGCTGTGGAAGCCCGGCGTCCTAACCATTGGACCGCCAGGGAATTCCCCACATTGACCTTTTTCGATCTCCCAAGTTTAACTTGTTATTTAATTTCCAGAACCCATCCCCTTAACCCCCAAAAAAAGGAGGAGGGGAAAAAAAAATCTATAGACCCAGCATTTTATATATGCTGTTCCCTGGTCTAAAGGTATCCTTTCCTTCAGATTTTAAGAAAATCATGATTATTTTAGTCTGGTGTGCTTGGATTACAGCAAGATAAAGGATCCATTAGCGTCAGGATGGTTCTGTAGCTATAGTTCCTGGACAGGAACCCATTAATTGACTGGTACCCTGCAACGTTAATACCACAAGCTGCTTGCCGCTGACTCTGCTCTTGGATGGTGATTATCCAATACTGCCTGATACTTGATGATTATGAAAAAAAATCTTTTTTTTTTTATTTAACAAGATAACAGCAATCTTGTACACAAACGCACACACATACACACACACAATCAACCCCAGCTGGGTTGGTTGCCCACTCTCCGTTCTCTGTGTCCCTGATCATATCACTTTGCACTATATTCCAATGACCTATTAACTTGACTGACTCCCTGATTAGACTGCAAACTTCTAAGGGGTGGAGCCCATGTATGAGACTGCAGTATAAATAATTATTTATTATTTATAAATAATTCTAGAGCATGCGAAAAACCAAGGAAATAAGAATACATCCAGGGACTTCCCTGGTGTTAAGAATCCGCCTGCCAATGCACGGGACACCGGTTCGAGTCCTGGTCCAGGAAGATCCCACATGTTGCAGAACAACAAAGCCTGTGCACCACAACTACTGAGCCCGAGCGCCTAGAGCCTGTGCTCCGCAACAACAGAAGCCACCACAATGAGAAGAGCAGCCCCACTCACCGCAACTAGAGAAAGCCCATGCACAGCAAGAAGACCCAATGCAGCCATAAATAAATAAATAAATAGATAGATAAATAAATAAAATGAATGAATGAATGAATGAATGAATTCCTCCAGAGTGTGTCTGCACACACTTGCATGGTGGCATTTCAGAGAATGAGGAGAGAATGGGGAAAGTTTTGAATGGCGTGGATGGTGGTCCCTGGAGATGAATTAAAGCAAGAGGTGAACTAGAATATGGGGATCTTAAGTGTTCAGACCTGGTGATATGGACAGTAGAGAACTATTTTCCCCACTTTTTTTAAAATTGTAGGAAAATGTATTACATAAAATTTGCCATTAAGTATACAGTTCAGTGGCAGTAATTACATTTACAATGCAGTGCAACCATCACCACTATTTCCAAAACTTTTCATCATAGAAACTCTGCAACCATTGAGCAGAAACTCCCCTTCTTCTCTTCACCCAGCCCCTGGTAACCTGGAATTTATGTTCTGCTTCTATGAAATTGCCTATTCTGGACATTTCATAGAAGTGGAATCATACAGTATTTGTCATTTTTTTGTCTGGCTTATCTCACTTAGCATAATGTTTTCAAGGTCCATCCACATGGCAGCAGGACTTATGCAGAGCAGTAGACTAGAGACAGCAGCATCTTGTAAAGATGGTGTTTGAAGGTGCGTATTAGTGAGGTGTGGACTTGTTTATTATTGTGGAGAGGCTTTAATATTTTCTAGCAGCTAGAAACCTAAACATTCACAGTGTTCCAACCAAATTTTGATCAATATATAAAACTTATATTTGTTAGGACTGAGGGCACACATGGTTTATGAAACTTGTCAGACAGTGGCACCTGTTACAGTGACACGGCCAAATGTGGGATAAAACTGCCGGGAGAAAGTGGAGGAGAAGTGAAGGTCAAGTTGGAAGGCAGGTGAGGTGTGTGGTGACTGTGAATGCTTTTAGAGACGAGCATCCTTATGCTGCAGTACTGCTCATGTGGCAATGATTGCTGGCTTGTTTACTATCTCGTAGAGCCTTTAATGCCTTCTAGTGGCTGTCAGAAACACTCAAACTGGAGAGTATGCTATGTATGCAAAAGATTTGAGAACCAACACACTTAGGGTCCTAACACGCTCACATTTAATTTGTGAACAGTCAACTCTACGTGCCAGAGAGAGACAGAGATAGGAGAATGGAAGAGACAGAAAAAGAAAGGAAAAAATAAGTTGTGCAGGTGATTCTGATTGCCATTTCATTCAATAAGCTTATGCCCCAGAGTGGATATAAGCTGGGAAATACGCATCTGTTTTCTCAGCTTCCATAGTGTGATCTTTTTGAGCAAAAATGTGCATCTAGGGTTTAAAAATAAGTACCATGTGGTCGTGAAAGAGAAGCTACTTCAGCTGGGGCTCAAGTGAAGAAGACGTATCAATGTATTCCAAAGTCAGCCAGGTTGCATTGGCTGAAAGATGATGCACATCTCTAACACATTTTCTGGCATCATTTTGACCAGACGTAATTCTCACCTTATGTGCTGACTTTAGAAGCTAAATCCCTCCTCTGATTCTAGATTCGTCTTCGTGATAGGATACGGTTGAAAATCTATAGCATCCTGCAAGGTTTCTTAAATATAGTCGGCAGTGCTATTGAGATTGTGGGGATGCAAGTAGCAGAAAGTACCTAGAGCTAGCTCAAGCTTGAAAAAAGATAAGGCATTAACTGAGAGTATTTGATAAAAATCTGCATTTGTATCTGTAGGTTTGAAGAAACAAAGATCACAATGGATGACTTCCAAGAAGACAGTAGACTTTCCTCTTAATGTGTCTCAAGCAGTGATGTTCATCTTATTAAAAATGCAGCTGTCTTCAGTAGGTCTGGGAAGGGGCCTGAGATTGTGTATCATGTAACAAGCTCCCAGGTGTTATTGATACTGCTAATCCTCTGACAAACATTTGAGCGGAAAAGTTCAAATGCTGCAATTTTGACAGCATTCATTCTCTGAGGCTTTCACCTTCCAATTCCAAATTCCTCAGAGGGGATGTGATTGCTCTAGCCTGGGTCAGGCACCCTCCCCCCCCCACCCTCCGCCGCCCGCTGCATCCATCAACTATACCTAAGGGGTCAGGTCAGGAAATGGCAAAGTCACCACCACCACTAGCATGCAATGAGTGCTTGCTCTAGGCCTGTCGCTGTCTATGCATTTTATAAATTTTATCTCCTTTAATCTAGAGGTCAGCCCTTTGAAGTGAGGGGAAAAAATGGAGGCTTAGAGAAACCAAGTGACTTTCCCAAGGTCACACGGCTAGTAGGCGTCAGAGCCAGGCTTTGAACCCACACCGCCTGGCTCTAGAGTGCCTGTGTTCTATCGACTTTAAGATTTGGCCATGGCGGTTGGAGTGCCTTGTGAATGTGGGGAGTAGTTCCCAGAGAAAGAAGAATCACTGTCACCTGTGCAGTTAACGCTCAGAAGATTCACTAGAGGGACTTCCCTGGTGGTGCAGTGGTTAAGACCCCTCGCTCCCAATGCAGGCGGCCCGGGTTTGATCCCGGTCAGGGAACTAAATCCCGCATGCCTCAACTAAGACCCGGCGTAGCCAAATAAATAAATATATTTTTTTTTAAAAAAAAGATTCACTACATAGGCACCACATTAGTGTTTGTGAATCACTATAAAGAGACGAGTTAGGTTACCGGAGTCCTACGGTTTCTTCAATAAATGATAAACCCAAGTTCAGAAAAAGAATAGAGGTGTTATATAGGAGACCAAAGTACATATACAGCTGACCCTTGAACAACAACACAGGTTTGAACTGCGCGCATCCACTTACGTGTGGATTTTTTTCAATAGTAAATACTACAATACTACATGATCCATGGTTAGTTGAATTTTTGGATGCAAAACCATAGATACAGAGGAACTGCAGAAATGGAGGAACCACATATATAGAGGAAGACCGACTATAAGTTACATTAAGATTTTCAACTGTGCGAAGCTTGGCGCGCCTCCCCACCACGTTGTTCAAGGGTCAAATGTAGAACGAATAGCAGATAAAAGCCCAGTCAGAAGGAATGGTTTACTAAGTGTCCATGGACAGATGAATGGATAAAGAAGATGTGGCACATATATACAATGGAATATTACTCAGCCATAAAAAGGAATGAAAATGAGTTATTTGTAGTGAGGTGGATGGACCTAGAGTCTGTCATACAGAGTGAAGTAAGTCAGAAAGAGAAAAACAAATACCGTATGCCAACACATATATATGGAATCTAAAAAAAAAATGGTTCTGAAGAACCTAGGGGCAGGAGAGGAATAAAGACGCAGATGTAGAGAATGGACTTGAGGACACGGGGAGGAGGAAGGGGAAGCTGGGACAAAGTGAGAGAGTGGCATGGACATATATACACTACCAAATGTAAAATAGATAGCTAGTGGGAAGCAGCCGCATAGCACAGGGAGATCAGCTCGGTGCTTTGTGATCACCTAGAGGGGTGGGATAGGGAGATGCAAGAGGGAGGGGATATGGGGATATATGGATATGTATAGCTGATCCACTTTGCTATACAGCAGAAACTAACACACCATTGTAAAGCAATTATACTCCAATAAAGATGTTTTAAAAAAAAAAAAAAAAGGGATGGTTTAGTTGCCAGCTCTTTGTTACTTACAGTGTAAGCCATGGACAAGAAACACAGGCATGGGCTTCCCTGGTGGCGCAGCGGTTGAGAATCTGCCTGCCAATGCAGGGGACACGGGTTCGAGCCCTGGTCTGGGAAGATCCCACATGCCGCGGAGCAGCTGGGCCCGTGAGCCACAACTACTGAGCCTGCGCGTCTGGAGCCTGTGCTCCGCAACAAGAGAGGCCGCGATAGTGAGAGGCCTGCGCACCGCGATGAAGAGTGGCCCCCGCTCGCCGCAACTAGAGAAAGCCCTTGCACAGAAACGAAGACCCAACATAGCCAAAAATAAATAAATAAATTTAAAAACCAACAACAACAACAACACAGGCATGCCCTGAAACCACGTTAGAAATGCAGGTTCCCAAACCTCAAGCCCGACCTCCTGAATCAGAGCCTGCATGTTAGCAAGGTTCCCAGTGATATGTAGGGTTTGGGTTCATCAGTACTACCTGGAATTCCACAAGCAGCTCGGGACCATCGTAGGACTCTCTCTCGGCACACTTGCTTGCAGAAACTACCGTGATAAGTCTATCCCAGGGCCAGGGAGCTGACAAAAGCGCTCCCTCTCTGCAGGCAGGCAGGCAGGCAGGCAGACTGAGAAAGGAGGAAGGGGATTGCGTGAGGAGGGGAAGGAGCGGCGGAGAGGCCAGGTGCAGCTCATTGGTCCTCACGCCCCACGCTGCTTGTTAGTATCACCTGAGGACTTTTTAAAAAATCAGTGATTGGGTTCACCCTCAGATATTATGATTTAGTTGGTCCATTGTAGGGCTGGAGCATCAGTACATCTTTGTTTAAAGCTTGCTGGGTGGATGTACCATACAGGGGTCTAGCTGAAGTCGCTGTACAGAAACCCACGGAGTGGGGAGTGAGTGTGCCTTCTCAACAATCACTGTAATTTCAGGTGTGAAATGGGGAGACGTTAGCAGAACAGCATAACCCTTGAATGTGGTTAAGCTGAGGAGCTTGTACAGATGCAGATTCTGACTCAGTAGATCCAGGCTGAACAATATGCTGTTTTCTCACATGTCAATATCCTGACCTGACTGAGGTATCTTCGATGTCATTATTCAGGGTAACTTTGAATCAGAATTAACCACGCCCCCAATCCTTCCCTCAAGAATCTCTGCTGCGTAGAGAGTTATAAATCAGCTAGAGCCTGTTAACCTACAATTTTATGTTATTTGAACCTCAAAAATACATCTTTCGGATTCGGGTGATTTTTCTTCTTCATTTGGTATGTGTTATGCATTGAATTGAGCCTCCTAGAAAAACATATGTTGGAGTCCAAACCCCCAGTAAGTACCTCAGAATGCAACCTTCCTTGGAAATTGGGTCTTTACAGATGTAGTCAAGGTGAGGTGGGACCTAAAAAAGGGAAATTTGGACACTGGGACATGCACACAGGGAGAATGTCACGTGAAGATGGAGGCAAGATCAGGGTGATGCTTCTATTGATACAAGCCAAGGTATGCCCAAGATTGCCAGCAAACCTCCAGAAGCCAGTTGAGATACATGAAAGAGACTGCCCCTCACGTACCTCCGAGGAAACCAGTCCTGCCCACACATGATCTCAGACTCCAGAATCGGGAGCCAATACATTTCTGGTAAGTTCCAAAGTTTGTGGTTCTTTGTTTATCGCAGCCCTAGCAAACTAATATAGTATGTAAATACTACACAATTCCACAACTACTTGCTGGACAAGGAATTGGTTTTAGACTCTAAATGGAACACATATTTAAATAAAACATGCCCCCTGATTTCTATGAGCTCACAGACTAGTAGGGGAGGGGGGTAAGCATAAATATCCCTGGGAGCGTACACGCACGTACAAACCAGTAACCTGGAAATTAGTGGCTTGTGTGAAGTGTTAGGTATTGCTCTGGGAAGGATCCATTTACCTGGGAGAGATCTAGAAAATTTTCACTGGGTAGGTAGGGTGTGAATTAGAAATTGAAATGGTTGTTCAAGTCATGCAATTTCCTAAAAATCCATTGACATATTTTAACGATTCACTCTTACATAATTAAAAACCTAATTCCTCAAATACTACTTAAAGTTCAGGTTGGCCTTGAAATATTTTCCCCTTCTCCTTCTGCATGCGGCAACATTATTAGAAGAAATAATTTATGACAATTTACTGAGCTCCAAGGAGCTGAAATTTGCTAATGTTTTGGCTCCAGGTGGGCATGATTACCACTGTTTTTAAAGAACAAATTTCTTATGTTCTCAATCATTTTCATTGCACTATGAATGGAAGCAAATCACTGGGGTTCAGACTATTGTCCTGCCAAAGGAATAATTTATGTCACCCGGAACTGGAGATCTCAAAATAACAAATAACATTTGTAGGACACGCAACACAGAACATCTAAAGCATTTTCTTTATTTTATTTCAACTCAGGCTTGTAATTTCTTATCCCAGAGCACCTCATTAAAGGCTAAAAAAGGGCTTTGGTAGAGCCAGATGAAGCTCAAATCGTCCCTTTGCCTTTAAGCCTAAGATTTTTAGCCAATTTCCTCTATTTTTTATTTTGTTATTGGCCCTCATTACTCTATTACAGCCATTTACTCTTGCTCGTCTGTGCTCAGGTACAGACATGGCAGGCTTAATCCAGCAGCTCTATTCCATTTTGAAATTCTGTTTATTAAAATGTCTGGTTGCCTTGGTGATGGGGCAGGGAGGAGGGTTGTCAGATAAAATAAAGGACATGTATGGGACATACACATACTAAAATTTGTTTTCTCAACTTCTAATTTAACTGGGCATCCTTTACTTTTATATGGTAAATCTGGTGATTCTACACACAGCACAACTGAAATTACACCCTGGAGTAGAAAAATGTTAGCCTGCATCCCTTTGTGAAAGAGAACAGAGAAAGAGCAAGACATGAGCTTTAGAATCGTTCCAATCTGGGGTAGATTTCTGGCCTTATATCAATACTTGGTTATGTGGGCCTGGGCAGTGTATCTGAGCAGTTCCTCTGGGTTTCCTTTCTCTATCTGTAAAATGGATATATTTAACACTTGCCCCCTCTGGTTTTTAGGATGACCTATTAGCACATAGCTAAGCTACGTTAGAGCCTGAGGCAAAAGGAATAATCAGTAATACTGATTATTATACTTATTTTAAATTTTGATATTTTGTTCATCATGGATTTTTTTTTTTTGCCTAAGTTTTGATTATTTTTAAAAGACTTCATTAAAATGTTATTTATCTTGTCAACTGGGTTTTCTGGTGCCCCCTTACATTTTGCACCTGAGCAAGTACCTCACTCACTTCACCCTAATCCCAGCCGTGGCACTCACTGAATGTTAAATATTATTGATATTTACTATTTTAATTTTATTAATAAAGTTTATAGTAATATTAAATTTTTTTTTTTTAAGTATTTGTTTATTTTTTTATTTTTGGCTGTGTTGGGTCTTCGTTTCTGTGCGAGGGCTTTCTCTAGTTGTAGCAAGCGGGGGCCGCTCTTCATCACGGTGCGCGGGCCTCTCACCGTCGCGGCCTCTCTTGTTGCGGAGCACAGGCTCCAGCTAATGGTTTTACTGAATCCTTAAAATTCTGTGAGATTGGTGCAATTATTATTTCTATTTTATAGAAAAATGCTATTTTAAAAAACTTACACAACTTCCCCAAGAAGACATAGCTAATAAATCAAAGTGTTGGGCATTTGAAATTGAGTTTTTTTTTTTTGAAGAGCCTCTGAAACTTGTTTGTACTTCCATGTTTGAATTCAGTATCACTAGGTGGCAGATCAGAAACCTCCTGCCTGCATTAACCTAAGCAGAGCTTTAGGTGTCCTCATTGACCCATTTTGTAAGCACTTGTTTTCTAGGCCAGAGAAAACTGAGGAAAGGTTTCCTCAGGGGTGCCCTTCCGGAAGAGCTTCAACACATTCTGTGCATGTTTACAGACCGAACTGGGCTAACCTGGAAGGTTTCTGATCTGAAGAAAGGCTCTGGATTGAGCAGGGACAACCTCTGCCAGCCCGGGAAGGGTGTAAGACCTATCTCCCTAGCACACCATCTCCAAAAGCTTCCTAAGCATCTCTTAGAGTCCCACCTGCCCTTGGACAGAGGCCTGGCAAGTAAGGTTGCCAGGTGCAGGTCTCCTGTATCTATGGGACAATGGTTTTGTTTGGTGTCTCTCACTGATTTTTTTCCAGGATGCCCTGAATGTCCTGTATCCAGCTTTTTAAAAATTTTTTTTCAATAAATTACAAAAATTTAACATTAGAGCTATTTTATAAATTTAACTGGGTATCTTGCACTTTCATTTGCTAAATCTGGCCACCCTACTGTCTGGCTTGTTTGCATTCTCATGCACATGAGAAGGCAGCTGCAGGGCCAAGCCCAGGTGAAGCAGGCAGGCAGCTAGGGCACCCAGTTTCAGAAGGCACTCAGTCTCTTGTAAGCGCACCCTGCCCGAGTCCTGGCCTTGCAGGAGAGCTCTGGTTGAAAGGTCAGGAAAACACCTTAATCGGTTTGATTTCTCGCGCCTCCCTCCATGGTGGACTCCAGAGGGGCACGAATTCATCGTTTACAAAACTTCCGTTGAATGCATTTGTTAATTGCTATCCAGGTCTGGGTACTTTCTTGGTATCTGACTTGGTCAAACTACTCAACTTCCTCGAGCTTTTGTTTGGGATTAATAATTGCAAACTTGCTGTGAGGATTAAATAAGAAAAAGAAACATTCCAAATGCCCATGACAGTACCTGAGACATATGATGAGTCGTTTCAATAATGTTGTCATTTCAGTGGCTAAACTAAAGCAGTGCAAATCCTCAGAACCCCAGCTTTCTAGATCTCCTTTCATGCTCAACATCACTTACCACCTTCTAAGGGAATAATTTATATTGTGAAGTATCTGCTGGGGATCACATGCTGCGCCCAGCTGTTTAAGTGCATTATCTTGTTCAGCATACAAAATACCCTGGTGTGATGTGTCCTACAGAGGAAACTGAGGCCCAGGGAGGTTAGGAAACTTACCCTAGTTCATACAACCAGAGAGCCGTGGGGCTGGGATTGACTCCAAGCCTGGCGGCCTGTCTCCAGATCTGCCTGACTTTAAAGCCCACACATTTAACCACTGCTTTATGAAGATGGTGATGTCTGCCCAGACACATACTATCAACTCCCAGAAAGGCTCCTTCCGTGGTAATTAAAGGGCTGCTGGGAATGCCCTTCTCATTTTGGGGCTGCCACTCTCCCTGATGAGATCTTTCTCACTCTGGCTTCCCAATCTTTGATCTCCTTACGCAACCATTTTCTCCTCAAATTGAGGAGAGGACAACATAAAGAATGGTTTTCCAGGAAAAGTTCTGTGTTTGTGTTGGGAGAGAACAACAGTTGGGAGGCTACAAAGCTAGTCTAATTCATAGGACTTCCCAGGGCATCCCTCAAATGGCTTTGCTCTTTTCTGCCACCCTTTTTGCAAAGGTAATTCCTGCCCAGTTGGCTGTTAACTAGACCTTCATTAGGAATATCTTCACGCCACACCCTGATCAGAAGTCTCTGAATTGCACATCTTGAAAACTCATGAACTGCAGACTGTCCTGGACTGTTCTTTGCCCTGTTTATTTTAACCATGCCAATCTGATTTCCATCCCTCCCATTGGCCCTTCCTCTTTCTCCTCCCCAGGCTGACTCCTGTTTGCGCCTTCTCTTACCTTTTCATTTCCTTTGGTTTCTATTGAAGGGAGGTGCTTGGTGAGCAATTGCTGTTTATAATATCATGGTAATAGATAGCATGAGATTTGGAGGCAGACAGACGCAGGTTTGAATTTTAGCTTTACAACTTACTTTCTGCATGGTCATGCCACCAAGGCCACAGTAACCTTCCTGCGCCTCTTTATATCCTTTTCTTTTCTTCTTTTTTTTGGCCATGCCGCGCAGCTTGCGGGATTCTTAGTTCCCTGACCAGGGATTGAACCCACGCCCTTGGCAGTGAAAGTGCGGAGTCCTAACCACTGGACTACCAGGGAACTCCTTTATATCCTTTTCTGGGATAAGACCACCTCTGTCATACAGTTGAAGGAAGGATTAAATGAAGTAATGTATGTTTAGCACCTAGCCCATCGTTGCAACTATAACGAGAGCTCAAAAATGACAGCTTTCTTTATTACCTATATTTCCTTAATTCTGGAATAATCTGTCCTCCTATTCTTTCAGTTTCCAAAAACTGGCTAAGCCTCTCCTGCCTTTTAGGGCCATGGCAAATGCCATAATGCCATTCTCTAAGCCCTAGGAGAGCTTCTTTTCCTTCTCGCTTAACTGGATCTTTTCTTACCAATCCCTAAGTCAGGCTTCAGCATCACTGCCAGAAAGGTCCCATTGTGTCCCACAAACCTAAGGTATTATCCACGTCCCCTTTCTTCTCACCACTCTTGGCCCCCACAGGACTAATGAGCATTTTAAGTTATTCCAATTGCTCACTTCTGTTTCTTCCTCATTTCACTGTAAGTTTCAGGAAGACATTGTATTTTCACTGCCTAGGGCAGTGACTGACACATAGTTGGTGTCTTAATAGTTGTTGGATATGTGGTTTTTCAAGTTACATAAATCTCTCCCCCACCCTCAGAAAACAATTATCTCCTTCACTTCCCCCTTCCTCCCTCCAAAATTGAGAAATCTCTGCTTTAAATACTGGAAAGCAGCCCACACAAGCATCAAGCATCAAGCCCATAGGGGTTGATGTAACACCTTTTCCTAGATAGGTCACCCGGGGCTTCTCAGTGGGGTGTTTCAGGCAGGTTGGATAAAACAACCGTTTGTTGTGTTGGATTATCCCATGCCTTTGCAGTATGTTTAATGTCCCTGGTTTCTACATGCCAGCAGTACTTCCAAATCATTAGGAGATTCCAAAACACAGCAACACATTTCCAAATGCCTCAGTTGGAAATCACAAAACGTTTAAGCCTTGGGCACTTCATGAATATTATAAGTATTCAAGAAAAGATAATTATCGGAAACTCCTAAGTTAGGTCAACTCCCATCCCCTCCCAGGTCCCAGGATACGGTCCTTGTCAAGGCTGCTGGTATCCGAAAGCAAAAGGAAATGGTGAGAATGTGTTTGTATGTGTGTTAGTGTTAAGAACAGCACTCAGGTAAGTATCACCATCACAGAGCTCATGCATATTTCCTATTTTCTTTTGCAGGGAAGATAGACTCGCTCAATGAATCACCAAAGGTAGAAGAGGATGGAAGTGTAATAAGGACATTCTGGAAGTGGGCTCAGGTTCTACCAGGAGATTAATCTCAGATTTACTCTTTCCAAAGAGAATCAAAGAGCGAAGGCCACAAGCACAGACATCTCAGAGAGCTGAATCCTGAGAGGACTCCTCAGGGCATGGGTAGAATAGCATATAAACTTCATGTCATCGTACTGCCCCGAGCAACCAGAAATGGGGAAGGATCAATAGATATTTTCAGTGCTCCTGATCAATATTTAGTTCATTATCATTATCTGTGATGGTAAGAAGTCTGTTCGCTGGTATGGGACATTTCATTGACTAGAAAACAATTTAAGAAATGTACTTGGGGGGCTTCCCTGGTGGCGCAGTGGTTGAGAATCTGCCTGCTAATGCAGGGGACACGGGTTCAAGCCCTGGTCTGGGAAGATCCCACATGCCGCGGAGCAACTAGGCCCGTGAGCCACAACTACTGAGCCTGCGCGTCTGGAGCCTGTGCTCCGCAACAAGAGAGGCCGCGATAGTGAGAGGCCCGCGCACCGCGATGAAGAGTGGCCCCCGCTCGCCGCAACTAGAGAAAGCCCTCGCACAGAAACGAAGACCCAACACAGCCAAAAATAAATAAATAAATAAATAAATAAATTTAAAAAAAAAAAAGAAAAGAATGGTTGGCAACCACACATTTCCATTCTAAAAAAAAAAAAAAGAAAGAAATGTACTTGGTCTACTGATGAGCTCATAGAGCAATAAATAATGCAACCTCGTGGGCAACCATGTAAGACTAGGTAGTATCCTAAATAAGGGTTATCTTGGCCTGTGTTTGGACTGAAGCCTGCTTCTCTGCCTTTCTGCCACAGGTAAATGAAAGAAAACTGGGCCCATTATCTTTAATAAGTAATGAGCAAGGGAATCTGAGCTTAGCGCATATCTCCACTCAATTTTCATTAACGTATTTTTTAAAAATCCTGTTTGCTCCCCTTACTGTGGAGACACTGCTCATGGAACAACAAGGTGGTAGCAGTTTATGAGTTGCAGTGTGACAAGTCAGGATCTATTTCCTGCTTTTCTCTCAATAGCTACATGACTTGGCAAATTACTTGAGTTTTCTAATTCTCAGATTCTGTAAAATGGAGCTATAATAGCACTATGTACCTCACTGGGCTGTTGTGGGGATGACATGAGCAAATACATTTTTGCAGAGGGACATACCTTTCTTTTTCCTGCTCCACATGGCACAAGGAAGAGGAGTAGAAAAGACCTATGGAAATCCAAAGGAGGGCATAGGAATGGAGTTAGAAACATGGGGGATGAAGGGCCCAACAAACTTTGTGCTGAAAGGTGGGTTAAGTTTTGCATCATCTTCCGGACTCCATGTATGTGTTAAAAGATTTTTCTCTCTGGAAATGGACTGCATTTTGTGAGATCATAGAGGACTATGAATGACTTGCCTTATCTTTTTTTAATTAATTAATTTTATTTTATTTATTTTTGGCTGCGTTGGGTCTTCATTGCTGCATGCGGGCTTTCTCTAGCTGCGTGGAGCAGAGGCTACCCTTCGTTGCGGTGTGCGGGCTTCTCATTGCAGTGGCTTCTCTTGTTGTGGAGCGTGGGCTCTAGGCGCGCGGGCTTCCGTAGTTGTGGCGCTTGGGCTCAGTAGTTGTGGCTCGTGGGCTCTAGAGCACAGGCTCAGTAGTTGTGGCACATGGGCTTAGTTGCTCCTCGGCATGTGGGATCTTCCCGGACCAGGGCTCGAACCTGTGTCCCCCACATTGGCAGGCGGATTCTTAACCACTGCACCACCAGGGAAGCCCGACTTGCCTTATTAGGAAGTGTGGAGGCAGCACTTCCTTTGATAGAACTCCAGATCAGTGTTACTCAAGGGGTAATCTAGAAACTCTGTTACTAGAACTTGGGACAAGCTAAGAACAGAAATTTTAAGTCAGTGTTTAAAAACTTGGATTGAAACTTGACAGAGTAGTTTTATGTCTGATGAATCTAATAATAAATACGAATGTATACTTTTGTATCTCTTATTTCATCTCTCTAGTAATAGATATTTTCTTAATTAATTTTTCCCCTTAGTAATTCACTTTATTTCACTTTACAGAATATAGGCCCACAGTGACTGAAATTTTTAAAAACAGGATTTTCTCCACTGATAGTTTAGAAAAAACATCAAAACTTTTCTACTGTACCAAAGAAAGTCGTTATTCCAATTCTGAAAGCTCTTAAAGACTGATGTTTGAAGCTTTGTTCCGTCTTTAAACTAATAGTTCAAAACAATTCTGGAATCTTTATTAAGCTTTTATGAATACAAGGAAGAATCTTGAGTAATTTTCTCAAATATAGAAAAAAAAATTAAACATCCAGGAAGGTGAGGCAATTTTTTCAATCTACCTTGTAAAACATACATCTTTATGAGGTAGATCAATATACACTGACAAAGGGTGAGGCCCAAGAGGTTTTGGTGAGAAAATAAGTTGTAAAACTGTACTTGTAATATGATGCTGTTTTTTTAAAAATTACTATAGGCACAGAAAAAAATCTGAACTGCTATACAATAAATTAACAATTTATCTGGTAATGTTAGGCTTATAGGGCACAACTATGTTTTTATGTTATATATTTTCTTCAAGTTTGAAATTAAAACAGTATATGATATTTTGTAATAAAAAACATCAATTTGACATGTTGAAAAATTTATCTCTGTCACTTTATAGTTATTAATAAGCATATCAATCATGTGGTTGAGAAATGTTTTTCAAAAAAGATGAGGGGAAAATCATTTAGCAGCCCCACTGCGCTTCCATTTCTATACCTTCTTTTTCCATTTGGGAGCCAAGTTTTGTTTGTTTTTTCAAGGTACACCTGCAATTCTGAGCATACCATTTCTTGAACAGGAAAAGGTTATTTCCATGTAAGGTACTTGCACAGAAATACTAATCTCCCTATATTTCACTTCCCACTCCCCTCTCCCCGTTGTCCGGGATTAAAAGATGTCAGATGAAATATATTCTTGAATTTAAAAGACGTGTTTGCCAGTCTGCAAACTGGAATGAAAAAGTCTGCAAAACTAGAATGCAAAACTAGAATGAATGACTTGTTACAAATAAACAACATTAGTAATATTAGGAAGCCTACATTATCCTCCATGAGGTAATAAACTACTGTATTTCACCAATTCTAAGACAATTTTATTCTAAGACACAGCGTTACGTTATGTCTCACTAAGAAAAAAAAAACAAAAACACTGCCAATTCAACTATAACACGTCAGCAATCAAAAGATGCACCCTGATTTCACGGATGTAAGTATGAAAAAGTGGGCATCTTGGAATCAATAAAATATGGCAATACCATAACTAAACATCTACAATCTTGTCCAACCTGATTACTTGAAGTAGAGTACCTTCAGCTGGTTTGAACATAAATGGAAGGAAGGATACATAAACATTTTCAGTAGCACACCTTTCATTTATTGACCTATGTAAAAAAAATAATAGGCCTAAAAAAGTCAGAACAGTAAAAGAATATGCAAAAGGGTATATCTGTTTCTAGAAGGCTATACAAATATGCAAAAAGGAATAAGTTATTTTTTTGCATGTCTTTTTGTTTTCCAAATTTTTTTCTCCCAAACTTCATTTTCAATGATACAAATGACTAAGGACCAGTTTAACAAATCAACTTTATGTATATATTACATGCTTTGGAATATAGATAGAAAATGTTCCCCAAAAGTTGTTCAGAAACTTCTCTATTCACAATATGAACAAGAAAACTGTATAAAAGAGGGGGAAGGAGCACCTTTTACGGAATTCTGAAGCAGAGTAAAGATGAAAAAAAAAGATCCATTTAGAACATGGAAATATTTGTTTAAAAAAAACAACAACAACCCAAAACATCCAATGATAAACCATAGCGAATTAATTCTTCCAAGGTAAGTATGAGGTAGTTTTAGCCTCATAATTAAATCTACGGCAGCTTGGAAGGTTTTCGTTTTTGTTTTTAATGACTAATCTTGCTTTTGTCACTTGGTGACTTAGAACTACCTGGGGAATCCAGACAATATGCTTACTCTTCAAATGTTCACAATTTTAAGGCACGCAATTCATCTAAAATGATGTGGTGTTCATGGTTTGTTTTCTTTATATTGTGTTGGGTTCTTGCTGTATCACCTTAAAGTACTTTTTCAAACTCTTGGTTATAAAAACTTTCCATATCAAGTCTGCCATTGCAATGACAGCTGCGTTGGAGAGTTACCAGCCTGAACAATAGTTCATCATGCCATTGGAGTAGAAAGAAAAAAGGAACTCAATGATAGTGTACCTTAGAAAATTCTCCAAGCAGAGTTTGTCAGTTACTCAGCGGGCTGCTTCATTTTTCCCCAGTCTGCTACCATGAAGTTATATTACAGGATGCTACAGCCATAAGTCTTTCCAGAACCCATTTTATGGTGCTTATGAAAACCATCACTCTGGATAATAGCCTAAAAACATTTACACTCATTCAGAACTTCACGAAAAATCCAGCTTCTCTTCAAGTAATTTTCTAATACTGTCTAAATTGTTCATGTCCCGGTAGACAGAGTATGTAATTCTTCGCCAGCTCACAAATTCAAACTTTCCGATGGTGAGCAGTGACTAAGGAGCTTCTGGCTTCCCTTCTCTCATCATTCTGAATTGTGCTCTGAAATTTCCCCGGTCCTTCTTTCCTTTTGGAGACCCTGAACGCACTTTTCACAGTTTTGAGGTCTGCCTTCAACAACTTTTGTTCTCTTAAAAAGTGCTTGCTCTTGGTAAAGGCTGAGTCCTCCTTGGCAATGGTTCACATGTGGTCTTGACCTTGCTCTGTTAGGTTAGCACCTAGACTTGGAAGGGTGGGTTGCTGTTCAGGGGTTTTGTGCGGCTTAGTGTGTGATTCACTTCCGGGGCCACGGGAGTCCTCTCTTCCACCTTGGAAGCCTTTAGGTTTCTATAGCCAACAGCCTTCTGGGAAGACGAACACATTTTGCAAGGCACACTAGTGTGAGAATGCAGTGCTCGGTCAAGAGGCTCAACTGCAGTTCAGACTAATGTTCCAGGCTTTGAGTCTTCATGCCAAAAGAGCCTCTGCTCACTATTCTCCAGGCTGTCTTCCAGCCGGTTTCCATCTGTATTGTCCAGTTGACCGGTCTCTGTGTATGGTCTATGAAAGGAAACCAGAAAAGTTACAACTTGTTGTCATTTTTGTTCCCAGAGTACAAAGATTACTATACTCAAAGAAGTTAGTAGAAAACACTGTTAAGAAAATTATCGAAAACTTGGAAATAAGGCAAGGGATGACAGTGTGTTTTTTCAACGTCCTACTGGAACATGGTCTAACAAGGCCCATGCAAGGAGTATTTACTTCTCTTGAGAGACAGACTTTTGTCTAACTTACATTTACCATGGATGAGGACCCAGACTGTGTTAAGTTACATGTTGACTTGGGGGTTTTTGTTTGGAAGAGATACAAATAACTTCTGTCTAGTAGAAAGATTATGGTCATAGTTTTATTGCCCTGTAGGATATTAACTGGTTTTGTATTGAATTGAGTAGTCTCAATTCAGTCCTCTCCCTTTCAGTGTGTGGAATTCAGTCTCTTGAATTATCTGGGAACCAGCTTTAGCATTCTTTTAGTTCTCTCATGAATGAGTTAAATCAATCTTCGACATATACTCATTTTAGGTTTGTATGAGAGTTGTATTTTTGACTTTTGAAGTATTTTTGACAGCTACACTTTAAGCAGTCTTCAAATTAAGGGAAATATACTAGATGTTTTTCTTAGAAACAAAGGAACATACTTAAAGGGAGGCGAGGGTACCTTGGGACATATTGTACTTCCCTAGGGTGTATGGGTCAAGTGTAAATTGGAAACAGCATCACATAAAATAATCACAGGCCCATTTGGAAAGTACATCCAAAAGAAGGCATCCTACTGTACACACCATTCCAATAAGCAAAACCTCATTCCTGTAATAGTAGGTTAGAATAGGTTAGAGAGTTAGTAGCTTCCTTTTTATTTTAAACTTCAATGTCTTTTAGTACAGGTGAATAAAAAGTCCTCTGGAAAAGAGCTTTGGAAATAAACACTACGCAAAACCAGATATTTAGTGTTTTTTTTCTAATATAAAAACAAAAGCAGATTTCTGTAACTTCACACATCAGTCAGAACAAGCAAAACTGCTGCTATGCAAGAAGCAACACTCCGATTTGAGGGACTGTACTTACTACAGCTGGCTACACTTAAAAGAGAATTGAAAACTGATCTCATTTCTGGAGACACAACCATTCTCCGAGACAGAAGCCCTTGGTTCTGCCTAGTAATGGGGAGTGTTCAATAAGGAAGAGGACAGGAAACGGAAAACAGGAAGTGAAAGAAAAAAAGTTATTTGAAAACACAGTTTGCAGCAGCAGAGCCAGGAATTTGACTATATTACATACGAGGTAGCA